>NC_087065.1:68374400-68968954 GCF_963678635.1 Symsagittifera roscoffensis | reverse complement strand
GGATACTAATACGTACGTAAACGAAAGCCAGACAATTATTGAAAATATTGAGGATTTTAGGACAACTAGGTAGACCAAACAAAACAGGAACCAGTGACTGCACTTGCCTTTCAATATAAACGTAAATCATACTAAAACCAAAACAGTTCTAAGCCCGGAGACTCGCGACTCTAGGTCTAACTGAAAAAAGATTGGAATCCGAAACTGATTTTTTTGAAGAGAGGTTGCCTTGATAGTTTAAGTAGGTCCAGCTCGGCCAATCCGAAGGCAGAAAATTAAGACAAAACTCGCATGGTGCAATAGACGCCCACTTGAGAGAAAGAAACTGCCTTCATTTTTTTTCTGTTTTGTGCGGTACTAAACAGGGAAAACACTTTCTTTGCTGTGCATAAATTAGAAATACGCTGTACTGTGATAACTTAAGAAGATTCGTGGTCACTTGTTAGTTATTACTTTTGGACACTATTGTGCTGTGTTAGTTTTATCTGTTGTCAGACAACAAATACGGTAGCAAGCGAATCAAGTGTGTGAGCAGTAAAAAGCATTAGATTGAGATGAGCCTAGGCAAGTCGAGGGAACTTAGGCTCCTAACTGATAACTCTGGGAAGTTTATACCGAAAAGACAAAAGAAATCAATGAATAAGTTTTTGTGGAAAGAACCAAGAAGACTCGGAACAACATGGGGAAGAAAGTTTCAGGTGGAATGGCTGAAACAAGGTGTCAAAAGGTCTGGGATGACAAATGAACAAAATTGGAAGTAAAGATCCAAACGAATCCTTCTCTGGATGAGAATTGGGCGGGACGTGGAACGGAAGGAAATGTGAATAGAAGATTAACGAGTGGATCTTTTCCCGTAGAAAAAGGCAACGATTTCGTTACTTCGTTCGGGACTCTTGATCGAGAGGAAATGTCGGAACTGTCCGGCATTTCGACTAAAAATCCAGTAGTTGGAGGCTCACCTACTAGCATTACCATGATGCATGGGGTGACAGAGAAAGCAGCAACCTCCTACTCGTTTTCGGAACGAGTCAAGAACACTTTGGGAATTTTCTATCTGCTTTCTATGGGAAGGGGAACAGACGTTGAAGGTAACCCCTAAGAAGAGAAAGAAGACAATGGAGATTATGATGAATTTGAGACTCAAGTGAGCCTGAACAGCTCGACTCATGAAAACGAGGCATCAACAAACAGTGCTATTCGGATCGGTTTGGTGCGGTTAGAACCATAAACAAGAACATTGATGGAATGTTCAAGAGAGTTCATGAAAATGATCAACTCAGCCAAGCAACCAGGAAATTGTCAGGGACCACACTAGGGGAACTAGAGGCGTAGCATGATGGATCTTTGAGACAGAGAGGATGAGAGCCAGTTTCAACCAGTACTAAATAAGGTGACGCCACCAGTAGTGACTCTATTGGTGAACAACGGAGCATCAAGGGAAGAGCTTTTGACCAGCATTGTGGATAGAGTGGGTGAGCAGAATGAACAGATATCAATAAGCATGAGTGGACTAAAAAGAGCAGATCATGTTGAGAGAGAAAACCTGCGGAAAGAAATAAGTCGCAACAGACAGGAAGTCAGCCGGAGCAAAAAACGTTTAAAAGAAAGGACAGATGAACACTTGGCTAGAAACTTGTCGCGAATGACGCGGGAATTTGAAGAAAGAGAGAAACGATTGAGAGGTGATCTGGAGCAACTTCAAAGTCAACAAGAGCAGGCTCTTGGGACTCTCGATACAAGGATAGATGCGATGATTGAAAGACGCACTCAGACTATAATGGACAGATTGGACGGTCTCCTGGGAAACAAGAGCGGATCTGAAAAAAGTGGAGCACACTCGAGGGAGGCTAGCAGAGAGCCGAGAGTGAACTTCAAGGCACATTCAATCCGAGAAAGGACGTATGGGTCTACGAAAGGAAGAGGTAGCCCATCGAGTGGCGCCACTGGGAATAACAGGCCCAGGAATCCCATGAACACCAGAGGGGGCTCTAATGGCAGTAGGCCAGTCTCGAATGAACGGCCTATGCGAGACGAACATGCTAATAGAAGAGGTGGTTCCTCAAATTAGAATCACACGAACCAGGGAACATCTCAGACCAGGGACTCTGAAAGGAGGGATGTTCCAGAGCCTCAAACAAGAGATGAGAAAGATCGAACGGGATATTCACGGAATGCAACAGCGTTCGAAGCTCTGAACAGGTACCTTGAGACGTTCCTCACGAGGTTGTCCAGGAACAATGAGCGCAGCGAATAGTCGAAAAGAGTGTTCAAAAAACCAAGATGCTGAAAGGATGAACCCGACGGTTGTATAGTTACCTAGATAGAAGTCATGAAGCTGCATTTTGAGGAAGAAAATGAGACAGAAAGGCAGTAATGCAGTGATCTCGCCAGAAATTTGGAAGGGACAGCCATGAATTGCGTGGTGGCGAAAAAGACAACACCAGTGCGATACTGCAAAAATCATCTAGATTTTGCTGAACCGCTTTGGCTCGAGAGTGCAAGAGCACCAAGCGATGATGCGCTTGGAAAAACCAAGGCAAAATGATACCATAGAGAAGGTGTTAGATGACTTAGAAAATCTGAGAAGGCGAAGGCAATCGGAAGAGTCAAACAGCAGGTTGAACTTGGCAGTAGCATTAAAATTCATTGATAATGTGAAGAACGATGAACTCAGGACAAAACTAGCATTGCACTATACACATCTTTCAACCAATGCACCTACACGGAGTAGCTGCTACTCAAATCCAAGGAAAATATTTTGCTGAAACCTCCGATGAGATCAGATGTTTATAAAAAACAATTATGGCAGTTTTAACAGTGGACATACAAACCAGGGTAACAACTAGTACAAGCCCAGGGATGACATGAACAGGAGACTCTCTTGTGCAAACTGCAGTTCCTCCAGTGCTACAGAGCATTATGTTTTCGCATGCCCAACCTATAAACAAGGCATGAAAGCGATCGGTTTTGACCTTGAAGATGAAAAGGCGTCGGAAATCGATTATAAAGATTTTATGAGAGGAGTAATTGCAAAAATTGGCCCAAGGTGTTTTTTTTACAACCTGGAGGGTCAATTTAAATCAAATTGTTGACACTTTCGGGATGTTGTGGCGGAAATTAAGCAGCCAAGGCATGATGAGGCGTTGTCAGGCGATAAAACCAGCCAGGGGCACCTGATGAGCCAGGCGGAAGCTGGCTAAGAAAATTGAAGGCCGTGTTAGAAGAAACGAGTGGAACGGAGCCCGAAACCGCAGCTAACGATTTAAGTATTGACTAAAGAGCAGCTGCAAGAGATGTTCTGAACAGAGTTCAACAGGTATTGGCAACAAGGGATATTGAACAAAAGGTCAAGCTCGAACTGGAGAACGAGAGAACTTAAGATCAACTCAACGCCTTTGAAGAATCTGAGGTGGAAGAGACGAAGGCAACGAGCACTTTGAGCATGAAGTTGAATGTGATCTCGAGGCAGAAATTTGGGAGGTTGCCTCAAGGTAGCATGGTGCAGTCGATCTTCTCGTTGGCGGAGCATCAAGAAATCAGGAATCTGAGGGAACCTTCGGAGTTCACCATGATGCATCTGGATATTTATGCAGATTATCTGAGACAAGCAAACCCACGCACTGAATCGAGGGCTGTGCGACCCTTATTTACGACGTTACGTGAAAGTTTACTGAAATTATCAAGTGATGCTCAACGTGGATGGGATTATTTTTCATACCAAGACCTACGTCACGACAGACAATGACCAAATAGGACAGTTATATTTGGGTCAAATATAGTTTAAGGTCCGCAGGGTTGGTCATGACGCCATGGTGGACGTCATGACGCCAAGAAGATGCTGTACATATTGGATAAAAAGCAGATCAGACTGCACATCTGCTGGACAACAGGGAAAGAAGATAGGAGTAACATGACTCCTAGACACAGGAGCAGAAGTCAGTGTTATGCCGATAAAAACATGGGAAAGGATGGGTTTCACCAGAGAGGACCTGATACCCACGAACTCAAGATTTGCAGCCTTCCATCGCGAAGCATTCTACATGGCCAGGAAAACTGCAGTAATAGTCCTCCAGATGGGAGCACCGAACCTCTGGAGAAATTTTCTCGTGATGAGAACCTAGATGATTCGGATCAGTTCATCTTGGGGCGTGACTTCGTCGGGATTTTCGACGTGACGATTGACCTATTTAATGGACTGAGAAGGACGCGAGACGGGAAGGATGCTAAGCGAACAGTAAATAGGAGAATACCTGATGAGAATACAAAAACAATTTTGTAAGATAGAGATGCAAAACTATAGCCTATGCAGGAGCAGTAGTAGCAATCTTTAGAATGAGAAATTTAAACACATTGAGTGAAAGTACGCAGCTTTGCCTGGTACCGAACCCAAACAGTCAAAGTTCAGTGGTTTTATGCCGAAGCCTTTCCGTTACACGAAACGGGTTGTGTGTGAGTGTTTCGTTGAATACACTGAACATAATAGTTTCAAACCAGCGTGGAAGGAAACTTGGCTACGCTTTGTCAACGTGGAGGGACTATGAAGAAACGCCGAAACTCAAGAAGCATCGAATAAAAGTCTGTCCATCTCACGAGAATAAGATCAGGTTTAAAAAAGGATTAATGATTTGAACTTTTTATTTAAAATGTTTTCAATGAGATCTGGAACAAACAGATGAAGGCTTCTTGAGTTGTTCGAAGAGCCAGAACGCCCCTTGTCTTGTGAGTTATAGTCTTACGAACCGTTTTTGCCGGAAATAGAGCATTTAAGAGGTAAGATAGGGGGTGGATAGTTTGAGTTGCTAAGGGCAGTTTTAAATCGAAACGCAGACGTTTGTATTGTAATTTCGTCATTCAGAAGATCGAACTAGAATAAGGTGCTATCCCCCACAGGGAAGGAGAGACGCACATGACACCGCATATTTTGGGGCGTGGCGAACAAAAAATGCTGCTTGAGTGCGACATGATAGAACCCTCGATGTCACCTCGGGCTTTTGGGGTCATCATAGCCAAGAAGAAAGGAGAACACCTGAGATTCTGTTGTGACTTTTGCTACCTAAAAGCAGTGACCATTAAGGTCGCTTACCTCTTTACCACGCATTGATGAGAGCGTCTCAAAACGTGGCTATTTCAAGTTTTTCAACACGTTGGATTTAGGTCCTGCCTTCTGGCAGTTTTCCTCACAAAAACAGGATAGAAAGAAGACCGAATTTGCATGTGAGTTAGGTTTGTACCAGCGGACGAAGATGCTCCTCAGTTTGTGCAATGCGACGGCGACTTTTAAAAAACTCATGGCTCTGGCCTTGACTAGCGTGACAAATAAATAAGGCAGACTCGTGATGTGCTATGTGAATGATGTAGTGATAGCGACACCCACCTTGACAGACATCATGACAGGTTTGATGACGTCTTTGACTGCATGAAGAGAGCTGACTTGAAATGCAATCCCTCGAAATGCGAGATTCTTAAGGACTCCATAAAATAACTGGGAAGAACGGTGAATAAGCATGGCTTGAGGCCAGATCCTGATGCAATGGAGACCGTGCTAAAATGAAATGCGCCCAGAACGGACACACAGCTGATGATACTCCTAGTGTTCGCGAATTTTTATCGAGAGTTCATAAAAGGATACGCAGACAAAGTCTACCCAATGTAGCAGCTGATGCGCAACAAAGGGAAGAATTCGAATGAAATTAAAGAGCTGAGGAAGCCTTCGAGAATATGACAGGTTTGATGACAGGTATGACACGGAAGCTGTACTAGGCATGGTCACACAGAAAGGCATGTAGGCTCTCGACATTGATGCTTCAGTGGTAGCCATTTCCGGAATACTACATCAGGAGCAAGACTGGAATGGGAGAACAATTCCCCGTCCCATTGCATACGGCCGTAAAATTTTGAGCAAAACTGAGATGAAATACGGTGCTCGGCCAAAACTTTTGCGGTAGTCACACTCGTGGAGAAGTATCGCGCCTACGTGGGGAGTGCTCCCTTTAAACTGCGAGTGGTCAAACGAGACCAATCCTGGTTGAAAACGTATTCGATGGACCAGAGTTACATTGGTAGTTGGATAGTTAGATTTGATGGCTACCACATGATAGTCGAACACACGATGCGTCACAAGCACCAGATTTGTGAGAGCCTCAGCAAGGAAACTGAATTTTACGAACGATTGAAACACAAGCAGGCAAATCAGGTCGAAACTAGAGAAGGATTCTCATTTTTAGACAAAGAGACTTACAAAGCACTTTCTTTGATGAGAAGGTTGGATAAGTCAGGACATCCGATACTGGGACACCCTGAATTATCGTTGGAAAAAACGGCAGAACCAAGAAGGACCCCGTGGCCTTGGATTTGTTGCTATGTTCAATTCTGGTTCAGCATGAGCTGTCTCGGATGAGCATAAACAGCCTCTCAGTGCTGGGCAAAACGGTGCAGGTCACACCAGAGGTGATGCTGATGCTGGGCGGATTGTTGTAGAAAGAAGTGACTGGAGCTGATTCTGAATGGGCAGCAGCCATGACATCATTGAGGGTTAGTGAGAAAGTACGGATAAAACCCTCCATACGCCAGCATAAAGAAAAAGAATGGGATTGTAGGACAGTAGTTCAGCGACTAGTTTTCTCATTTCCTCAGAGCGTTTTAATGAGAACCTCGTACAAGACGAAGGAGCAAGAGATAAGGACTCAGAAGAAAACAGTCACTTTCGAAACGCCTGACGATGGACTCACAGAAGTCGAGTCGAAACACTCGGAGCAAGTTAATTTGTCCGGGTAGCCGGATACTGAAGGAAGCGGAGATGTAGATGGACAAGACCAGGTGTACCATTTTTTGTCCTCAGAATTTAGATGGATGAGTAGATCATGCACATCAGAATCTGCCGCGGAGTCATGCTCCACGGTAGACTCATCTGTCGAAGATATATTGTGGAAATCGGATATTGACACGTACTCAGACGGGAACTCGAGCGCGGGATCTGAGTTATCAGAATTGGCGATCCATGCATTGCTGCTGGAAACTCGAGCAAGTCACTTGGACAGAGAGGTGCATCAAGACCAATCTGTTCCCGAGTGAGAAAGCATATGACAACGCGGCAGATAATTTAGATCTAATAGCCGTCTCGAAACGTTCAATGACTCTATTACCGTAGAAGGAAGCTTTCAGAACTGACTTAGAATGGTTCAAATAAGAGACAAATCTATTGGCAAAAATTTGGTGTGTTAAGATGGAAGATGACCCACATCAGCCGGATGAGCTGAACAGTCACCTTAGAGTCAGGAAGACATACTTCAAGGCGAGATACCTAATCTCGGACTAAATAGGAGCATAGAGAAGTGACCGTATAACAAGTACCTTGAAACGGTGGGTTGAAAACTTGGCACCAGACAAAGGAGATCTGGAGCAAGATAGTTACCAGATCTTGGGGCAGTTGTATATGCAGAAAGATGGACGGTTAAATCTGATTAATAATGCAAAAGGAGAAAAAGACAAGGTACTGTACAACTATAATGCGATAGTGTTGCCACAGTTCTATCAAATGGAACTGTTATTCAGCTCACAAGATCAATCGGGCCATCAAAGGATTGATAAAGTGTAACAAAGAGACTTCAGACCGTTTGACTGGCATGAGATGAAGAAGGCATGCGACGAAATAGTAACGACCAGCATGTGAAAGATACAAGGAAGTTACAATTTCCATTGAGGTTAATCGAGTCCTAGGAGTTCAATGAAGTGGTACAAATTGATCATCAGACGATATGTATGACAGACAGTGGCTATAATCAGGAATTAGTGATGATAGACCACTTCACAAAGTATGCAAAAGCTGCGCCCTGCAGAACCGCCTCAGCCGAAGATTGCAATCATCTTATCAACACTTGGATAGCTAGACATGGAATCCCGATGACGTTCCAGTCAGACTATGGAGGTGCTTTTGTAGGAGAACTTACTAAGGTAGCCCTGGCTCATTCTTCGACGTCCCATCCCCAGACGATTGGCTTAGTAGAAAGACAAAATCGAACTCTGGTGTCGATGTTGAGGGTGTTCTGTTCCCATACATGACTGATTGGGACTATATTTGCCACAAGTAATGGGAGCTTACAACAATAGGCAACACTACACTACAGGAATCAGTCCACATATGATGTTGACTGGGCATGAAAAGGCTTTGCCTTTGATTTTCTTTTACCCTGAGTATGAAGACAAGAAGAAATTGCCACAAGTCTATGAAAGAGATGTGATAAGTCGTCAGCAAGAGCTCATTGACTTTAAACGCAATACGCACTAAGCTCAGGCGAGGCAGAAGAAAAAGTTCGAAAAGAAAGCAGCTGATGCAAACGCTTGCTCAGTACGAGACTTCTAGTGGGTTTTTCAGAACCTTATCCCACCGAATGGTACGAAGAAACTCCTAAAGAAATGGAGGGAACCGTTTATGATAACGGAGGTACATCAAGAGGGAGGTTCTTACAGGCTCAATACTGGCCGAGCTGCACACTTCGAGAACATTAAACCACATAAACCATCCACAGAAGACTGGTGTTTACCTGAAGACATGGAGGAGGCTGATTACCTGATGATGGACCTGAGAAGTCAATCAGAAAGCCACCAGGAAAAAGAACGATGGGAATGTGGTACTGGAAGAAGGAACAAACCCGCCGTTGAACCTGAATCCTAACAAGATACTTGAAACGGATGAAGAAAACTTTCCTTATGCAGAAGAGGACAGGGAAAATCCCAATCAGATAGAAGTTCCAAAAAAATGGAACCGGATCTACCCTTTTCGATGCCGACTCGAGAAAGTCGCAGGTAAAAACTCACAAAAGATTAAAAACTTTACGGAGTCGACTTCGTAGTAGATAGGATAGACTTGAAGTGGATAAAAGAAGATCTAGTTGGTCTGAGGGAGATAACTGCGCCACAAAAATACATTGTCGGTGATCAAGACAACGAATGGCTCGACAATGGGTCTAAACTTGAAGTGGAGTTTGACGAACAACAGCATTCATACAAACAAGAATTGACAAATCTTCGTGTCTTGGAGTGGTTGAGCGAAATGACCTCAAACCCCAAGAAAACTCTTGTCACGATTCAGGACGTAGACCGCGAGAGCATGAAGTACATAAGCAATGACAAACATGATCATTCCTGGGCAGCCCAGGAAGGGCCATTGATCATTCCTGCATCCAATCTTAACTTACTATCTGATATGCGATCGACGGATTTTTTTTGTCCGGGGAGTTGAGAAAATAATTTTTTTTAAAAATTAAAAGTTGCAGGAGAAATAGCTTATTCATAGTCAGAAACACATGAAGGCCCAAAATAGTGGACTTTGGGAGAATATTTGAGTCATATTATAACTTGCCGAGAGAACACTCAAGAAGCATTATAATAACAGATAGCGATTGTATTATTACGGATAGGATGTGTGCGATAGGTATCACCTCGGATATGAGTTCTAGAACAGCATTAGCAGCCGAATTCAGCAGAGAGTACAAGAACATAGAGTTTTTAGGGAAACAAAGGGCAGTAATAGGGATTATAGCAGCTTTGCGACCGGCGGCTTCGCAGATACCAGGAAAAAAAATTAAGTTTCTTGGTGACGAAGGCGCGGAAAAGCAGCACGTGGACCCTGAAGATTTGGTTTTGTCCCAGACATGACTAAGAGATTTCCTAGTGGAGAGGAGAGTAAAGAATTTTCGCTTCCGGTGTATCACCCAAACAGAGGGCGTTTGCATCATTGGGAGCTGTGCGCGCTGGTACTCGTATTTTTTTTTCGGATTCCAACATAGAAATGTATCTAAATAATAAATTGAATTAGATAAAGGTTGAGTATAGGTTGAGTGTAGGATGCATGATGTGTTATGTTGATAGCATTTTAGGTTTGGAAATGTCCAGAAAAGTTCCGAAGCGTGGACTGTCCAGTCTTTGATCAATTTCCAAGATTTTAGCTTGAAATGAATTTTAATATATCTTAAGATCAAAATATTTTACTTGACTGTTTTTAAAATACGTTTTAATATAAATTTGAAGCAATGTAGACAGATGTGATAGTCATGACCTGGTTTCTAGATCCTGATTGATCGACTTAACCTCTAATTTTCAACGTGTTACGAAACAATTTATCCAATTCATGCAACAGAACTGAACCAGAATGATCAAGTTTGGTGAACTGATGTCTCTCTGTCGTCGGCTACTAGAAAGAGACGTTGCCCAGGATGACCCTGGGGTAGTCATGTTGACGGCTGCTCCGATGAACATCCCAGGGCATGAAACCATGGGGACTGTCCCACGGAAGTCTTGCTGGTGGCAGCTTGGGGCGATCAAGGAATGTTGGACCGCCCGAGCTTTTGGGTCATGAAATGGAGGAATGGAGAGCTGTGGAAGCGACTTGGCGCACAAACCTCGGTGGGTACCGCGAGAACTTACCAGCTTGGAGAGATGCCTCTCCCAGCCAGGCCTAGGCCCGGCTTGAGGAGTAGACATCAAGCTTTCCACCGGGAAATGAGTAGCAAGGCTGCCTCGTCTAGCTCACAGTTGAAAGCTGCAGCGCCAGCCAAGAGAGCGAGCGTAGAAGAAGAAGTACTGACGAACGAGACAATGGAAGATCTGAACGAGACGAGAGCCGAGTTGGACCGAGCGAGAAAAGTCTTGGCCAGAACTCAAGAAGATAGAGACATGGTGGGGGAGACTGTTTGAGGACCGCAGCAAGAAGCAAGGATAAGAGATAGACCGCTTGAGGCAGGAGTATAAGGAGCGATCAGAAGATTGATAATAGCTAAAACGGACCGACAGTTAACTGCAGGAAACGTTCCCCATGGGTAATCGCCAATGGAGCTCCTGACACTTCGCGAGCTGAGTCGGACAACTGAAGTTTAAGTCCCCGTAGGATCCGGTAGTGACAATCCCGGACACAAGCGACACCCTGAGCATTTCAGTTGTGTAGAAAACAATGACAGCTGGTGTAAGCCACTCCTCGACTCGTGGCCAATAGAAAAGTGCCAGGTTCCGTGGTGACTTCAACCTATAGAACAAATGATGATACACAACGAGTATAGCTCTCGTTGGAAATGAGAAAGAAAACTGGAGCTGCTACGAAAACGGAGCCGGTAAACAAACTCCACTAGAAATACCAGAAAGATGCCCATGAAGAAAGGGAAACGTGTGCTTGGCATACAGAAATTTAACTAGATCAGGAATATCTTCACAGGAGTCCGAGACATATTTCAATCGATCAACTTTGATTCCGCAAAGAAATTGCAGCATTCACCCATCGGCAGGTCAAAATTGATTTTGGGCAGTAGCGTTGTGAGAGTTTTATAGAATTTGAGAATGTCATGGATCACTACGGTGATGGCATTCGGACGTGCCAGAGTAGCCAGCTACATCGAAAGGTTGAATTGATGAACACGGGCATAATTGTAGATGATATGATTTTGATATGCACCAACAATGTATCCTCAGATTCAGAAGAGTGTCAAAGGAAAAAATGCTAGTGCGCTTGTTTACTGTGTTGTGGCAGAAGTCTCAGTGCGCGGTACTGACTATCTGCAAAGAGCACAGTCAGCTACAGCAAGTAAACATAATGAGAGAGTCGTGAGATGGAATACTGGAGGAGTGATCCTAATGGACTTGGAGCACGAATTGAGAGCTCTGAATCAGGCCAGATTCAACACTGATGTAAAACACTTTGACAAAATAGAAGGACAGGCCTGGATGAACCATGTCTTCCAAGAACGAATAGAGGAGTTGGAGGTTGAGCTATTCGAAACTGAAGCGTTGAAAACCGAGGAAGTGACGAACGTGCCCACAATTTCAACTTTTGTGCCACCTAATCTGAAGACACGTCTAGGGTCAGTTTCAGACGTGCCACAAGTAGTGCAGAGCTCGAGTGAGTAAAAACAGAGGTCAGTCGTGTTGTACCGACTGGGAGAGGCACCAGCGATAAGGACTATTCATAACCGACAAAGACTGGGAGCAGTCAATCAGACGGGCATGACCGCAGGAACCTCAAGACCCACACCTTCCCCATGGCACATTTACAAAACGCATTTAATGAAATTGAATCTCCAAACAGTAAGATTTGCAGCTGATGCGATGAGAATAATGAATCGGGCGACATTGATGAATGGGACTTTAGCTTTTCGACAGCATTACGATTAGCTGACCTAGAAGGACTGCCCTCAAACAACACCATGGGACCTGAGAAAAGCCAGACCATTGCAAGATTTACGGAAGAATCACAGCGAGCAAACTAGAGAAGAGAGGCCGGGAAGGTTCTTGACCAAGAGAGCACCCACAGGCCAACATGTGAATGAGAAAGCTTATCCAAATAAAATTGCGCAAGAGGGTGATGTAGAACGATATGGTAATTTGAAGTTAAAATTGACGAGACCGTCTTCGCTGCCTATGACAAAGCAAACATGAAATTAGCCAAAAAACACTAGTGATTGCGAGCTCGGACTTTGTGAACGGTTCCAAGTCTTTGGAGGCGTTGTGAATGCCTATGACAAAGAAAACATGAAAAAAGCCAAAAAAAACTAGTGATTACGAACTCGGACTTTGTGAACGCCTGCAAGGCCAGACGTGACAATATTGGCAGGAATTGACTGGATTAGGTGCAATTCATATCAATGGCAATTAGGGTTCAACGGCAAACAGAGATGACTCCGATAACAATAGTTTTTGCCGGCATAGAGAGCCAGCGACGGCAGAGGTTGCTGTGTGGCCAGCAATCAAAAAGGTTTTGAAGTCCATGGGCGAGATTATGGACGTGTAGAAAGAAGGCTGATTCCAGAAAATAACTTTGAAGCTAGTATGTGTTTTATCCCCGGAATTTGCGCATCTCCCGGACGGGTTAAAACTTGTGTATGCGATAATTACGCTCCTCTCAGATGGGAAGTATGATGTGATCATACCTGCCTCGAATCGGGAAGTGAAATTATTGAGAAATCTGAAACCTCTTTGGTCAGAGTTGCCTGCAGTATAGTCAGATATCTCGAATGCCATGAGATGATTGTAAGACCATTCGCTGCGCATGCTAGTAGAAGACGGAGTTATTCGAAACTGAAGCGTTGAAAACCGAGGAAGTGACGAACGTGCCCACAATTTCAACTTTTGTGCCACCTAATCTGAAGACACGTCTAGGGTCAGTTTCAGACGTGCCACAAGTAGTGCAGAGCTCGAGTGAGTAAAAACAGAGGTCAGTCGTGTTGTACCGACTGGGAGAGGCACCAGCGATAAGGACTATTCATAACCGACAAAGACTGGGAGCAGTCAATCAGACGGGCATGACCGCAGGAACCTCAAGACCCACACCTTCCCCATGGCACATTTACAAAACGCATTTAATGAAATTGAATCTCCAAACAGTAAGATTTGCAGCTGATGCGATGAGAATAATGAATCGGGCGACATTGATGAATGGGACTTTAGCTTTTCGACAGCATTACGATTAGCTGACCTAGAAGGACTGCCCTCAAACAACACCATGGGACCTGAGAAAAGCCAGACCATTGCAAGATGTACGGAAGAATCACAGCGAGCAAACTAGAGAAGAGAGGCCGGGAAGGTTCTTGACCAAGAGAGCACCCACAGGCCAACATGTGAATGAGAAAGCTTATCCAAATAAAATTGCGCAAGAGGGTGATGTAGAACGATATGGTAATTTGAAGTTAAAATTGACGAGACCGTCTTCGCTGCCTAAGACAAAGCAAGCATGAAATTAGCCAAAAAACACTAGTGATTGCGAGCTCGGACTTTGTGAACGGTTCCAAGTCTTTGGAGGCGTTGTGAATGCCTATGACAAAGAAAACATGAAAAAAGCCAAAAAAAAACTAGTGATTACGAATTCGGACTTTGTGAACGCCTGCAAGGCCAGACGTGACAATATTGGCAGGAATTGACTGGATTAGGTGCAATTCATATCAATGGCAATTAGGGTTCAACGGCAAACAGAGATGACTCCGATAACAATAGTTTTTGCCGGCATAGAGAGCCAGCGACGGCAGAGGTTGCTGTGTGGCCAGCAATCAAAAAGGTTTTGAAGTCCATGGGCGAGATTATGGACGTGTAGAAAGAAGGCTGATTCCAGAAAATAACTTTGAAGCTAGTATGTGTTTTATCCCCGGAATTTGCGCATCTCCCGGACGGGTTAAAACTTGTGTATGCGATAATTACGCTCCTCTCAGATGGGAAGTATGATGTGATCATACCTGCCTCGAATCGGGAAGTGAAATTATTGAGAAATCTGAAACCTCTTTGGTCAGAGTTGCCTGCAGTATAGTCAGATATCTCGAATGCCATGAGATGATTGTAAGACCATTCGCTGCGCATGCTAGTAGAAGACGGAGTGTACGAATTGGAATGTCTCATTTCAGCACACAATTCAAGTTGAAGCCTGAAATTGATGATGATCATCAGGTGATGGAGGACATGTCGAATGACCTGTGGTTCAGAGGAATGGAGGTAGAGGAGGAAGGCCAAAGAAACAAAAGCTATGGTTTTGCGAAGGAAACGGGAGGTGAAGAAATGGCTGATCTTGACTCTTTGAGTAGCAGCATTAGGCATGGTCGCTTTTGAGCGGAGTCCATCGATGATTGGGAAAATCCACGCTTACCTCGTAAGAGAAATAAATCTGGTGGAAAGCGAAGGAGAGAAGTCAACGGAATTCGCGGACAGGATGGATAAGCCAGACGACACTTGAGGCATTCTGGACTGAGAATGCGGAGAGGAAGGTTTTGAGAGGACGGATAGCATGTTGGAAGGGTTGGGAGCAGGATAGAGTGCGTCCTTCCTGGCGAAAACTGACCCAGGACCTTCTCGTTAACTAATACGAAAATGCCTCGAGGCCTTTACGGAACTGTCTATCGTGGTGATCCTGGGACTGTTTGTGACGTTCGGATCAGAAAACTTCAGAAAGGGACCAGCTGTGCTGCTGACTGAATAAATACAGAATCTCAGCCTGGACGGACTTTTGACACTGATTGCCATAACACATTGAAAGCTAGGAGAGCTGATGACCTTAAATCGTTATCCCAAATCTCAACTGAGGGAGAGTACGAACAAGTTTGAATTGAATAGTGGCACAGCCTTTTGCCCTAAGTTGAAATACTTAAGTCAAACACTAATTCAACACCTGTGGCAGCAGAATTGTTTTGGTACAGTAGAAGATAAGACGATTGAAAGAGAAGAGGACGTGCGACGTTATGTAGGAGGCATGACCCTACTCACTGACTTATGCCCAGCTATGAGGACCGACCCCTTAGCATTGATCAGGGGCGTCAGCGAGTTCGTGACGGTGATATACGATCCTGCCGTGACGTTTTTGTTCCCTGATGAAAAAGTGGAGGCATACAGAATTTCGGTAGTGCACCTGAACCCCATTCAAAAGGGGACGGGAGTGCACTCAATTGTTGCGAACGGAATGTACAGCGTGAAACGATGAGCGAAGAGTTGTTGTTTGGGAAAGTAGCAGAGCCCGACAAGACGGCGGTGAAATTCAATAAATACTTCCCCGATAGAATGGGAGAAGTGGACAAAAGGACTCTTGAAGTATTACCAAAGCTCTGGAGTTTATGAACTTACGATAAGACGAATGGCGAGATAACTACAATTCTTCGATTTTTAGCCTCATTTCAGAAAGTGAAGAAAGAAACGGAAGACTGGGTCAAACTTGGTAGTCGTCTTGAGGACGTCCGTGGATTAGAAGGTGTTATACCTAGAGGTATTGACTGCCTAAGGACGCTTGCGAGACCACATAAGCAACTGATAATGTCAATTGTAAATATAGTGATGAAAACGAGAACGAAAACAGAACTAATCGCAGTTCGTCATGGAGGAACTGAAACAAAATTAATGACTGCACACGGATTCTACAGCATGCTTGGTTCTTTAGATTTAATATTGAATCTAAAAAAAAACATGAGATTATCAAGGCTATCAGTGTACATGTGTTTGCGGGAGTCTTACAGACTGAACAGAAGCATGTCGGAAAGTGGAGAGAAGCAATAGAAGTGGAAATGAACATTAGGCAAAATGAAACATATCGCATACCGTCTGGAGCTTGATACCTAGTAGGCTCGAGGAGTGCTTCAATGTGCAAAAGCCGATATTCAGTACACTTTGCGGCAGTGGACGTAAAGAGCACAAGGACGATAAGGGATCTAGCTTTCTCAGTGCCAATTTGTGTAAGAATTGCGAGAATATCGGAGAAGTTTTGTAGGATGTTTGCTGCAGTTCCAGAAAGAACCAAGGAAAAATTAGGAAGTTTGGAAAGAATTTCATGGGATATGCTAGTGGGATCTTTAGCGATTTTGAATGACAGAAGCAGAAAAGATAAACAGCAAGGAATTACAATGCAGTAGATGACAGTGATGAAATCCACTGAGTGATATTGGAAGTGGAACCACAGCTGAAAACGTCAAATAAACGAAATTGGAGAATCATCATGTTAACACGTGATGAGTTCCCATGCCATTGTTTGCTACAAACATGTTGGTATCCGGGGCAAAGCAATCTGGTGTTGATCTGGGACTATGGAGAGCTGCTCTCCATGGGTTTACCAGACTCATCACAGCCCATAACAAAAGTGATGGTTAGAGTTATGATAGCACTGAAATAGCTGGAGAAAAAAAGACAGGAAGCTACGACTAAAGAAAAGATGGAAGAAACTGATTGTCTAAAATATTTAGGTCTTTTCGGTACGACGTGAAATATCTTGAACAAACCGATGGAAGTAAAAAAAAATATGGACCAGAAGACGATTGATGCCATGGCTCATTGCCAACATGATTGCTTGGTTACATGAGCATGCCATGAAGCTTATGTCAAATCATAGCAGGGTGTACAGTTCGTATCAAATGGACGTAGAATCAGAAGCTTTCAAGCGAGCTTTCGTAACACATTGCAACGCAGTAACTACAGCAGTGGAATAAACGTTGAAAACATTTGATCGTGAGGGAAGAGAAAAGAAGAAATGTTGAAGGACAATCTGGAGAGAAATGTGACACTGTGCCTCCACAACAGCTTGTGCAGAAACAGTGAAACGACTGTAGAAACTCTACCTTGTTGCAAACTAAGGGTAAAAGAGCAGAGAAAATGGAGGATTGTCTCAAACAGCGTCAGGATGGCAACCGATATGTTGCAAGACACAGAGAATGAAAGGGCAGAGTCGGTGTCGCAGGAAGAGCAGATTAACATTAACAATGGCCGAATGACAAGAAGCTAAAGAATAATTAGAAGAATTTAGAAGTTTTAGAACTTCTAAACGACGAAAATTAAACAAAAAAGAGATGAACGAAGATGTAACAAAAAAGAGTAAAATTAAAACTCAGAATTGTTCTGTGTGAGAAAAAATCAAATGAGCAACCAAGCTAATTAGGCTTGAAAATGAAACTTGAATTAAGAAAAAGATATTTCCTTGAAGTTGAATTTGCTGATTTAAAAATTTGTAATGTGACTTTGGTTAGTGTTTTTAGAGACACTTGCTATTTATGTAGAAAAGTTTGAGTGTTCAGTATATTTAAGGAATTGCAGCCTGCATGATTGTTTCTAATCAACTCAGAGGACTGTTCACTTTCTGATGACATGAAAGACTTGGATAATCTCTTGGAGAGGAAGATTCTTTCATTGTTCTTTCTAACCACCAATTTTCTTAATTTTATTGTTCAGGACCAATAACAACAAAAAGTCCGAAGCAAAAAGCATAGTATGATAAATTATTTTAGTTTGATGACCCCACTGAAGAAAAAGTTTTAACTTCAGACAATGACACTATAGGTGAGAAAAGATATTTTATCTTAGTTCATATCCTCTGATTGCCGATTAGTCAAAAAGTTAGAAGGCTATAGCAAGATAGTATGATGCCATTTGTAGCACGTAGTGAGTCGAAGTAATATGGATAAAAATTCTTTGACGCATTTTGTAAATTATATTTGATGACACTGAACCATTCTGATGAGTGACTCGAAGTTCAATGAGGACATTGACCGGGCTGTCCGGAGAGTGTCGTTATCGAATTTTCACTCGAAGCAGTTTGGTGGGAAAATCGACTGTTTCGAACGACTAGTTGTGTAGATCGTTCAATTGAACGTAACCGAAGGAGTCAATTTGGATTGACAAATTAATATAAAAACTTTGATTTGGGCGTGCATGACACGTAGCAGTTCTGATTTTTGCTGATATAATTCGGACGTGCGACTACGCAACAGTCGCCCGGAAGTACATACTAATGGAAAATAAATTTAGGCCTTAAAACGACTGTCTAGTGTCTAAACACAGCTTCGCATGCTTTCAGCCGTCTCTAACAAAGCCAGTTCAATAAGTGGTTCATTAACATCGGGTCGACAAAATCTTTACTATTTAAGGATGTCGCCCAAATCGCGCAAATTAACTCAGTTATGTTCAAAAAAAATGAAATCATGGCCGGGTCTCAGTATCCACATACCACGAGGTCACTCCTAAAAGCAGGTTATTACTTAATCTTGATAATATTATTGTTTTTTTTCCTTAGATAAAAATTCTAATATCCAACAGAAATGGATCCACATTTTCGCTCAACTACTAGCTTCTCATTATCTGAAAACAAACTTGATGTTTTTTAATTCAATTCAGAAAATGTTGGACCTTTTACCAAGACTCCATCGGAATTGTGGTCTTCACCAAATAAGATCTCTCTTCAGCACCGGGAAAGGTTGCAATCTCGTCTCTCGGCCTCCCGAATGATAAAGTCAGCACAATAAAGATTAAGTCAGCACAATCGTTACTTTCCGGAATAAACTCGGTTCTTCGCATTCGGTTTTCTATTAATCTATCTGCTTAGTTCAGCAATCTCTGTGTTTCTTTTCTCAATCGATATTCGTTTTTTCTGAATTTTGCGTTGAAGTAGTTGTCGCAAAATTTCAAGGTAGTGACGTGTCTTTTTTTTTAAACGAATTTTTAAAAAAATTTTCGTCCCTTCAAATTAACCTCTCCGAGTTTGTTCAATTGGGCGATTAACATCAATAATCGTTTAGAACATCAAATTCTCTCACTGAGCTGTTCTACATAAAATTTCGTTTTTTTCTGACATGCATTTCAGGGCATTTTGGTCAAATGTTACGTACTCCCCGGTGAGCCCGGTCAATGTCCTCCTTGAACTTCGAGTAACTCATCAGAATGGTACATTCTCATCAAACAGAAATTTAAAAAAGCATGAAAAAAATTGTTATCCGCATCACATCGACTCGCTATGTGCTACAAATGGCATCATACTACACTGCTTTAGCCTTCTAACATTTTCATTCGCCTGCACTCTGAAAATATGACAAAGACAAAATATCTTTTCTGACTTTTACTGTCATTGTGTCAATTTAAAACTTCTTCTCCCAAAATTTAAGATGTGTTGGGATGCAGAACAGTCCTGCCAACCAACAAACTAAAATTATTCTGCTATGCTTCTTCCCTTTGGAATTTTAGTTGTTATTGTTCCTGAATATTAAAACTAAGAAACTCAGTGGTTAGAAGGAACAATGAAATAATCTCCCTGTTCAATAGATTGCCAAGACTTTCATGTCACCCCAAAGTGATCAGTTTTTTTAGTTGATAAAAAACAATCATACTGGCTGGAATACTTTAAATGTACTCTCACCTCAAGCGTTTCTAAATAAGTAGTAAGTGTATCTAAGTGTACAAATGGCATCATACTACATTGCTATAGCCTTCTAACATTTTCATTCGCCTGCACTCTGAGAATATTACAAAGACAAAATATCTTTTCTGACTTTTACTGTCATTTTGTCAATTTAAAACTTCTTTTCCCAAAATTTAAGATGTGTTGGAACGCAGAACAGTCCTGCCAACCAACAAACTAAAATTATTCTACTATGCTTCTTCCCTTTGGAAATTTAGTTGTTATTGGTCCTGAATATTAAAACTAAGAAACTCAGTGGTTAGAAGGAACAATGAAATAATCTCCCTGTTCAAGAGATTGCCAAGACTTTCATGTCACCACAAAGTGATCAGTCTTCTTAGTTGATAAAAAACAATCATATTGGCTGGAATACTTTAAATGTACTCTCCACACAAGCGTTTCTAAATAAATAGTAAGTGTATCTAAAAACACTAATCAAAGTCAATTTACAGAATGCATGAAAAAAAAATTGTTATCCGTGTCACATCGACTCACTAAGTGCTACAAATGGCATCATACTACACTTCTACAGCCTTCTAACAATTTCATTCGCCTGCACTCTGAGAATATTACAAAGACAAAATTTCTTTTCTGACTTTTACTGTCATTTTGTCAATTTAAAACTTCTTTTCCAAAAATTTAAGATGTGTTGGAACGCAGAACAGTCCTGCCAACCAACAAACTAAAATTATTCAACTATGCTTCTTCCTTTTGGAAATTTAGTTGTTATTGGTCCTGAATATTAAAACTAAGAAACTCAGTGGTTAGAAGGAACATTGAATTAATCTCCCTGTTCAAGAGATTGCCAAGACTTTCATGTCACCACAAAGTGATCAGTCTTCTTAGTTGATAAAAAACAATCATACTGGCTGGAATACTTTAAATGTACTCTCCACTCAAGCGTTTCTAAATAAATAGTAAGTGTATCTAAAAACACTAATCAAAGTCAATTTACAGAATGCATGAAAAAAAAATTGTTATCCGTGTCACATCGACTCACTAAGTGCTACGAATGGCATCATACTACATTTCTATAGCCTTCTAACAATTTCATTCGCCTGCACTCTGAGAATATGACCAAGACAAAATATCTTTTCTGACTTTTACTGTCATTGTCTCAAATTAAAACTTCTTCTCCCAAGATTTAAAAAGTGTTGGGACGCAGGACAGGCCAACCAACAATCTAAAATTATTCTACTAGAATTTTTCCCTTCGGAAATTTAGTTGTTTTTGGTCCTGAATATTAAAATTAAGAAAATCAGTGGCTAGAAAGAACAATGAAATAATCTCCCTGTTCAAGAGATTCCCAGGACTTCCATATCACCACAAAGTGATCAGTCTTCCTAGTTGATAAAAAACAATCATACAGGCTGGAATACTTTAAATATACTCTGCACTCAAGCCTTTCTAAATAAATAGTAAATGTATCTAAAACACTAACCAAAGTCACAAAACAAACTTGTAAATCAGCAAATTCAAACTCAAAGTAACACGTTTTTTTTTTGTTTCATCAGGTTTCAATTTCAAGCTTAGTTAGCTTGGTTGCTCGTTTGAGTTTTTCTCAAGCCAAACAATTCTGAAATTTAATTTTCTCCCCCTTGTTACATCTTCCTTCATCTTTTTCTTTTAATTTTCTTGGTTTAGAAGTTCTAAAACTTCTAAATTCTGCTAATTGTTCTTTTATTGTTGAAGATATTAATAGAAGATAATCCTAGTTGTAGCGATTGTACAGTTAAAATCGTTAAGGAGCTGTTCCTGAGAGTAAGGAAGACTAACAGGAGGGATTCATTACTCTTTTTGGTCGCCAAGAGGAAAGCTCTTCGTCTGGATTCAATAATCTGGAAGGGTCTCGGAGAAGGACTGTGAACTATATTTTTAACATTATTTAGCTTACTATAACATTCGCCCCGAAGTACATATCGACAGAAAAAGAAGCTAGGTAACGAAACGACTGGCTAGCGTCTAAACACAGCTTCATATGCTTTTAACCGTCTCTACCAAAACCAGTTCCATATGTGGTGCTTTATCATCGGGTCGACAAAATCATTACTGTTTTTTGGCTATCGGCCAGAGCGCGCAGATTAACTTGGTTGCATGCAAAATAGTGAGCTCATGGCTGGGTCTCAGTAACCCCGGAGCACAGAGTCACTCCGAAAAACATGTCTACAACTTAATTAATATATTACTACTGTTTTTGTTAAGTTGATAAAAATCATCATATCCATCGGAGATGGATCAACCCTTTCCATCAATTCCTAGCTTCTCATTATGTGAAAACGAGTTTTGATGTTATTTATTTCAATTCAGGACATATCCGGAAGTTAAAAACTGTTAAAATACAGGTCAGTTTTCTTCCCGAGACCCTTTCGGATTCTGGAATTTGGACGAAGAGCGGTCTTGTCGTCCTTCTGGAAGGGTGGTAAAACCCTCCCGATACCCTTCCGATTTCTCGGGAATTGTTCGGTAACGATTGTACAGCTACAATCATTACACTTCGGACAGCTTCTATTGTAATTTGAATATGATTCACTCTTTTTTTTCCCTTTCAAGAGTCAATGTTGCTGTTTTCTAGCGAAAATCTGTCTGTTCTGATTTTCGCGGTTTTCAGTGTTCGCGAAACTTCAAGGTCGTGACGTGTATTTATTTTCAAAAAAAATTTAATAACTAAATCGTCACTTCAAATTGACACTTTCTAACTCGTCAAATTGCACGATTAGCTCTGTTCATCCATTGAAAGTGCCAACTTTCCCACTCAGAAGCTCCAAAAAAATTTCGATATTGCCATGCATTTTGGCGCCATTCTGGTCGAATGTCACATACAGGAAAGTCCTGAATTGAATTAACTTAAAATCAAATTTGATTTCAGAGTATGAGAAGCTAAGAGTTGAGGGAAAAACTTGATCCATCTCAATGAATATGATGATTTTATCTACAGAAAAAAAACATTAGTAATGTGATGATAAAGTAGTACCCCTGTTTTTAGGAGTGACCTCGTGGTCCGGGGGTTCTGAGACCCAGCCATGAGCTCACTTTTTTTAATATAACTAAGTTAATTCGCGAGGGTTTTGCCGATAACGTCAAATAGTAGTGACTTTCTCAACCCGATGTTAATGGACCACACCTTGAACTGGCTTTGGTAGAGACGATAAAAAAGCATGTGAAGCTGTGCCTAGTCGCTAGTCAGTCGTTTTAGAAATCAGTTTTTTTATCGTCGTTATGTACTTCCAGGCGAAGGTTACATTTGACCATGGTTCTTGTGTTGTTACGCGTTCTATAGTCGAGGGTTCTCTTGAGTTTTGCGAGAGAGGCGCAGTGGAAGGGTGAGGATGGAGATGTGAGAGTGTTGTTGTAGCTAGGGTTGGGGGTTGCATTGGTGTATGTCTTTAGTGAGCCAGTCGGTCATATTTGGAAGTTTGACCTCGAGATGAACTTTTAATCTGGATTTTGGGGAGAAAAGTAATTTTAAAAAATTTGAATCGAGCATGTCATGCTCAAGTTTCTCGCGACAACTGAAAATACGAGTAAATAACAATCAGAAGAATCGAGTAATAATCGCGGGAAATTTGCTGAAATATACTAGGGTACAATTGCTTTTCGCAATTTTACTGGGGTTGTGCGACGAGAGTAGAGCTGTCCTTTTCCTGATAGGAAGACGAAATTGCTGGAAGAGAGAAAGAAAAGTAATCAATTGTACCGGAGTGAACCTTGATTCGAAAGGTGAACAGCTGAAGCTGCCCAATGGTTCGAATAGAAGCATTTCCCCTTTTTCTTCTGAGGCTTTTTGACTCCTTGTTCCAACCATTCTGCCTGAAACTTGCTTTCCTTTCTTGTTCCGAATCCTTTCGGTCCTTTCCACGAAAGAGTCATTCATTGATTTTCTTTGTTTCTCTGGTATAAATTATTTAGAGCTATCACTTAGTTTAGGTATCCTCGACTTTTCTCGACTCATCTTAATTTATCGCCTCCTACCGCCTTTGTTGTTTGATAACCAATAGTAACAAAAATACAACACTATAATGTCCAATATTTCAACTAACAAGTGACCACAATATTTTTTGTTATTTTAATACAGTGTGTATACAATTTATGCACAGCAATTGATTATTGGTTTTTGGATATAAAGCTAGCACAGATTGATGATATCAATATATTAAAAAGATAGTGTAGTCACTACCCAATCGAAAATATATAATGAGGATTTAAAACTCAAAAGGCGAAAGAGAAACAAAAAAATGTATTTCAAAAAAAATGTTTGTGTATTGTACTCGGTCTGTCGCAATTCAATAGTCAAATACTGAAACTCTGAAGGCAATCTCTCGTCCAAAAAATACTTTGGTTTTTAATCCAAATAAATCAGTGTCGAATTCTGTTTTCAATTAGACCTAGAGTCGCGAGTCTCCCAGTTTAGACCTGTTTTTATTTCCCTATGGTCTTTTCAGATTTTATCTAAAGGCAAGTTACCAGTGCAGTCACTGGATCCCTGCTGATTCCTAATAACCTAATACTTTTCACTATGTGTCTTACTTTCGTTTACGTTTGTTTTAGGATCCCTACGTTCGCGTTCGTTAAAAAAAAATATTGTTTCTAGGACCCCTCTGGGTTGACAAAAAGAGGACCTCTCCGAATTGGGACCCCTCCGGATTGACAAAAAAAAGGACCGCTCCGATTTGGTACCCTCCGGATTGGCAGAAATGGGACCCCTCCCAATTGGGACCCCTCCGGATTGGCAAATTAGGACCCCTCCTATTTGGGACCCCTCCGGATTGACCAAAACCGCCCTTCCGAGTCGCTTAAAAACAAAACCCGAGACCCTTCCGGATACGGTCTTGGAGCCTATTATGCTAAATAAAATAACTAAGAAAAATATGCTCTGGCCCTAGACCCTTCCGGATTGAGGCTAAGCTGCTTATTTAACAAATTTTCTTAACTGTGAAGGGTCGCCTAACCAGCCTGTTTTTGACTCGACTGCCGTTTTCTAGGTTCATTGGCCCTTCCTTATTGTCGATAACAGCGCAAAAAATGCCTTATATAACCGTTACTACCGTTTGGTAGGGGTATAAGGGCTTTCCAAAAAAAAATTTACAAAATGTGAAGTGTCTACCTTCAGAAATCGGTAGTTTTTGCTAAAAACAATCTAAAAGTTTTTTAATGCTGGCTTTCTTCAAAAAATAGTTAACTTATGAGCAAGCCTACTCAATTTCTAATTTATCGGTACCAAAATGAACTGAATTGGTCCAGTTGTTCCAAAGTTATTAAGCAGAACGTTTTTGATGCGAACTCAAAAAATTTTCAAACTTATAGGTTCCGCCTAACTGTTTTCGCAATTCTTGTCTTATTGACTTAAAAATTTTCGATCCGTGCTCAAAAGGCTTATACTTTTCTAGTTCAACGCAAAAAACCCGGTTGAAAAAATTTGCCAAAAACAATGCTATTTGGACCCCTCCGGATTGGTGAATCCTCTAAAACAAACACGTTAAGTTGGATTTAACCGGGACCAGGAAGGTTATTGGCAAACAGGTTTTAAAACACTACAGTACAGGCACCAGAAACGGGCCATAATTTTTATCGTAACGTACCTGTTTGATATAAATGCCTGTAATAACAATATATCTAACAACAACAAACGGGAGGGGTAGATCACACCTCGTCTGGGGTATGACTTCTTTTGATTTGATTGTTTTTTGCTGTTTTTGGTTTTTCCGATTCTTTTTTATGTTTTTGGTTTTTTTTTGGGTACTATACTACTTTTTGTTTAGTTTCTTGTGTATATTTAAGTGTTTTTGGTCATATACCGCTTAGGGAACGACGGTACCGCGAATCCCCCACCCTTCACGATACGTGAATTTTCGGTCCTAACTAGGTTAGAAAACCAAATCTGGGCATCCGGAAGGCTTCCGCGTTTCGAACCATCCTTCCGGCCCTGTACTAAGGGCCTTATTTAGAGATTTCGCTTCGCGCGGAGTGCTCGTTACTGGATCTGCCGATCAGGATATTCAAAGAATAACACCCAGGAGCGCCATAACAACATATATGTAACATTCGCCCGGAAATACATATCGACGGAAAATGAAGCTAGCTTATGAAACGACTGACTAACGTCTAAAGACAGTCTCGTTTGCTTTTAAACGTCTGTATCAAAGCCAGTTCTATGTGTGGTCCTTTAACATCGGGTCGACAAAATCTTTACTGTTTTTGGGCTATCGGCCAGAACTATCGGCCAGAACGCGCAGATTAACTTAGTTGAATGCAAAATAGTGAGCTCATGGCTGGATCGCAGTATCCCGAGACCACGAGGTCACTCCTAAAAACAGGGCTACTACTTGTTATGTTATATTACTTTTGTTTTTTTTAACCGTAGATAAAAAGCATCATATGCATCGGAGATGGATCAACCTTTTACCTCAACTCCTAGCTTCTCATTATTTGAAAAAGAGTATTGATGTTATTTATTTCAATTCAGGACATATCCGGAAGCTAAAAATTGTTAAAATACAGGTCAGTTTTCTTCCCGAGACCCTTTCGGATTCTGGAATTTGGACAAAGAGCGGTCTTGTCGTCCCTCTGGAAGGGTGGTAAAACCCTCCCGATATCCTTCCGATTTCTCGGGAATTGTTCGGTAACGATTGTACAGCTACAATCATTACACTTTGGACAGCCTCTATCATAATCTGAATATGATTCACTCTTTTTTTTCACTTTCAAGAGTCAATGTTGCTGTTTTCTAGCAAAAATCTGTCTGTACTGATTTTCGCGGTTTTCAGTGTTTGCGAAACTTCAAGGTCATGACGTGTATTTATTTTCAAAAAAAAATTAATAATTAATCTGTCACTTCAAATTGACACTTCCTAACTCGTCAAATTGCACGATTAGCTCTGTTCATCAATTGAAAGTGCTAACTTTCCCACTCAGAAGCTCCAAAAAAATTTCGATGTTGCCATGCATTTTGGCGCCATTCTGGTCAAATGTCACATACAGGAAAGTCCTGAATTGAATTAATTTAATATCAAGTTTGTTTTCAGAGTATGAGAAGCTAGGAGTTGAGGGAAAAAGTTGATCCATCTCAATGAATATGATGATTTTATCTACTAAAAAAAACATTAGTAATGTGATGATAAAGTAGTACCCCTGTTTTTAGGAGTGACCTCGTGGTCTGGGGGTTCTGAGACCCAGCCATGAGCTCACTGTTTTTAATATAACTAAGTTAATTCGCGCGGTTTGTTTTTCCGATAACGTCAAATAGTAATGACTTTTTCAACCCCATGTTAATAGACCACACCTTGAACTGGCTTTGGTAGAGACGATAAAAAAGCATGTGAAGCTGTGCCTAGTCGCTAGCCAGTCGTTTTAGAAATCAGCTTTTTTTATCGTCGGTATGTACTTCCAGGCGAAGGTTGCATTTGACCATGGTTCTTGTGTTGTTACGGGTTCTATAGTCGAGGGTTCTCTTGAGTTTTGCGAGAGAGGCGCAGTGGAAGGGTGAGGATGGAGATGAGAGAGCGTTGTTATAGCTAGGGTTGGGGGGTTGCATTGGTGTGGGTCTTTAGTGAGCCAGTCGGTCATATTTGGAAGTTTGACCTCGAGATGAACGTTTAATCTGGATTTTAGGGAGAAAAGTAATTTTTGAAAAATTTGAATCGAGCCTGTCATGCTCAAGTTTCTCGCGACAACTGAAAATACGAGAAAATAACAATCAGAAGAATCGAGCAATAATCGCGGGAAAGTTGCTGAAATATAATAGGGTAAAATTGCTGTTGGCATTTTTACTGGGGTTGTGCGACGAGAGTAGATCTGTCCTTTTCCTGATAGGAAGACGCAATCGCTGGAAGAGAGAAAGAAAAGTAATCAACTGTACCGGAGTAAACCTTGATTAGAAAGGTGAACAGCTGAAGCTGCCCAATGGTTCAAATAGAAAACTTGAGTCTTGTGCTAAAATTTGTTTATTTCAATTTTCCTGAGTTATACTTGATAACCAAATCAATACTAGAGTTGCTTTATAATTTAGAATCTTAATTTAGAGATCGTGTTGGGATGTAAGTTAAATTTCTTGAGTGTGTTTTATATTGTTATGTTGAGTTAGGGAGAGTGTTTAGGTTGATCCATCTGAAATGGACCAAAGGTCCACTGTCCATTAAACACTAACGGTAACAGTAAGGTTCCGACCCTGTTTTTAACGGCGTTTGTGTGTTTTGGGTATTTTGAGACCTGAGCATGGGGCGTTCTTATTTCTAGAGTGGGGGTATTTTGGAAGTAGCTTGAGAATGCGTTTAAATTGTAAATTCAAACAAACATTTGTGCACATTTTGTGCATCCTCGGGTTTTAAAAACTCTAAACTATCTGTACAAAATGATCAAAGATCATTAAAATAGTCATACACATCGTTATTTCAAATATTTAACGAATCAAAACATTACAAATATTACTGAAAATATGTAACAACTATTATGTAACATTTCTAAACATTTTGTCACAAATTTTTGAGAGATTCCACCTTTTTGTTTTTACAATTTCGTTTTGTCGCTAATTTTCATGCTAACATGTAAGTTATTTCAAAAATTTTGTTTTAGCCAGAATTTTTTCGATCTTGGAACTTTAGCTTTAGTGTCAGCACCCTACTTCTAAACTCGTCGCGCGTGTTAATTGCCGGTCTCCTTTTCCTAATGTGCAGCGCCTCTAATGTAATTAACTTGATGCTGCTGGACGCCTGGTCGACTATCTTCCATTTAAACTCCGACTTACCACTCTCACTACTACACTGCGTCATATGCTGTCCAACTGGGGTAGCCCCTTTTCGGTGTTCCTCAGTCCTTGTGGTGAGATGTCAGACCGTCTGGCCAACATAGATGGATTTGCACCCACAACATTCAAATCTGTACACCACTTTTGATTTCATTTCACTGGAAAAGGAGGATTTTAGAGAGTGTATACATGTTTTCATTTTCCTCGTCGTGATTATCATCTGCGCATTGGTGATATCGCGCACTTTTTTTGCTAATGTCTGACTGTGATTCCCACTATATTGGACCATCAAGATGGGTAGTGAATCACTGCTATAATCAGAGGGCTTCTTTTTCTCAGCCATGTTCTTTTTGTTTTTGCCCTCCCTGATGATCTTTTCAAGGGTATGGGATGTAACCCGCGACGACCAAGTTTCCGGATAATGGTTATCCAACCACTGTTCACGGTTGATTTTCATCGCTTTCTCATATTCTTCCCATGTTGACGTACTGCGGAAAACCCGGTGAACAGTTCCTTCAATCACACTTCTCTTGTACTCAAAGGGAGCACAGCTTCTAAAATTTAGTATAATACCTGTATCTGTTGGTTTTTGATTCTATCCACAGTTAATTTTCCTGTTTTTGTCAATACTAATTTGTAAATCCAAAAATGCCAATTTCCCGTTTGTGTTTGGTGTCTCTATTGTGAACTGTAAATTTGGCTTCAGTAAGTTTGCATCCCGTAGCACTTTTTCAGGTTCACCTTTCACTGTTCTCACTATATCGTCAACGTAACGGAGAAATAACTTAGCTTGCTGCACTGACTTATTTTTCTATCTTATCGCGATTCATTTTCTACAGTACAGACGTTCACTTATATTTCGATACTCATCATCTGACATATCACCGCATTTTGCGTGATATCAGTTCAAACAGCATTAACATTCTACACCTTTTGACCTGTACGTGACTTTCTTATTGCACTCGGGACAGATTCCGTTAAGATTTTTTCGGGCAAAAACATTTCGGGAATATCCCTCGATAGTGCAGTTTAGTACTGCTTCAGCCAAAGATTTGCTAAATAAACAGCAAGAGATGCCCCCATTGCCAAACCATCTTTCTGAACGTGCCATGTTTCATTGCACTTGAAATGGACTTGACTAACTGCCATGTTCAACATTCTCTTCATGGGTTTCCTAGCAATTGATGGTGGTTCATCTTGCTCATACAATTTTCTCAGAGCTATGTCTATTGCTTCTTTCACTGGAACATTTGTATACAAACTCTTGACATCTAGAGATATCAAATTTTCATTGAGCTCAAGATTAGTGCCCTCTAAGATTTCTCTCGCATCTAGTGAGTTGGTTTCGATGTTTGCGCCCTCAATTTTCTCAAAAAATTTTGCAAGAATTTTGTTCAAGTTATAATAAGAGCTACCAGGCAATGAGATGACCGGTTTTAATGGGGTATTCTCTTTATGCACCTTCGCCAACCCATAAAGTCTGGCGGGCTGCCCCCCAGTAGATCTCATCCTTGTGTAGAGATTCTCACTTATTTTGTCTTTTTTCCTCATACCAACAACTTCTTTTTGATGTCTCTTTCTATTTTCAAAACAATCTCATCAATTGTTCCTTTGCTTTCGCTGAATTGATTTGAGTCTAATGTATTCGAAAACTTGTTCTCGTAGGTGTCCTTCCTCATTACACAAAAACCCATGCCCTTGTCACACGGTACCGCAACTAATCCATTACTCTTCAAATGCTTTCGGGCCTTCTCAAAGCCTTTGTCAGATGGTGTTTGTTTCACCCTTTTAGCATAGGCTTTCACAAAGGGCCTCCCCGAGGACTTCACGATTTTTGAGATCCGATAGAAAGATATCAATATCGGCAAGAAAGTGTGTCTCATTAAATTTATCACTGACGGGATGTTTTGGCCCTAATGCCAACACTTGTTGTACCCATTTTGGCAATTCAACATCATCAAGAGCTCTTACCGAACCCTCACCTTGCTTCCCTAGAGGTCGGTCTTGCCTTTCTGATAATTTCATTAGCTTCTTCTGATGGGTCTCTGTTACTGTTGTTGTTTGTCTTTCTCCCCTAAGACTTAAGTATTTCATTACCGAAGGCCAAAACTTCTCATCTACACCCCTCTGTACTGCGCGTCTCGTCCTTTCTAGTTTGATTTCAAAGTTTTTCTCATCTGTCCTTGCCTTGTTAATCTCCGTTCTTAGAAGTTTGGTCTGAAAACTGTTTACCGGTTGGTTCGAAAACACCCTATTTTCCGGTACCCTGAACCTCAAAAAATCAGGTATAATGTTGTTTTCTAGACAAACTCTCAAAAAATTAACATGTTGGTGATAATTGATAAATTTAACATATAATGACGCATAATCACGGACTAAGTTCCAAATGAGTTTGTTTTTTAAAGTCCAAATCAAGTTTGGAGGTGGGAGTACAACTGTGCTTATTGTTTTGCAGGCCACGAGGAAAAAAACTCACGTGACACAAAGCAACACAAATAACACAACTCCAACTCACCCTCTCCGTTGAAGCCTCCTCAACAGTCGGACCAACAGTTTCCTCGCCTCTTTTCAACAGTCTTCTTTCTCCGCCCTCCTTCTCGATTGAGATTTCTTTTTTGTGTTTGAATGAGGCTTGGACAAAACAGCTGGCAGGTTATCTTGGTGTTCGAACACAATCGGCAAAGACTTTAGCTCCAGCTGGACGTCCTGATATTTGTTGCAGTGCCTGATATTCGTTGACCAGCTCCGTTCTTCTCTTCCTCTTTGAAATGAGACACCTCGTAATAGGAATGACAAGAATACCCGAGCTGATCAGCTGCTTCCTGGTATCTGGTGTACAGTTTCTCTGACAGTATACAATTGCGCTGATATTTGTTAGTGTCTTCAGGATTTCTGTCACTTCCTCTGCAGTGCAAGCTCTGTAATTGTTTGTGGGGTGGCTGTTGATAAAATTATTGTTGACGTCGTGCCACACTACCACTTGACGTTTTTCTGCGAGAAGTGCCCTGCAGAGTAGGCTTGCGAAGTTCTTCTGTGGGTTTGTGGTGTTAAAGAAAATCCCGGAAAAGCTAATATTTTGAGCAGAAATCGTTCTTTTTCCGGGTTGCTAAGTTGTTCCAGGCTGTGTTCGAGGGAGCTAGCCGATACAATGTAGACCATTGTGCCATTCCGCCGGATGACACAGTATAACCTTCCCGCGACGAAAAAAAAAGTGACTAAAGGCCTTACGAACAGAAAAGTGTTGCGACGGAGGGTCAGAATGTTCTGGAATTTTTATTTTTAAAATTTCGATTTGAAGGAGAACATTTCTGAGAAATAGAAAAAAGACGGCCATTTTGAATAAAATAGAGAAAAATCAGAACGACGCCATATTTTGTGACGAACGGTTGTATCCGAGACGAGAAAATTACGGAGCCTCTTATCGTGGCAATAACACACGATAAGGACCTTAATGACGGATATTTGTGGAGACGGAGGCTTCAGTGGGGGGAAGAGAAATACCACGGAACCCTCCCGGGACACGAAATATAGGAGATAAGAGTGTTGTCTCAAGAAAATCACGGGAGCGGAGGCTTGGTCCCCCAGAGACTGTTATATGTGAAGGGACTGTGTAAACTAGCCATAACAGTTGCTGTAATGTCCTAGATCTGAATTAAACACCGTTATTATTTAATATTTCAGAGCATGAGTAGATAGAGAAAGGAAAAGGTCAATCCATCTCCAATGGATTTAATATAAAACTGTCACACAAAAACATATAGAAATAGGTGGTTCGAGCCGTGTTTTTAATGACAATCACGTAGTCTGAGGATCCGAGACTCAGCTATGTGGTTGTGTTCGCATGCAAACGAAAGCTGATCAAAAGTCGTTTGACTGATGGCCTAAAAATAGTAACTTTTTACTTTGCCCTAGACAGACCAGAAAATCAACTGGCAAGGTCGAGACGGTGAAAAACGAGTGGAATTAAGGTAACTGACGCCTGCCAGTCGTCAATAGGTACTTTTTCTACGCTCCGTCGCTGTGTGATATTTGGGCGAATGTTACATAGACGTTTTTATGGCGCTCCTGGGTGGGCCTGTTAAAGGCATGAAACCATCATGATCAGCAAGCGTTTCAGCGACGTACCCTCCGCTCCGGGCGTATGCCCGAGTTAGAGGCCTTAATGACCGTTTTCGTACTAGGGGGAAGGTGCGTACCCCTCCGTCTAGTACGATTTAGCTTTTTAACTTAGTTAACACCGAAAATTCCGGGGGTCGGAGGGTTAGGTGGGAAATCTAGAGCCCGCTTGTCCTGAGGTCCCAGGACCAAAAACAATTAAAGAGAAAGCGTAAAACCAAACAAAAAAATAGTGTATAACCAAGAAAAAGCCAAAAATAATTATTTAAAAACAAAAAAAAGTACAAAAAACAGTAAAAAATCCAAAAAAGACCAAAAACAGTAAAAAAACATAAAGTGACAGTTTATATGTTATTTCCGGACGAGATGTGATCTGACCTTCCTATTTGTTGTTGTTTCAGATTGATTTATATCGTTTCTGATAGAGAGATTGTGTGTTTTGGTGAAGGGTTGGGTACCCTCCCTCGAGTGTAATTTGAGTGTTTAAGCACGTTAATGGTGATTTTGCCGGTGACCGGAGGGTAGAGTGGCAGGCTGATCAACGTGTTCCACACTCAACAGGGACATCAAGGACAACATCCGCAACGACTGTTGGGTATCGTTGAAGCAATTTTAGTATCGTTCGGGTACTATTTCCTTAAAACTTAAGTGGTGGGGGGCACGATTGGCGCGGTCCGATTGTACCCTCCATCGATTACAAATTTCCGAGTTAAGGGTCTTAATTCGAATATTTTGGTGCAAAGGAGGGTATAGTACTATTTATTAACGACTATTTATAGATTATTGTCCTTACTATATATTACTTATCTCCTATTTAGACCCAAGAAACACGCATTTTTTGTCGAAAATTACCAATTTTCGACCAAACTGTAGACCCCCAAATTTTCGGATATCCGAGCTTTTCCGATAGGCAAAAAGCTTTTATATAGAGAGTAGCCACGTAGTTCGATCCCCTTTATTAAAGAAACCGCGTGAGCAAAGATTCAGTAGAAGTTAGGAAAACGAGAATTTTTCGACCAAAATTTTGATAATTTTCTGTATTTTGTCAATCTGTTTTGGGGATCGATTTTTTGAGTTTTTAGAGTTAGAGCAATAAAATTTTTTGCGTTAGGAGCGTGCTAGCATAACGTGCTCGGTTGCTAGAGAAATTTTTGGATAACCCTCCGAGTAGCTCCGTGGATAGAGCTAACGACTTAAGGTTTGGAAAAGGAAGGAATCGGAGGGTCCAAATTTGATAGTTTTTGGCCAAATTTTTGTTTCTAAACCAATTTTGGTCCGGTTTTTTGCATTATTCCAGTGCCGTACAGGGCTACTACGCTCATTTCAAGTATTTTTAGGCACTTTCGACCGGAATTGCGAAAAAAGTCTTTCAGATCCTACACAGGTGGTGAAAAAGGCCATTTTGACGAACGCGTTTTTGGCGATTTCTCAAAGACTAGTTATCCGATCGGGATAATTTTGGTACCATAAGTCGACGTTTTTGACCACTTTTCCGAATCGCAACCGTTTTTGGGTTGATTATTTCGGAAAAGAAAAATTTTTTAGAATTTGTTGGTTCGGAGGGTCCAAGTAACGGGCAACCCTCCGAGCGGCAGAAAATTTTATCAAAACATCTTTTTATTCAACTGGGAAGGTTGACCGTGTCAGCCAACCTAGTCTTAAGTCAGGTAGACCGCTTTCAGAGGCTTTACTGCGGTGATTTAACCCTTTTTCTTGATTTTAGGGGGAACCCTCCGAAGTGACCCTCCGGAGTCAGCTAAACCCTTTAGCAACCCTCCTTAGTGGAAAACTTCCACGAGATCACCCTAAGAAGTTGAAACAGCTCCCCCTAGAACCCTTAGCTTATTTTGACGCTTTTTGAAGCTAGTAGGAGAACCTTCCAAGTGAGATCAGAAAATTTGAAAATTTTGGAGGTACCCTCCGAAGTGACCCTCCGGAGCGTATTAAGCATCTTATTGACCCTCCTTAGTAAATTTAAGGGGACCCTCCGAAGTAACTTGGGTGATTAAGATACCCTCCTAAGTAACTTGAGTGATTGAGGTACCCTCCGAGGTAACCCTCCGGAGTGTCTTAAACCTTCTAGCGACCCTCCTTGTAAGAGACTTGAGTAAACCTTCTGTGGCAATTTGGGAAACGGAAAATATCCATTTAATTAGGATCATATTAGGATATTAGGCGTGCTTATCAGGATCATAAGAATCCATTCTGACCCGGAAATTCGTGATCAACTTTGGATTCTATATTGGGTGTATTAGAAGTACCCGAACAAAATTTTTTTTTGATTGTGATTTTGGTTGAGTGGTTGCCTTGAGCTACTTAATAGGAAAGTTCGGGCAATCCGGGAACAAATAAAGGAAGACCTCGGTGGGTGTATTAAGCAAATACACACCCACTTGAGAAGAAGAATTGTTCCCTACTCTCGTGCACTTGGAGCAGTCCGAGTGTGGGAGAGCTTTTTCATAGATTTGACGAATTTTCGACCAAGAGGTTGCCTTGAGCTACTTAGTAGGACAGCTCGGGCAATCGCAGGACACCTAAAAGAAGACCTCGGTGGGTGTATTAGGCAAATACACACCCACTTGAGAAGACTGTGTCCTGGGCTTCGTTCTTTCGGATCGTTCCGATTGGGGGAAGTCTTTTTCTTTAAGACTAAGTTTTATTTATCTATTTCTGAATCATCACTGCTTTTTATCGAAGATTGTTTAATTTTAACAAAGCAGTGACTTGATAAATTGTGTGGCGATAAATTGATACTGACAAAAGGTCGCTGTCACCTGTAGGATATTCTTATCTGATTATCGATTGTGTTTTGTGTGTCGATTATATCTTGTGGAAACTTAGTGATACTGTTATACTATACAACCGGGTTGAGTTAGCATTATATCAATACTGGGTAGACCCTGTGTGTAACTTTAGCTGAGTCACTAATTTAGTCGTGAGAGATCTAAGAGACATTTTGATACTGACGGAATCGAGTAGGCAGCGTTAAGTGATTTAACTAGATCTTGTTTGTGGTACGTTTGCATTGCCATCAAATTACGAATACTTCCATTTTGTACAAAACTATGCAGCGCAGGGACTCGTTAGGATCGACTACTAAAATTCCCAGGCTAAGCAAGGGAAGCACGCGGAAATTTAGAACTAGGCGTAGCCAAACCTCGTTTAGCAGCGCTTCCGACGCGTTTGCTGAAGACGAATCGACTAAAGGTCAACCTGATCTTTCAGTGATCGAAATGAGACTAAGGAGCGAGAAAAACCTTGATGGCAATCAAGGGCGGAGCGCCGAGGCCGAGCCTGCGAGCGAAACGCCGGTGGATCCCTTTGACGAAGGGGAGCGAACGCTCATTCGACCCGACTTTGAGCCAGACGGGGTCCTCGAACGAGAGGAAATCGAGAGGACAGAGGAGACCTCGGAGCGTTCCGAGGTCGAACCTCGGGAGGAGGTGTTGTACAGGGGAATGTCCAAGTCAGAGACTAAGAGCTATAAATGGAGAAGGGAACCTTCACATCTGACAAGTGCACACTCATCCTTGGCCAAACAGAGTAACAACGCGATGATGTCGAGTATGAGTCCGGGTGAAGAGCAGACGTTCTCGAAGGCCAAGAAGAGTTGGAAGTCCTTGTACGACGAACGCATGGCGTCACTACCAACTGTAGGTTTGACTTCCAGTGATGGCTACCCGGAGATAACCCATCCGGATGTGAACTTCACACCGTGCCCAAGGAACGACATGAGCAGGGAGGCGTCTTCTGCCTCGCCGACCAGGCCTATGTCAGATGGGATAACGATGGGAGCATCATCAACGTTCGACAGACTGATGACGTCAATGCACAAGCAAAAGGGCGGTGCGTCATCAAGTACTAGGCTACCGCCGCAGCTGACCTCGTCTTCTCTGGGGCTAACCCCGCCATTGGGGGCAGCTGGTGACATAAGTGATATGTTCGCTGGTGTGATGAATGGCCTGGATGAATTGAGGCGAGACATGACTAAGAGGATAGATCAAGTTGACGAGAGAGCTCACCATGGTCGAGAGAATTCGAAAGATGAGCTAACGCACGTGAAGTCGCAGGCGAGGTTTGATCAGGCTCGATTGATTCGTGACACCGATCAATGCCTGGCCGAGAGCCTGGCACAGGCAAACAAAGAGTCAGAGGAAAGAGAGGCTAGGATGACAAGAGAGATCGAGCGATTGTTGAATGATCATGATAATACCTACGCCCAAACGATGACTGGCCTGGAAAGGAGGTTGGACGCCAAATCTGACTTGATGATGCGGAAGCTTGACGCGATCCTGAATGGGAATAGTTGGCAGGAGCATTCCAACTCAAGGGAGCGCTCACGCCATGCGAACGTTGGAGATGGTACGGGCAACAGTGCCAGAGCCCAGCAAGGCTCGAGAACGAACTACGAACATAGAAACAAGGAGCGGCCAAGGGCAGCCCCGCAGAGGCCTGGCTGGACAAATCCAGTCCCACCGGAGGCAGATGCCACCCCGGAGACAAGATTGCCAACCGTGCCACAAGTCAGTTCAGTACCAGATCTGACTACAGTCTCACAAGACACAACGATGTATGCCTCGATGTTTGAGCCTCTGAACAGATCTCTTGAAACATTCATCACCAAGCTCTCGAAGTCAACCGAGAGAGGAGAGAGGTCAAGAAGAACACTGAAAAAGCCAAAGTCATATAAAGACGAGTCGGACGGCTGCATTGATACTTGGATAGAGGTGATGAAGTTACACTTTGAGGAAGAGAATCTCTCCAAGAAACAAGAGTGCAGCGCGCTGACGAGCAACTTGGAGGGTACTGCACTAAATTGTGTAATGGCGAAAAGAGCCAATGAGAGGGATAGCGCTCGCAAGATATTCGACATCCTGCTGAATCGTTTCGGCTCTGGAGTACAAGGGCACCAGGCCATGGTGAAGTTCGAGAAGAGGCGTCAGAGAGATGAAGAATCAATAGATAAATTCTTGGACGACCTTGAATTGCTCAGGAGGAGGAGCAACCCGGATGAGAGAATATCCGAACGAAACTTGGCGATCGCTTCGAAGTTCATGGATGGTGTAAGGAGTGAGGAGTTGAAGACGATGTTGGCCACTCACTTCACCCTGTCGCTTGACCAGGTACCCACGCCCGACGACTTGCGTATGAAGTCACGCGAGTATTTACTGATAAAACCGAGGGCGCAAAACCGTTACAGCAATTATGGCAACTATAGCGGGACAAACACTGGTGCGAATTCCAGTTGGTACAAACCTCGCGATGACATGGACAAGAGGAGGTCGTGTGCGAATTGTGGTTCGATGGACCATCACGTTTCTGCGTGTTCTGCATACAAACAGAACATGAAGGCCATAGGCTACTTTCTCGAGGACGCTGACGCGACCGACGAGGATCATGAAGAGTACGTGAGAGGGCTCATCATGAAATATGGTCCGAGGTGTTTCTTCTGTAATTTGGAGGGACACTTCAAGTCGGATTGTACTCAATTTTGGGACGCAGTAGCGGACGCGAAACATCCCCGCCACGAAGAGGCGCTTTCGGGTGTCAAGGCCAGTCGAGCACGTCTGATGAACGAGGCTGAATCTCGGAGAAAGGAAACGACACCGAGCACCTTTGCGACCAAAAAGGTTAAGACATGGCCTGACGAGGTGGTAGCCTCGAACCTCGAAGCAGAGTCGTCTAGTCCACTCAAGGTGGATTACGGCCTGGCGGCAAGGACAGCGCTGCAGAATGTCAAACAGGACCTTGCCACGAAAGAAGTGGAGCAATGGGTAAGGTCGGAGCTGGAGAGCACAGATCTTCGGGAAAGTCTTAATGTCCTGAGTAAGACGACAAGAGCAGAAGATGAAAAAGAGCCCAAGAAACAGGGACTAAAACTGAACGTTATATCTGGCAAGACTTTCGGCATGACGAAGGCAGGGACCAAAATAATGTCTATCATCTCAGTCGCAGGGCACCAGGTGGTCAAGAACCTGAGCGAGCCATCCGAGATTACACTGGTCCACCTGGACATCTATGCCGACTACCTGAAGGAGAAGGATCCCAAACTGGACTCCAGGGCAGTGCGAGCGCTGCTCACAACGGGAGGTCCGAGGCTGATGAAAGTGGACGGACATCATATCGATGTCCATGGCCCTTACCCGATTCTGATGAACGTGGATGGCATCAATATCTACACGAAAGCTCACATAACTGATGCGAACGATCAGGTTGGCCGGATATACATTGGTCAAGAGGAACTGAATGTCAGACGAATCGGACACAACGCGATGCTCGAGCAAGATGCTGTGCATATTGGTTGCGAGGCAGATCTGGCCGCACACGTTCTGGACGTGCAAGGCAGACAGCTTTCAGTAAAGGGACTGCTAGACACGGGAGCAGTAGTCAGTGTCATGCCAGTCAAAACTTGGACCGACATGGGTTTTGAGAGGTCGGATCTCATACCGACAAACATCAGGTTGGCAGCTGCCAATCAGGGAGCGATCTATGTCACCGGGCGAACCCCGATCATCTCACTGCAGCTCGGAGGGAGACATCTTTGGATGAGCTTCCTAGTAGTAGAGAATTTGGACGAATCCGACCAGTTCATCCTAGGAAGGGATTTCGTTCGCAACTTTGACGTCACGATAGATCTCAATGACGGATTGATTAGGATCAGGGATCCTGAAAGAAAGTATGAGAAAAGACCCCTTAATAAGATCTTAATTAATCAGGCCAAGGTGCCGATTTTTCTGGATCGAAAAGTTAGATTAAAACCGAACCAAGCCGTAATAGCAACGTTTAGGATGAGGAACTTGAATGAACTCAGCAATGACAGACAGGTGTGTCTGGTACCAAATCCAAACAGTAAAAGCTCGGCTATTTTAGGAAGAAGCTTCTCGCTCACTCAGAGCGGACTGTGTGTGAGTGTGTTATTGAACACAGAGGCAACAACAGTGACAATACAGAGGGGAAAGAAACTTGGCTACGCTTTGCCTCTGAACACAGACTTTCTGAGTGTGGAGAACTTGAAGAAGTTTGATGTAACTAAGTGTCCATTACATGCGAACCAAGAATGTATAATGAAAAGAGTAATTGAATTGAAATCTTCTAGGAAATTGTTTTCAATGAAGTCGGAAACAGATGATGGGCTGTCTAGTTGTTCCAACTTTCCTGAGAGACCGACGGAAGCAGAGTTAGCAGCGAATAGGCCTGTCCTACCTGAGATAGAGCATCTGAAGGGTAAAATATCCGACAAGGAACTAGATTCGCTCAGGGCGGTGCTAAATCGGAACGCAGACGTTTTTTCGAAACATAAGGCCGACATAGGTTGTTGCAATTTTGTAGAGCACGAGATTGAGATAGAAGAGGGCTCGGTACCTCATAGGGAAGGGGCGAGAAGAATGACCCCAAACAAGTCAGAAGCGTGTAGGAAGGAAATCGAGATGTTAATGGAGTACGACATGATCGAGCCGTCGAAGTCCCCATGGGCTTGTGGCGTGGTCATGGCAAAAAAGAAAGGGGGACAACTCAGATTTTGTTGCGATTTCCGTTATCTGAACGCAGTGACTATAAAGGACGCATATCCGATTCCCCGCATCGATGAGAGCCTATCCAAGCTGGGAGACGCCAAGTTCTTCACAACGTTGGATTTGGGCTCAGCATTCTGGCAAGTGCCGCTCAGAAAGCAAGATCGAGAGAAAACAGGTTTCGCTTGTGAGCTGGGACTGTTCCAGTGGAAGAGGATGCCATTCGGATTGTGCAACGCGACAGCCACATTCCAGCGACTGATGGCTCAGGCACTCACGAGCGTTACTAAGAAGTATGGGAATCTCATCATGTGTTATGTCGATGATGTAGTGATCGCGACACCAACCTTGGAAGACCACATCGAAAGGTTGGAAGAGGTGTTTTCTTGCATGAAGCAGGCGGGTCTGAAATGCAAACCCTCTAAGTGCGAAATCCTCAAAGATTCCATAAAGTATCTGGGCCGCCTGGTTGACAAACATGGAGTGAGACCAGATCCCGAAGCGGTTGAAGCGGTGCTGACCTGGAAGGCACCTAAAACAGATACACAGTTGATGAGTTTTCTGGGATTCGCCAATTATTATCGCGAGTTCATCAAGGGGTATGCTGACAAAATATACCCCATGCAGAAGTTGATGAGAAATAAGGGCAAAAAGTTCACCTGGACTGATGAGGCACAAGTCTCATTTGAAAACATCAAACGCGAACTTTGCGAGGCACCGGTCCTCGGCATGCCAACGGAGAAGGGGATGTTCGTGCTGGACACGGATGCATCAGTGGTTGCGATATCAGGCATACTTCACCAAGAGCAGGAGTGGAACGGGAGAACGGTTCTTCGTCCGATAGCTTATGGAAGTAAAGTCCTGAGTGACACTGAGATGAAGTACGGCGCACCAAAAGCGGAGATGTTTGCTGTGATCACGTTTGTGGAAAAGTACAGGGCCTACTTGGGGAGTGCTCCCTTCAAGTTGCGTGTGGACAATCGTGCCCTTGCCTGGCTGAAAACCTATTCGATGGACCAGAGCTACATAGGTCGTTGGATCGTGCGCTTGGATGGATACCACATGATCATAGAGCACCGTACCCGTGACAAGCACCAGAACGCAGATAGCCTCAGCAAAAAGACAGAATTTTATGAGCGCCTCGAAGAGAAGCAAGTTAACCAATCAGAGATCAAAGACGGGTTTTCCTTTCTGGACAAAGAAACCTATGATGAGCTGCCACTTACTAGGTGGTTAGACAAATCAGGACATCCTATACCTGGACACCCTGACCTTCCAGTGGAGACGGCTGCGGAGATAAAGCTTTTAGCCAGAGGCGAACCCGTTCCGTTGGATCTGCTAGTCCGATCCAACTTGGTACAGCAAGAACTGACCAGGCTGGGTATAAACAGCATCGCTTTATTGAATAAGACGGTGAACGTGGCGCCGGACGTCATGGGAAAACTCCGTGACTTGTTGGATAGGGAAGTGGATAGGCATGATCGTGAATGGAGGGAAACCATGCAGAGGTTGACTGTCACCGAGAGAACGGAGAAGAGGCCAGTGTCCATTCGCAGCCGAGGCGTTGAACGGGATTGCAGGTCGATCGTCAACCAGCTGGTGACCTCGATGCCGAAAGAAGTATTGTTGAGAACTTCGTTCACTGAATATGGAACATCGAATCAAAACCAAGCTACTGAGGAAGTCAGGATCAGATCGAAATCTAGCTTCACGAGGAGAGTGCACTTCACGGATGCAAAAGAGGAATACGAGCCAAGCCCAGATTGTTCGTCCATGGACGAGACAATGTCCGGGGAGTCTGACACCTTCGAGCCAGTCAAGGACGTCTCCTCTGATGAGTCAGACATCTTTGAGCCCGTGCAGGACGACTTGTCCGGGGAGAGGTTGACTAGACCACCTAGGGGCAGAATTTTGTCTGGGGAGTCGGGTTCAAAGCGACCGATGGACAGAGTTTTGTCCGGGGAGTCAAGAAACATCTCAGACAACTTGGAATATGATGTTGAGGAATCAGTCGTTTCAAGTGGTGACTCGAGACCCCAGTCCTGGGACAACACGTCTGAAACAACTTCCAATTCCGATGTGTCAGAGATTGCGATCCACTCCTTATTGGTAGACTGGAAGCAGCGTGGGCTGGACCGGGAAATACATCAGGATCCAGACAGGGACAGATACACCTCAGATGAAGAGGGCACTGTGGTAGACAATGCCGCAGACGAGCTCGAACTGATAGCAGTTTCAAAACGCCCAACCAGATTGCTGCCACATGGTACGGTCGTCCGTACCAATCTGGAACCATCTGTGCAAGAAGCGACGCCTTTGAAAAAGATATGGTGTGTCAAGTTGATGGACGATGCTCATGCTCCGGAGATAATGAGTGGGCAAATGAACGTGGTGAAGACGTATTTGAAAGCCAGGTACAGGCTGTCGGATCTCCTGAGGGCTCAACGAAATGATAGAATGACGAGCAGTCTGAAAAGATGGATCGAGAATGGAGCACCTGACAAGGGAGACTTGGAAGAAGACAGCTACAAAATCCTGAAGCAGTTTTACCTGAAGAGAAAAGACTTGTTGTACCTGAATAAGGACGGAATCGTAGCCTGTAAGCGCAAGGAGGAGGACAAGGTCCTTTATAAATACAACTCAATAGTGTTACCACAGTTGTACCAGACTGAGTTGCTCTTTCGCTCACATGATCAGATGGGACATCAAGGCGTGGACAAAGTGTATAACAGGATACAAAAACGATTCGAATGGCCGGGGTTGAAGAAGGCTTGTGAGAAATGGATAGCCGCATGCCTGTCTTGTCAACAGGCAAAGGATCCCAGGAAACTAAGGTTCCCCCTACAGTCAATAGAATCGTCAGGTTTCAACGAAGTGGTGCAAATTGATCACCAGAAAATCTGCATGACAGCAACGGGCTATAATCAGGTGCTGGTAATGATCGACCATTTTACGAAGTATGCGGAGGCGGCACCCTGCATGACAGCATCGGCAGAAGAAACGTGCGATCATTTGATAAACGTGTGGATAGCAAGGCATGGCTGCCCCATCACGTTCCAATCTGACAATGGCAAAGCATTCGTAGGTGATCTCACGAAAGAGTTAATGAAAAGGTCGCAGGTAGCGCAGGCCCACTCGACCACTTATCACCCGCAAACGAATGGCCTAGTCGAGAGGCAGAATCGCACACTGGTATCCATGTTGAGAGTCTACTGCTCACGCTACATGGATGACTGGGACAAGCACTTACCGCAAGTGATGGGTGCTTACAACAGCACGGAGCATTCCACCACGGGAATAAGTCCGCATATGATGCTGACGGGTCATGAAAAAGCACTCCCGTTAACGTTCTTCTACCCTGAATATGAAGGGAAGAGGACAGCACCGCAAACGTACGTGCGGGACGTTATTAGAAGACAACAGGACCTCAATGACTTATGCAGGAGGAATACGCAACAGGCGCAAATTAGACAAAAAAGGAGGTTTGATAAAAGAACAGCCGATGCAAAAGCCTACTCAGTTGGCGATTATGTCTGGGTGTTCCAGGAAGTGGTTCCACCAAAAGGAACCAAGAAACTATTAAAGAAATGGCGTGGTCCATTTCAAATAACAGAGGTGCATCAAGGAGGTCGTTTTTATCGGCTGAGCACCGGAAGAGCGGCTCATTACGAGAATATCAAACCACACAACGCCTCGTCCGAGGATTGGTGCATCCCAGCGGACATGCAAGAGGGAGACTATTTAATAGTGGATCCTGCTTGTGAAGTGAATGAAAGGGGTACTCGCGACAAGAACGACGGCAATGAGATGGTGGACAATTGTGATCTACCACTGGATCTCGAGTTGACTGAGCGAGTAGAGGTGGACGATGAAACTCTACCCTATGCCGAAGAAGACTGGGATTGCCCGGAACAAACCGAAATTGACAAAGGAATACAGCCTGACTTTCCGCTCACTATGGAGACACGCCAAAGTAAGAGGGGAAAAAACCAGAAGAAATACAATCCGTATGGCGAGGACTTCGTTGTAGACCGGATAGTAGTGAGTGATGTCATAGACTCGCTGGTGGGGCTGGACGAAGTAGCGATGCTAGAAGAAATCGACCTTGTGAACGATATGGATCAAGATTGGATCGACGATCGATCAGAACCGGAAGTGGAGTTCGAACCAGAAGCGGAACAGACACATGAGCAAGAACTAACAAACTTGCGCGTGCTCGAATGGCTCCACGATCTGCCGACAGATCCAAAAGAGACGATCCTGACGATTCAGGACGTCGACAGAGACGGCGTCAAATACATCAGTCATGACAATACCGAGTCCAACTGGGTCGCCCCAGATGGTCCTCTACGTGTTCCACAATCCAACCTCGGTCTCCTAGACTTTGGGCGATCGACGGGGACGTCGATGGATATTTTTGTCCGGGGAGTGGGGGTAGGACTCACCCACACCGAAAATCTCATAATAAAAAAATTGAAATCGGCAAGGGAAACCGGAGAACTAGAGACAGAGGGCGAGAATGCTAAGAAACCACCTTTTGGACGAATCTTTGAATCGTATTTTGATCTCCCGAACCACTATTCGAACAATATCGTTATAACGGACAGCGATTTCATACTCACGGAACGCACGTGCGCCATAGCGATAACTGCGGACGTAAGCTTCAAAACAGCACTAGCGGCCGACTTTAAAAGAGAGTACAAGAATATCGAGTTTTTGTGGAAACAGAGGCCGGGTGTAGGAGGAATGATAGCGTTGCCCCCTGTTGCATCACAGATACCAGGGAAATATTTGTGTTTTTTGGTTACGAAAGCTACTGATAGGCAACACGTGAATCCGGAGAGCTTGGTATTGGCCTTGACTCGACTTAGGGATTTCCTGGTTGAGAGAGGTGTGACCTCTCTCTCGTTGCCAGTTTATGATCCCAATAGGGGAAAGCTACATCCGAGAGAGTTGTATGCTCTTGTGCATGTGATATTTTCAGAGACTGACATAGAGGTTTACTTACATAAAAAATACTATCTGAGCATATGCTAAGAATTGCGCTCGGCGATAAGTGGTTTTTATTAAGTTGCTCGATAAGAATTAGAGTCAAGTTTTAGATTAGGTTAGGTCTTAGGTACAGTATTAGGGATTAGGTTTTTATGTGATGTTTATGTGATGTTTATGTTATGTTATTGTGATGTTATGTTTTATGTTAGTGTCATAAAAGACCTGGGGCACCCCAGGTCATCAAGGTGACAGCGTACATTCATGCTACTCTGACGAAAGTAAAGGTGGACGATCCACCTTGGTGCTAAAATTTTAAATCAGAATTGAAAAAGAGAATTTCAATGGAGAGTTTTAGAGAATTGATTGATGTTGCATCTTAAAATGATGATTCTAAGTCGCGACCTGTCTTTTAGATCTTGATTGATCGGAAATTGTTTACTGACACTGAATCAGAAGAGATTACACGAAGAATCAACACGAAAAGAAATGGGAGATACTAACGAACTCATGGAATTCCTCTCAGCGAGTCTAGGAGCGACTCTAGACGAGATCTATCAGCGGCTGATCGATTGTGACTTCACACGAGAAGACCCGGGGTTGGCGATGTTTGTGGTCGCACTCCTCAATGCACTGGGAAGAGAGGGTCGAGGGAATCGCCCTACGGAAGTAGTGTTGATGTTGGCCTTCGGTGAGTCCGGGACCGCCGAGAGAGGCCGAAACCGATTGATGAGATGGAGGCGCGGAGAAATGTCCGGCCACGACCTGGCTCGTGAGCCGGGACTAGGCGAGCAAAGGGACCACCGGCTAGGTGAAATGCCCTTACCTGTCCAACCTGCGCAGCCATTAATCGGAGCGAAGAGACAGCGTGATGGGCCAGGCCCGTCACACTCGGTCGACTCTCCAACAGCTGCTCCTCCCCTGAAGAGAGTGAGAGTGAGCGAGATAGAGATCCAGACGTCGGAAACGATTGAAACACTGGAGAAGAAGGAGAGGGACCAGAATGAGCTGTGTGCCAAACTTCAGGAGTACAGGACCATAGCTCGGGAGAGAGACGAATGGAAAAAGAAATTCGAAGATCTGCAGGTGGCCTACAAGGAGGATGAGATAAAGCACCTGAAGGAGCTGTATATGGCGAAGGTGAGCCAAGTGTCACCGGAAATCCTGGCGAGCATGAGGTCCTCGGAGGGATCTAACGACACACGCCCCAGGACAACCGCGCAGGAGCTGTGCGCATCGAGAGGACCTGAGGTTCTGGATTTGCATGCATCAAAGGAGCACGAGGCTCCTCAGCAGACACGACCGTCTGCTTCGAGTCAGAGGTTCACGATACCAGACCCTTCTGACACCTATCTGGCTCCTCAATTTCAGGAATCATTTAACCAAGTGGCCAGAGCCGCGATGGATGAGATCAACAGAGGCACTGAACGGACACTGGCTAGGATCGTTCCTTCCCAGCGTCGTGATCATTCATCAGATGGCTCTGAGCGGGCAACCCGCACGATAGCGTGCTCTGCGCCTGGTGGAGTCTTCAAGAAGTCTCGCGTGGTAGATATCAGGAAGAACCTGATGACACGTCATCAGTTCACGCAAGTGCCAGCCGAGCATCCTCGAGCCTGCTTGAACGACATGAGCTGGAACCCCGCCACGAGCGACCAAGTGATTCCCCCAGGGAGTCGCCATTTGATCATTGGAGACAGTCTGGTGAGAGATCTGAATGAGATCTCCGTCTATGGCCAGACTACCACTCTGTCCTTTGGAGGAGCCTCAGTGGCTCAAGTGATCAAAATGATGGAGTTCCAGGGCGAGGATCGTCTGGATACATTGATAATAATGCTGGGGACTAATGACGTCTCAAGAGCCCCCGTAACCCCAGAGAACAAGTGGGAACCTCTGTTGGTGTGTCTGTTGAATGAATTGAAGGAAAAGTATAGACCCAGGCTCGTGATCCTGTGTACGATACCGCCAAATCCTTTGGTGGGTACTACAGCTGCGGATTTTATGAATGGCAACGTAACGCGGTGGAATGAAATGACCCGCAATCTGGTGAGGAACAATCCTGGCGAGTTGCGACTCCTGGATCTTGAAAACATGCTACGTATGACTGATCACATCGAGCTCACCAGAGATGGAGTGCACTTCAATAGCCAACGAGGGAGACATTGGATCAACGATGTGTTTCAAACGCAGTTGAGAGAAGTGGAGCAAGAATTAAGAGCGACCGGTTCTTTGGCTCGGACCAATTCGACCGGAGGGAGTAGAGTAAGGGCAACCGTGCCCGAATCCCTCGCCAACCGCCTAGGGCCCTTGGCAACGGAGACGGTTGGAGCCGTAACCGTCGCTCCGAGCTCAAATGTGAGAGACAGGCTGGGGACTGCCCCTCCTCCCAGGCCGCAATCGATTGGAAGCCGACTCGGCAGATCGGTGGAACAGAGTAATAGAAACAACTCCCAGACCGCGTCTAGGAGGAATGATTCGCCTGCCACGACGAATCCTGCTTCGACGGCAGGATCGTCGACAAGCACCGTGCCAGCGGAGGGAATTGAATCCGGCAGCAGGTTGCTTTGGAATAGTTCAGATCCTAGCCATTGGGGTCAGTATAAGACGGACATGTCGGCGAAGTTGAACATGAATACCCTGACGTGTCGGGAAGATGTGATGAGAATGACTGGCGGTGAAAGTCCCACAGTGTCGCGACTTTATCGGATACCGGGCGTGGATTGGCTGCTAGCAGAGCAGGAGAAATTCAGCTCCTCGACCTCACTCCGACATGCGGACTTGGATGGATTGCCTCATGACAACACCTTTGGACCTCTAAACACCCGGTCGCTCACCGACGTTCGAGATAGGGCACGGGAAAGGACACCACCAGTGCGCAAAGGCAAGTTTCAGACGGAGAACAAACCCAGCAACAAGCATCACAAGATGTTTAGACAATTCTCTAAGCCACCCGGTCAGACGCCGGGCGAGTATTCTAGGGATTATCCCCGAACCACAACAGTGTTTGGAGACGACAAGAGATATGGGAATCTGAAGGCCCCAGTAGGTGATGGCCTTTTTGCAGCGTATGATCCCTTGGACATGAAGGCTGCCAAGTATCTGGTTGTGGCCGGCTCCGATTATCTCTATACACCCCGTTCTCTATTCTGGCCTGATGTGATTTTCTTAACGGCGCCTAAGCTGGACTGGGGACAGGCGATAGGCATGATGATAAGTGTACGGAGAGTGGTCAGCATGGAGCCGCAGGTGATAGTGGTTGCAGGCGCGAATGATCATCTACAAAGCAGAGGCCTATTGTCACGTCTGACGGATGGATCGATCCCGAGTAACGAAGTTATAGGGGAAGCGATCATGACACTGCTCTCGGCGATGGCCGAGGTAGAGGCAGCAGCAAGACAACGGTTCACCATGAATGTGGTGAAGGTGATCTTTGTATTGTCACCAGGCTACGCTGCGTTGCCTGAACCCCTTCAATTTGTGTACACGATGGTCACGACGATAGCGGAGGGGATATATAACGTGATAATTCCTGCCCCAAACAGAGTGGTGGACCCGGACAATTATTATCCGCACCGATCTGAGCTCCCCGCTGTTTGGTCTGACATCTCGAATGCCATACAGGGACTCAGAGATTGTAGCACAACTCGGTTGGTGCTAGACGAAGTTCTGGGGTTGGAGCTGTCCAACTTCGCAAGATTATTGAAGCTAAGACCAGGGGTAGGTGACGATCATCTGTTAGTACAACAGGTGGCTGATGATCTCTGGTTCAGGCAGATGGATCATAAAGAGAACGAGCAGGGAAGGATGATCAGGAAGAACATGACGTCAGCAGAAGAGGACCTCATGGCAATGGCTTTGCGTACGAAGCCACACAACAACATATGGTTGTATCTGTCACCGAGGCTGTGCACCTTGGGTGAAGACGCGTTTGAGCATGCGCCGGCAATAATTAAAGAGATACACGCGTATTTGAAGAGTCTACTTGATGCCCGGGAGTTGGCTGGAGGCAAGATGTTGAAGCTGATGCAAGACGTGAATACGATGTCGCTGGACAAGTTCCAAGCGGACGTGCTGGCCACGAAAGCACAGTACGAACGATCGGATGCTATCTTGGGCGGAATGGGAGTGGGATGGACGCCATCTTTCCTATCGACGTGCTACCCGAGGGCATCTAGGAACCTGATCGCAAGTTTTGTCAAAGACATCAGGAAGTTGTCGATTGGCCTGGTGTTAGCCTTATACGTGACATTTGGTCATGAAAACTTTGTGAAAGGACCGGCAAACCTCTTTACCCAAGCGTTGGCCGATTTGAGGTTGGATGGACTCTTGACCCTGATTGCCATGACCTATGGTCGGCTGGGAGACTTGCTTGTGCTATTGCGTTACCCTGAACAACTGCAGGGACCCAGTCGTGAGTTCAATGCACAGTTGGAAACCGCCTCGCTCAGGAAGATGAAAGACTGGAGGACTCTCCTACTTCAATACCTCCTGCAACAGAACAGAAGCGTAACAGGAGAGGACAAAGTGGCGACGAACGCAAGCGAGTGCAAACAGTATTGTGGCATGCCCTTATTAACAGACTTAGCTGTTATGATGCGGATTGATCCGTTGGCTCTGGTCCACGGACTAAGGGAATTCGTCACAGTGGTTTATGGACCGGTGATGTCCTTTGCGTTCCCGGATGTACAAGTTAAAGCGTACAGGAATTCAGTGTTGTACGTCAACCTGGTCTCAGTAGTGGATTGTTCAGTGCTGAATTGGGTAGAGCAGAGTGAACTGAGAAAGCTGGCTAGCGATGATAGGCTGTTCGGAAGAATAGCAGAGCCAGGTTGGGTGTTGATGGATTTCAACAACCACTTCAAATGCCGAATGGGTCGTGAGGATCTGTCCCACATCCAGTTCAACCCAAAACTCTGGAATCTGAGACCAGTGGTGAAAGATACAGGAGAGGCTGTGGGAGTACCTCAATTGCCGGGAGCCTATGCCCATGCAAAAGAAAATCAACAGACATGGCTTCCTGGGTCCAGGCCGCTGCCGGACCAATGCCATCGATATCCACCGATAAGGAGGATGTTGTTGGGAGTCACATCTCCCATCATTGCCCCTCGTATCGGAGCGGCTCGTGACGCGGAGAAGAGAATGCAGAAGTGGAGTGGAGGGATGGAGCCGCGCTTCATCAGCTGGAACGTCGCTGCCGCGCACACGTTCGACTTCTCATTTCCTGATGCCTGGAGCAGGAAGAAGATCAAAGCACTACCCTCCAGGAGACCAGAGGTCTCGGCTGAAACGTGGAATGAAGTGTATTCTTCCGCGGACGACTTATCTAGACTGAAGTGGTCAGGAGAAGCGAATGTGGTGATGCTGGAGGTGGCAAGTGAGAGCAGAGGTGGCTCATATGTAACGATAGAGGACCTGGCCCCACATGGTGAGGAGTTAGTAGAGTTCCTGGTCGATGATGAGTTGTTTTATCATGCAGGAGACATGGCCGTGCCGGCTCGGCCGGATTCGGGCGCAGACGCACGACCAGGACCCTCGGGACCTAGGCCGAAACCTGATGCGGACGACGATGAATTGATGGATCAGGACGATAACGATGAAGGGACCGGAAGCAAGACGGAGAAATCGGGAGAGACCGATCTAGGAGCGTTGGAAAGGGACTTGCTAGAGTACCGGTTCAGCGAAGATGACGATGGGGAAGTCGATGGGAGTCTATTGTTGATGGCACCATCGTCCTTCATGTCTCCTACAAAGGAGGCGTCAGCCGATCTATCTCCGATAGACCCAATAAGCCAGGCTAGAGAGTGCCGAAGCAGGGATCCACAGAAGCTGCTTTATGAATCGCCAAGGAGGAGGAAAATCGAAGAGTCTATGAAGATATCGTTCCTCAGCACATTACCAGAAGAAGAATGGGAAAGATATCAAATGGAGTTGGAAGGCAAGACAGGAGCAATCTGGAGTCGAGTAAACTTCATGGAGAAATCTTGGGACGTGATAAGGCGATATGGGACGCAGTCCATAATGAAGGTGGGATTGAACCAACCCATCATGCGTGAGGTCCTGGAGAAAATAGTGAGCTCCATGGAGTCGGATGTTCTGACCGAGTCAGTAACAGAAGACAGTGCCGATGATCAGCATGTTGCAAAGAAATTACCTGTCAGACGAGCCAGGAAAGGGCTGAAGCGACTAAAAGGGAGGACAGGAAGTCGAGCCATGAACCCGAAAGTGGTGAAGTCAAGAGCCAACGCAGTGGTGACCTCTTTAGCGAGCGCAGGTCGCTCAGGCGAGAGCGGGCAGGGAGATACTACAACGCTGACAGGGGGAGAAAAAGAGAATCTGATACCCCCTATGCTCTTGGCAGGTCTGACCGTGACCGCCACAAGGTCGAAGAAGACGGCGCGAACCCTGGCAGACACCAAGTTAGAAATGGAAGTAATCAGTCAATGTGGATCTGGAGGACTTGAAGATTACAGGCCCTCGCGAATCAACATGGCCAAGTTGAAACTGGAAGGACAACTCGACGTGGTCGAGTACAGTCGAATAACCGTGCCGGAGTCGGTCCACATGGGGGATCCGGCAGGGGGTTATGTGGAAATGTTGAAAGCGAGGAACTCCGCGAGAGGGCACCTGATGGCTTGGAACGAGAAGCCAGCCATGCAAGAATACTTGAAGGGGCTTACGGAGAACTCCAACTTCAATCGAAAAGAATATGGGACAGTAATGTCATCAGAAGCGAACGAAATTGGATTAGAAAAGTTGCTAGAGATTTCTTGGAGGGCGGCCCTCCAGAAATACTTTGATGAGACGATGAATGCACCTGCGACTGTAGCAGCATACCTGGCTCATCCTTGCGTGAGAACTGATCTGCAAGTACGACTGGCTTGGTGCTTGATGGGCATCAAAAGGGCGGAGTATGAAGCCAGCAACGACTCGAAATCACGAGAACAGGAGCTAGAATTGATGGAAGCTTTACGGACATTGATCTCAAAAGACGATTCAGCTAAGACACAAATTCACTGTGTGGCGACATGGTAAGTTTGAGTAAACTCGCTCGAGAAGGGTGGGTAACTCAATAACTTTCCTAGCCACAGAGTTTCTTAGTTTTAATATTGAAAGGACCGCATAAATGACTAATTATACTTGGTGAGTGAAGTTAAGTTAATTTTAACGGGTGCGTGGCCGTGCCACGTCCCACTTTTTAATCAGAAGCGAAAAGAAGTTTTATGGCGAGATGACGTAAGTAGTCAGAAAGGAAATTTTATCTAGGACACTCCTCATGGTGCAACTTTTGTGAAAATGTTGAAAGGCAGTGAGATGTAGTACGATGCCATTTGTGAACACGTAGTGAGTTGAGGTGGAGTAGATAAATTTCATTTTCTTATGCGATTTGTAAGATTGGTTACAGAAAACTGGATACCTACTTGACGATAACCCGGTGTTGTGCGATCAATAGGGACATTGATGGAGACTTGTCCGGGGAGTATGTGCCATTCCGCCGGATGACACAGTATAACCTTCCCGCGACGAAAAAAAAAGTGACTAAAGGCCTTACGAACAGAAAAGTGTTGCGACGGAGGGTCAGAATGTTCTGGAATTTTTATTTTTAAAATTTCGATTTGAAGGAGAACATTTCTGAGAAATAGAAAAAAGACGGCCATTTTGAATAAAATAGAGAAAAATCAGAACGACGCCATATTTTGTGACGAACGGTTGTATCCGAGACGAGAAAATTACGGAGCCTCTTATCGTGGCAATAACACACGATAAGGACCTTAGTGACGGATATTTGTGGAGACGGAGGCTTCAGTGGGGGGAAGAGAAATACCACGGAACCCTCCCGGGACACGAAATATAGGAGATAAGAGTGTTGTCTCAAGAAAATCACGGGAGCGGAGGCTTGGTCCCCCAGAGACTGTTATATGTGAAGGGACTGTGTAAACTAGCCATAACAGTTGCTGTAATGTCCTAGATCTGAATTAAACACCGTTATTATTTAATATTTCAGAGCATGAGTAGATAGAGAAAGGAAAAGGTCAATCCATCTCCAATGGATTTAATATAAAACTGTCACACAAAAACATATAGAAATAGGTGGTTCGAGCCGTGTTTTTAATGACAATCACGTAGTCTGAGGATCCGAGACTCAGCTATGTGGTTGTGTTCGCATGCAAACGAAAGCTGATCAAAAGTCGTTTGACTGATGGCCTAAAAATAGTAACTTTTTACTTTGCCCTAGACAGACCAGAAAATCAACTGGCAAGGTCGAGACGGTGAAAAACGAGTGGAATTAAGGTAACTGACGCCTGCCAGTCGTCAATAGGTACTTTTTCTACGCTCCGTCGCTGTGTGATATTTGGGCGAATGTTACACATTTTAATTCTAACATGGTAAAATATAAAAAGATTTTTCCTCCAAAAATATTTTTCCACTAAAAGAGGGGAAAAAAAGAAATTACGTCTCCTTGCAGGAGAGACTGTAATTGAAAGTTGGCTCAACGCCGTAGGGTTTCAAAATTTTACATCTTAATATTTTGAGAATGCATTTAAATTTTAAATTCCAACAAACGTTTTCGCACATTTTTGCGCATCTTTAGGTTTTAAAAATTCTAAACTATCTGTACAAAATGATCGAAGATCATGAAAAGTGTCATACACATCATTGTTTCAAAAATTAAAAAATTCAACTAATCAAAACTTTACAAATATTACTGGAATTAGGTAACGACTATTATGTAACAGTTTTAAACATTTTTGTCACAAATTTCTGAGAATTTTCAAGTTTTTTGTTTTCACAATTACGTTCTGTCGCAATCTTTCATGGTAACATGTAAGTTATTTCAAAAAAAATTTTTTGTAGTAGCCTTTAAGCTGTAACACGGTTTGTAGTCTCAAGTCGCAAGTGAACCGAATAGGCTCCGACTGCTTGATGTAGAAAAACACAAGAGATAGTGTCCCTGACTCTTGAGCCAATGGTTATAGGGCCTGTTTTTCTTAACCTCGTATGTGACTTAAGCAGGCGACTGTTACATAGCTGTTTGAAAATGGGAGGTGCAAATATTACAGCTGAAAACGTCAAGGTGATACTGCTGTGCCCCAGGCCGCTTGAGTTTTTAGGCATGTAGCCTGGGCATGTGAAGCACTTCGCAAACTGTTTTCACTTATAAGTCAATGTGTTTGAGAAGCCATTTGAGGAAGAACGGGGTGTCAAGTTAGCCAGAGAAATTATAGATTATATTTGCAAGAACATTAGTTTAAAAAATCATTACCGTAGAACAAGAAACGGATGCCATCACGACAGAATTTTTGAGGGGCTAGATTTAAGTTTGGACTAGGAGAGTTAGTAAAATTTGTGGGTGCACAAATCTTTATCAAATTAAACAAGGATAGCCGGTTACTGTGCAAGTATATTCCGACCACAGAATATTCCGACCACAGAATATTCCGACCATAGTCTTCAGAAAACTACGGTTTAGAAAGTTTCTTTCAAATTGTGATTTTTCTGCCTGGTGTGATAAATATATAATTTAGTCATGTAAGACAGTCATAGCAATATAGGTAAATTGGACAAAAAATTTCCAAAATCTAGTTTTTTTTTTGCTTCAAATTAAATTTTAAGGTCTTAATTTAAGCATTTCAGCTGTTGTACGCTTTTGCGCTTGCTCTATTCTCTCGAATTAAGACGAAAAAGTAAAAAAAAAATTCCATCTGGTTTTTCTCAACACTGAAATTTTTTTTGAAGTTTTGAAATGTTCGAATCACGATTGAAAGGGCTTTAGTATGATCTATCACTCGACCCATTCCTATAAATATTTGGTACCTAATTTTGCGTGGAAAAAACTAAAACACACCGGATTACAAAGTTCCTCCCCATTTTTCAATTGGTCGGAACAACAGAACATGATTATGAATCTTTTCAATTGGGATTTAAAATTGACAATGAGAAAAAAAGAGAGTAAGGAGTGGTACATCTTGAGGTCGTACAACCTACTGCTGGGACGGCATGATTTGGTAAGATAATCAAAGTCAGTGAGAAAAGCCCAGTCCATTTAATCTTTTAATTTTATCACAACAATTTAGATTTTTATTTCAAGTTTCAGTGTAATGGAATTTGAAAAAATTTTTGATTTCTTGCGATGTCTTGTCTGTCAAGAAGAACTCAAGAAACCATTCTCCCTAGCTTGCGGACATCTTATGTGTAGAAATTGTCTCGATGGAATCAAAATAGAAGAAACCGTCCGTTGTCCTGCTTGCGCTCTCTGTTCAAATAGGTCATCTGCTATTCGAATCTATCAATTGGAAGATGTCATACAGCTTCTGCAAATTAAGAAAAATAAACGTAGTGAACGTTTTTGTTCACAGCATCGAGCTGAACTGACGCTCTTTTGTGTCAATTGTAAAAGGGACATGTGTGTTGAATGCGTTCAGGATCATCCAACCCACAAGTTGAAAAGCGCGAAAAGTCGGAAACAAGAAAAGGCACTCGAATTATTAAAGAAAATTGACGTTATAGGCACAAAAGAGCTCATAGAGAAAATGACTAAAGAAAAAATGCTGATGTTGGAAAATGTAGAAATAGTAAAAAATGCTTTGGTCGCTGAACTATCGGAGTTGAAACGAAAAAGCAAGTGTTTGCTAAAAATTGAAAACTATAAGAAGATGCGACAAGGAGATGAAATAGAAATTGGCAGCAGCTTATCGGACTTCAATCGGTTTGATCTCGATAAACCTGAAGAAAACCTCAAGTTGATTGTTGAAACTATCAAAAAAGGACTTGAAACAATTGAAAAGGAAAAATATAAAGCCAAAAACTTTACTGGAACCTGTGTCTATAAATTTAGCAAGGATTGCTTAAAGTGGAAAATAGGCTTTTCAAAAGAATCAGAAATAGTACGAGTAAACGACTATAAATTCCACATTGAATTGACGCGAATGGAAGAGAAACGGGAAAGTTTTGTCAAATTTTTTGTTTACTGTGAAGGAGTGTACGAACACGAATGGCGCGCGAAAGTTCACATGAAATTGCAGATCGAAATTTTGGATCCCAAAACTAGAATTGGAAAGCGAAGAGTGCAAGATGCCAAAAAACTATCTGAGAAAATGAACCACGAATTCAAATGGACAAACAGCGAAGTGGGCAATGCGGATGGGGTGGGAATTGTAGACTTCGTAAAGTGGGATATGCTATCGGATCTCGTGAACGCCAGTAAAACTGGAGAAGTAGAGTTCCGATGCCGAATCAAAGTTGTAGCTTAGATCAAAAGTTATCGTCTCCTGTTGATTTCTAAATGAACTCAATTTGTAAGTGAACTGTTACAAACTGTTGATTTGTTTTAGATTTCTTGAGTTTCAGTAGATGTTTGAGTTCTGAATTTGGTGCTCGATTAAGTTTGTTTTAGATAAACTTGTTAAAGATGAAATAGATAAAAGATTTAAAGTTAAATTGATTAAAACAAAAATTAATTGATGTTTATGAGTTTGCGACGAAATTGACTTTGAAAAATAAATTCTCTAGAAAGTAAAAGAAATTCTAGTTTATTTTGTATAGTTTTGTTTTCATTTTAAGTAGTGCTAATTTGCAAGGATAGGCTTAAAATGTCTAAGATCCTGACATCCCTAAGCTCAAAAGAGGCTTCATAATTTTTTTGCTTGCAGCTACGCTAGCAACTTGATGCGTTGTTCCGAGAACTCAAAGCGTGGTTAGGAGCATTGGTGCGTTGTACAAAGCTCTACTAGGTACAAAAATCACCCTGTGTCGAAAAAGGCTCTGCATAATTATGCTTTTTCAAACTAATTTTTTCGAAAGGCAAAATTGGATGTATAGCGTATATGGGGAAAGGGCTGAAAAACTGACATTTCTTATTTGTTTAATTTCATAGCGTTATCAAATGTTGGTTGGCCTTCTTATCGCTCCGTAAAATTGGATTTCAATTGAAACAATTGTTGTTGTTGATTAGAATTTACAGCTGTTGCTGATGGGATTGCTCCCAGTGAGTTCTCTATAATTTCCTCCTCGAGTTTCTGCAGCCACTGCAATCACATACAATTAGCCAGCTGCAGATGTTAGCTTCTGAAAAGTTAACATTGAAGTAATTCCACATCGTCTTAACACTAGCGCGAGCTTAGTGTATTGTTACGAACCTTCTTTTTTTCTAACCTAAGTCGCTAATAAAGTGTTTACTTATTTGGAAATTTCACTGTAGCATTTGAAATTACACAGCATCTGTGCTCTGCTTTATTTGTGACTAGTGCTTGGCTAATCTCTATTAAGCTTCCGTGGCTAAGTGGTAAGAGTGTTACTCTTAATCTGTAGGTAGCAGGTTCGAATCTCGGACTTGGCCGATTTTTGTTGCAAAGCTTCGCATTTGTGTCAAAATGCTGTTTTTCAAGCCCATCAATCTAGTGAAATCCACAAGTTGATTCAATCTGCTTGTTCTAAACGTGTCTTCTGTTGCTTTTTCTGTTCTGTTTTACTCGTTTAAAAATCTTGGGAGTTTTTTCTCAATCCTTCATTTTCAGTCGGTAAAAATTTGTTACACTCAGTTTCAGTCTCATTTTAGTAACCAAAAGATTGTCATTTAGCTGAAGAAACTTTGGGAGTGCTAACAAACTCAGCATTATAAGTTGACCGAGGTAACTGGCATCTGTTGTCCCAGTTATCAACCGGAGAGATATTTTTTGAAATTTTTCAAGACTCGACATGTCAGATCTTGAGCGCAACACAATGAAACCCATCTTTTAGAACCGCTAGGAGCAAGGATTAGCTTTTTTCAATCTCGTTTCCACGTGTCTCCCAGCTCAGGTTTTTGTTTAAATGCTCCTCTAGGTCTTTGATGATATCTGATTGTTCTAGGGCAACACCTTGTAAAGATAATTGAGTCTCAAATCTCCTGAAGATAATTTTGAAACGTTAATCCTTTGCTAGACTCATCTTGTTTTTGCTGACCCTGGCATCAATAGAGTCTAAGTCTGACTATACTCGGACATTCCTATTGTTCACGGAGAGAATCTCACGATCATCAGCAAACAAGTTTGAGTCGGTACAGTTTAGTACATCCGGCGTGTCATTTATAGTTATACAAAGCAAGTGGTCCTAGTAGAGAGCCCTGTGGGACACCGCTTGTGACTTTCAGCAGACTAGAACATGTGTTATGTAAAACAAATTGCTTTCGCCCACTAAGATAATCATGCGAAGTTTCAATTAAGCATCCCCTCACGCCTATTTGTTAGTTTTTTTGCGAAATTCATTATGAGGCACTTTATCAAACGCCTTCGAGAAGTCTATATAAAGAGCAATTACCTCGCTAGATAAATCGTGGTCGAGAGTTTTGTGAGTTTTCTGGGAAACTTATCAAATTGGTGATCACTGAATGTTTCTTGACTAAACCATGCTGGCTTGAGGTTAAGTTCTTGTACAAGTCATCATAGATACAATTTTCAAAATTTTTTATTATATTAAGGAGTGATACATGTCGCTAGTTATATTCTTTATATCCTGCTTTTTGAACACTGGTGACATCGCCAACAATTTCCATCTGATTGGTAATTTCCTGATGCGCTTACCATTTTTGAAAATTTTTTTCAGAGTGACTGCTATTTGCCTACCAGTTTTGTGGAAAAAGATTGGTGGGAGTCCGTCCGGCTCTCTGGCTTTTTTTCGGATCTAGTGTTGCTATTAATTCATGAAAAGTCTCTGTCGAGACGCTGAAGTTCGTCAGTGTTGGATTTTATATTATGTCGTCGATATGAAATGATACTTTAGATATGAAAACAATAAAAAAAATTCATTCAACATGCCTTCTTTTTAGTTTTGATCTCTGCTAGTTCTTCCATCTTCAATTAGTACTTTGGGTAAATTACAGAACTCTTTGAACTTTTGAGGTGTTTAAAAATTAGATCTGTCTCTTTGTTTCATTAGATTTTGCTGATATCTGAGGCTGTCACTTTCGGCAGCTTCAGTTATAATCGCTCTGAAGTCATCAACGTGTCTCTTACTGTTGCTTGTGATTTTTGCTGCTGTATTTGTAGTCTATTTTTTAAGTTAGAAGTGCTTAGAGAAATCGACGGAGCGAGAGTTTGTTTATGTCTCGTTCTTCTGGGAACACTTACTGATACAATTTTTCAATCATTTTATTTATGTTGGTATAACAGCTGGGCTCAAAAGGTGCATATCTCATCATCCTACTTAGTTAGTCTTAGTCTGCATTGCCCGAAGCTTCTTTAATTCTCTATGAGCGGCTTTATAATTTTGTGTGGACATTCCACCAAGAGTTATTTTGCATTGTGATCTGAGGAATTAATTTGTTTTTTGTTAAGCAAGGGCAAGATAGTTGCGATAGAGAATCAAGCAGGTTATTGGAACATGTATTAAATTCTACTTCTTGTTTTAATAGTTTTTCATGAAATAGGTTAACAATATTTTGCGGTGTAGTTTTCCAAATCTTCATATTAGAAGCGGTGTAGTGTTTCAAAATCTTCTTTATTATATCTGTGTTTGCTATTATAGTGTGGGTTGTCAAAAACGCCATCTATTTGCACGCTACACACCAGTCAGGAAAATTGTTCTTGAATTCAATAGATTCCATAATGTTTTTGACAGCAGTCAGCGATCCACCATGAGCACTTTTTATCAGATTCATGTAGTCTATCTGACCTGTATATGGTGAAATCTGTAAGCATCCGTTCAGACATTAATAGTTGAGCCAGGTTTCGCGCAGACAAATGATGTGGAAGTGTTCGTATAGGATCGCATTCGGTAGTTTGATGTAAACCAATCTTTGTGCGTTGAGTTGCAGAATATTAAGGAAACCTAGTCAAATTTTTTCTGCTAAGTGTTGAGTTTGCTTCAATTTCTACTTTCACTCCATCTTTGAACAGGTCAAGGTTTCGAATTTTTAGCTTCTCCCTGGGTACACCTTTATCCAGCAAAGATCGCATTTTCTTCAAATTTTTATTTTTCTTTCGCTGCTTCTTTTCTCGACATAGCCGGGAGTAGATATTTGCCCCTTTTTTATCAAGCATTTTCGTTTCTCCTTAGCCTTTGCCATGATTAGGCGCGCCTCATGCTTACTTGCAACTGCAAGAAGGTCTCGTGGCTTCTGTCGGTTTTAGTCGAAATTTCTGTCCCTTTAGTTCAACTATATTTGGTTTCTCATCGGTTTCATTCAGTATCGCGCTTACTTTTTCGTTTGTGGGGAGTAATTTTTTTTGCTGTATATTTCTTTCGGTCTTCGGGGACCCCTTGAAAGTCAAAAACATTGTCTGATTTTGTGATCAGTATTTGTTCTTGCATTTTGATTTTGTGATTTTGCTTCCAAAACAGTTGAATATGTTTTTTCAATGAATATGATTTTTATGATTTATGTTTTTACAATAATCGCTTTTGCCTTTTTACGGTTTTTTCGATCGAAAGAAATTTTCTCCGAACCAAAAATTTAATAAATAGGTTTTTTTCGGGCTGACTAGTTTGTCTCATTTCCATCGGCAATACTTACTGCCAACTGTTTAAGATACGTTTTTAGGAATTACAATAGTATTAGAGAATTGATTGGTGGTGTCGCTTTTAACGGTGTTTTTAAACGAAATTTGTCTCAATTGTCATACGAGTGATTTTTTTCAAACTATTGTTTTTTGGGTGGCAAGTATGCGACTCTCCGCTTCACCTCTGTTTACCCTAGTGACCTTATAAGCTTTGTTTGGCAAGAGTTTTGTGATAGTTTTATATGTAAGTGTTCAGTACAATTCCAAGCGAAAGGAAGAGTTTTACAAATTAATTATCCTTTTGTCCAAAAGTTAGGTACAATGTTCGGAATTCTGTTAACGTTTTAACCTAATGGTTTAGGAGTGAAACTAAAGTTTGTCTGAGTCGAAAAGCTTTAAAAATGTGTTTTGTTCAAAATCGATTTTCATTTTTTGCGGACAAAAATGATAAACTAGATTTTTTGAAAATGTATGCCCAATTTAACTTCACTCAAATATAAGTGTTTAAGTCGAAATCAAACGATCAAAACAGTTCTAAACAGCTTACATGTTTTATGTTTAAGCATTCTCTGCTGAAAAATCATACGCCGCTTTTAATTCCCTCAAGGTCGCACTTAATCGATTTTTCATAGTTGAGTTTTTGCGCTCCTTCCTATTTCTAACTTTGATCAGATGTATATCCGGAGCAAAAATTCAATTAGCAAATCTCTACAAATAAGTTCTTCTTAAAACTGAAGTAATTCCTCTGAAACAAAGCAACTCTATAATACGACGAAAACTGAGGTAATACAAAAAGAAGTCAATATTCAACTGGCAAGGCGACAATTGTAACAAGAACAAGCGACAATTCTTAACTAGGAATTGGCAAGTAACATAAGGTTGCTCCACTGTGCATAGTGTTAAGACGAAGAATGATGGTGATCTATGATAATTAAAGAAAAACACTCATGAAATTATAAATCTTTTTCTTCAAATCCAAATAATATTTATTAGCAACGTCATTTATTGACTGTAAGAAATAGATGTACAAAAACTCGCAAGCAATTTCTCAGTTTGATCATATTTAATGTGCATACTATATAAAAACGGGTCTTTTCTGTTACACGGCCCAATTTATAATACTTTTAAATAGGCTTCTGTTTTTATTGAAAACGCTGAGACTTCTTTTTGCTGATATTAATTTCAACCAATCAGATTCCAGCATATCATCAAATTTTTCAAAAAAAAACAATAGGAATAGTTTTTGGCCGTATAACAGATAAGACCCAAAACATCGAGTATCAAGCTTACTTCGGTGTTAGCTGCTTTGTCAGAAGTGTGTTAAAAGATTTTTCCTCTTTTTGAAACTTTTATCGCATGTAAGCTTCCAGACAATGGAAGACGAATTCGACCAGCTCGAATAGAACAAATATACTCCAGCCAAGCCAAAGTCCAATGTTGCCACCGAAATCCGAAATGAGCGAGGAGAAATCGTAGGCCGCAGTCTCGGATATTTTCCTGAAATTCAGAGCTTCGTAAAAGATTTCCAACCTCACGAAATTCTCCTTGAAGCTTTCCTGCATTGCTTTTTCACTGTCGTTTCTTATGAGCAGGTCTTGCATATAATGTACTACGCGATTTGAGTCAGATTTGATCATCTTTGAAGCAAAGTACGGACCGTAACTTTTCGATGGCCAAGGAGATCTAGACTGAGTTTGGAGGTATTCGTTGGTAAGACAAGCAGACGGACAATCGCATGAAAGACTGTGATTTCTGAAAGCAGCGTGAACACCATTTAGACATTGGCTTTCCTTTTGCTCCGTGTTTCGGCAATAATTTATTGAGTTTTGGTTTATTGTTTCATCGGTACTAAAGTTATATTCAAAGCTATCTGTGCATTCGCATTTGGTGGCAAGGACGTTGAGCAAACACATTTTCAAGCAAGATTCTTGAGTGTAAGTTGGCCATTGTTTCTGAAATTCTTCCGAGAGCTTCAGTGATTTTGGCCACTTGTATGTACAGTTGTCGTATTTACCACCTTTTCTTAGAACAACTTCCGTTTTGATAGCAATGAAAGTTGCTTCGCCAGCTGCTACTGAAACACTCTCAGCTTGTATGTCCGGTTGAACTCTAGGGTCGTGTAGTAAAATCCGAGCTCCAATATTCGGCGCAAATAGTCCAATGTACTCCGCATAATCCAGGAATAAGGTCAGTTTGAGCCCGAATTCATGGCCTGTTTTGCTGCTGCTCCGTAGTTTATAAGTCGAGTTGCCGTCTTTTTGATTCCTGAAAAAAGGGTTTAGCCACAATTTTGCATTTTAAGACCGTACTTTCCTAATAGAAATCTGATTTTAACCCACTTGCTACCTATGAAACGACAAAACTTTTAGTAGCGGCCGTGGCCGAACGGGTAAGATGCGCAAGCTTAACACGAAGGTTGCGAGTTCGAATCCCACTTCAATCACGGTCGGAGGGGTGCCAGTGTCATCCGCCTTCTCAAAATGGACGAAATCTCTTCTTCCCTACTTTTGGTGACACTTTTGTCAATATGAAACTTTCACTTTTAAGGAACTTGGAAACTGGTGGCAGCATTGGCAGTATAATATCATGGGCTTTGACTTTTAATTAGTAATAAGTTAACACCTTTGAGGCTTTTTTAATTCATCGAATGAGCCGAAAAAAATCGTTTCGTATAGCACCATAATAATTAAAGTTCAAATTCACATTTCCAATCCAATGTATTTCTCGAGATTTTTTGAAATGCATAATTACACAAGCCAGCTAGCGATCGTAGCGTATTAGTATGAAGCTACGTTTTCTGGCCTATTTTGGTGGCTTTTTTTGCCATAATCACGATCTGTAGCATTGGAAATTTCATAGTTCTATGCTCTATTTGTGGCTAGTGTTTTCTTATCTTTATCCGGGTCTGAAAGAGAGGTAAAGACGAGACACTACAATTTTTGAGATCGCAGGTTCGAATCCGACTCATAGCCAAAGTTATAATAATTCGAAGCTTATTTCTACCTTATCTAATTTCAATTTATAGAGCTGCTTTTTTGTCATCTTCTCACTATAATTCTTCTGTATTTATACATAATATAGTTTTAAAAATAATAGTTTTAATATAGTTCCCAATTACTTAAATGCTAAGTTAGTTTGGTTACCTTGAGCATTCCAATTTTTTTTACATGGAATTAAAGTCTTTTTGACATTTGAAGCGTCCTTTGCCGCTCGTCTATGGTGTTTTAAGAGTCATTGGCTCAACTGTGTTGGGCAGCAAACTGGAAAACTTGCCTGTCCGAGAATTGTGGATTAATTTTCGCAGAGGTAACTGATTTTTCAAATTCCTTTTTTTCTTTTTTTTTAACTTAATTAGCTATAAGGCGTTTGTTCGCTTGTGTTAGTGAGTTAATCATATTTTATAACCGATTTTCTGATATTTTATAACCGTGATTGATCTAAATTTTCTGTGCTGTTTGCGCAGTATTCAGCTATTCAGTGGGTTCAATTAAAACTTCAATGTAGTTTTTTAAATTTGAACGAAAAGCCGGCACGGTGTAAAAAACACGATAAAAACGACAACATTGAAACTTTTCAACCGTTTTATTTGGTAGCAGCGATGATTAAAATCAGATTGCTTATTTGAAACGGAGTGTTAATTGTATCAGGATTTTCAATATCTAAAATATGATTAAGTTTTAAGTAAGTAACGAGTTTTTTGAAAAATACCTGATTGAGTTGAAACTAAAACAATTTCCGTAAAGTGGGTCTTCGTATTGGACGAAATCCTTGCCTTCCTTCCTGCATTCCTTCCCGTCGTAAGTGCACTGAACTATAAAGTCCTTTTTCTGGGCGCAGAGCAATTCAAACTCAAGCTCTATAATTCAATTTAAAAATGCCAAAATGTCCAACCTGAATTCCATCCAAGAGTGGACAGAACTTTGAATTATGATTTTTTACTCCACAATTTTGCTAACCCTCTGAAACATCAAGAAAACGGTTCAGAATTTTTAGAAAAAAATTTAAAAAGTTTTCTTTACACGTTTTGAAAAGTTTTCCTTAACATTTTGTAAGTCTTTGACAAAATTGAAAATTGCTTTAAAAAAATAAAATAATCTTAAGAAACCGAATCATGCTTAGTCGGAAATTATTCTAATATTTCAGCAATCAAATTGAAACCGAAACATGTTTAGTCGAAAATTATTCTAATATTTTAGCAATCAAATTTTGCTGATAAACTGCTGAGCTTGAAGTTTGAGTAGTCCCTGATGGCCGTTTGGGCGGACCACTCGCTGGTGAAAGAAAGCCGCTCTTCTGAAATCCGAATAATCAGGCAAGGTAGATGCTTTGTATAAGTTGAAATAATCCGTGTACGTGTACTTGTAATAGTGATCAGTTTCGAAACTGTAATCGTAACCACTGTAATCGTAATCATTGGTATAATCACTGTCGTAATCATTCTCAGTGGAGTCTTTGCTATCTTCAGTACCGTCAGAAACCCTATTCAAGTTGTCACTTCGTTTTTGACGTTTTTTTGAATTCTTAGCTCGTTTTTGATTTTTGAATGTTTTGGAATTCCCGTCTTTAAGTATTCGTTTTTTATCGGTCAATTCAATCTGATTATTTGTGTCGGAATCTTCATCGGCCTTTTGAATGAATTTCTTGTCTTTGTTCTGATTATCAACATGCCTTTTTGTTTTCCTTGGAACACTTTGGTAACTTAGCACAAAACCTTTTGTGGTCGAAGTTGTGTCGGATGTGAACCTAACAGTCAATTTAGACCCGGTTGAAAAGTAAGACGCGGGGTCTGGTAATTCTCGGCCACAAACTTCCCGATTGTTTTTTACTTTGATAGTATCAGATTGTGTTGAATTTCCGTCAAAAAATTCAAGGTAATCGTAGCATTTTCTGTTAAAAGTTCCCTCTAGATCCAGATTCTCGAAGTTTATTTCGATAACTTTATCAGGGTCTTCAGATTTGATCAACCAAACACAATTCAGCGAATTAAGGTATTCCGATGGGTAATTCGGGGAAGTAAATTTCTGAGGCTGGTCAGTCGCCGTAAGGTTTTCACCACATAATTTGATGTCACAGCCTGCCTCCTCTCTTTCGTCAAAATCTGGAAAAAATTAAAGTTTAAATTTTGCTTGCCTAAATTTTTTGGGTCCATTTTTTAGATATATATGCAAGGCTCATACTCAGTTTTTAAGGTGAAAAATTTGGCTGTGAATAATTAATTCATTGTGGTTTCTGCGATTCGCTGAGAATCTATGAAAGGTTATTCAGCCTTAGTCCGTTGTTCTTATTTTCCCACATTCCAAACGGAGGTCTTTTGTTGAGCACCGCTCTATTCTAGCTACTCAAGGTCGTTTTTTTTGCGTTCAGATTAATCACGTGGTACCAGTAGTACAGCCGAAATTGGTCAGGCTGTGTGGTAGACCTGAAGCTAGAGGTCAAGTGAGAGCTCGTTATCACACACTATCATTGCCATGGCATTGCAAGGAATCATGTTCACGAGTTGATAATCTTAACATGTACGCCTTAGCAGCCTAAATTTCAACTCTCTACAAGTTTTATCGAACTACTTCGCAATTTAATCCCTTAATTGTAAAGAATTTCTTTAGAAAACAAGACTGCCCGTATCAGGGCGTATCAGCCCTGAATGTTCCGACTACCTTTTAAGGTCTATGGAGCAGTAATAACATTAAAAAATAAAATGTAAAAAAAAATGATTTTTTTTTTAATTTGAGATTTTTTTGTCAAAATCATCCCCCCACACGCAATATAAAGTACAAAACTGCTACAGTATTATAGTTAACGAAGTTTTGACATCTTTTTTGACCAAAAATTTAGAATAATCAACAATAATAGTTTTTATCACCAACATTTTCGGCGGCTGAGTATTCCACTTACGAATCCAGCTTGTTTAGATTTTATACAAAATAGAAGCTGTTATTGAGATTGATATACACGATTTTCAGAACCTTAAAAAACCAAGATGATTCATATGACGACGTTCTTTATAAAAGTTTAAGAGTTTTTGTTCTATCAATCTTACTTATATTTAAATGCGGGTTTTTTGGTTTTACGTTAATTTTTTTTGACATAAATTTTTTGTTTAGTGGTAGAAAGCTTAAGCACTGAATCATATCGCTAATGGGTAAAGCTTTACTTAAGCATCGGCCTTTGCTTTATTGGACTTGTATTAATTCTTTTTGATACCCTTTGTGCAGCGAATTCAGACTCAAACCAAGAAAAGTTTTTGAGTTGGATAATTTTTTAAAAAATCTAAATGATCTTGATAGATAAACGTGACCACTCAAACCTTGGTGCTGTCTTATGATTTTTCAACTGTGCTCGTAATCTTTGCCTTTTTCGAGCTTAGAAAATTTAGTAGAATTTTTAGAATACCTCCAAATACCTTGTTAACTTTTGGGTTATCGTGCCATTGCTTGACTAATATAACTGCTCGTGCCATATGACATTTCTAGACTGAAATTTTAAGACTTCAAAATTTTTTAGTTATCGTGATAATGTTTAGTTTCTAACCATTTCTAGAGTGGGAAAAATATACAAAAAGAGTTATGGAGTAGTTCGGGTTGTCATTTTCATGTTCAGTGTAGCTGCATGTTACTTAAACGCTGAGAAGATGCAAATAAAACTTAAGTTGAAACTCTCATTTGATTATTTTTTGAGATTCTGGCGTTAAAGTAAGAACTTTTTTGTATCTCATGAAAACAAGGCTGCTTACAAGGCTGCTTACGATCATATTCCGAGACAAAGGTATGAAGTCTTCGTAGTTTTTTGGACTTTTTCAAAGTTATTTTTTGTAGTTACATTTTTTTGAAAAAAAGAGAATTCCTTCTTTTTCTTAAACTTTTGTAAGGCAATGTTTTAATTGTATCACAAATTTTGCGAAGCTCCGCTTCGCCTTTGTTCTGTGCCATTGTTCTGTGTCTACTATAAGTATCATTAACCAAGGTCCTTTTCAGCTCTTACCTCCTGTTAGACATTCTGCAATGCCATCACATGCTATCGCACACTGTTCGTATTCAGGGCACATAAAATAGTCCTTGTTACAAATGTTCTCCAGCTCGTCTTCTCCAGGGAGTAGGGACCCGTCTATTAGTAGGGACTTTTTTCAAGCTGTTTACGTCAAATTTATAGATCTTTATCATTCGTTATTTTCAAAGCGCTTCTTCTATATTATCTTAGCGGGCGAGCGTCAAAATTTTTTAAAAATTTTTGAAAATATTGCATCCTAATTGTATCCTGATAATACGACCAAATGTATTGCCTTTGTTCAATTTGGAACGCAATAGTCCGCGGCTAACCCGTGTCTTAAGAATGCAAAATATAGCTCGTTAATTATCCCAAATTGGTCAAATTAACAACTTTGAATTTTTAACCCCACTACTTTACAAGAAATAATCACAGGTGAATAACTTTTTAATTTTGAGCTGAAAAAAAATCCATCAAAAGGCTAGTTGAAAGGTTGAAAATTGACTGAATAAGAAAACCACTAGCATAATTGTTCCGCACTTTCTTGAAAGTCGGAACAAAAAGACTTTGTGACCGTCATACAGTTTTACATTCTGGGCAAAAATTCAAACGTGCTTTTTGATGTCTAGCCATGAAAAAGTTATGTTTTTTTTTTAGATATTTACGCGAATTCGACAGCGTTACTCCCATGTGCAAGAATTATTTGAGGTACTTTTTTAGTGAAACACTTACAAAAACAACCCATTTTTGTTCAACCAACTTTTGGGATAATTTTCTCTGTGGTCTAAAAATTTATTTAAAAGGAAAGATAACCTATTCAAAAACTTTTTATTACAATCAGCAATATGGTGCATGCCCAGATATAAGTTTTATTCAAAGTTTCCTTAAAGCTCAATAATAGGAAGGAATCAATTGAAGATTTTGATTGTTAATTGTAATTACCCTTGCGATAAGCAAGGATGTTGCAATCGAGTACTCTTAAGTAAAAACGGCAAAATTCTTTTCTTGAAAATTAAATAAAAATACTATTCTTAATTGTTGTTATTAGCTGGAGTCAGTTTTAGGAAATAAACCAGTTTTTCAGTTTTTTTGAAAAAATTACAAATTCTTTTTGGTTTTCAAATTCTTTTCGGGTCGAAAAATTTCAATTTAAAGCAGTTTTTTTTACGTTTTTTTCCTTATTTCTGTTTTTTTTTCGTTCTTTCTGTTCAGCTCATAAGGCTGCGGTTGCTTATACATCGTTTTGGAGGTATTTTTTGGAGTCATCTGGGAGCAATAATGCTTAACCATTTTTTTTTGATTTTTTTTTTGCTATTTTATATATATTCTTTGAAATAACTTTGAATTTTTTCTTACGTTTGGCTGTTTATCTGCTAGTAGCGGTTTTCATTTATTTTCCATCACAAGTGATGCAAAGCTCTGCTTTGCCTCTGTGTTCCATTTGCTTTCAATATTGGCTCTGCAAGATTTGACAATTTTTTTATATTTCTTTCCTGGTTTTGTTCCGCAACCCAGGGTCAAACATCCGCTATGTCAAACAATCGAACTTATATAATAGTTATGCAAAATTGTGAGGCTAGATTTTCGAAAATTAGACGTAGTTCAATTATCCGATTCCAATTAGCTGACTCTCGGTTTAAGGTCGCCGGTGGGCACGCTACAAACGCGTCGCGGCTTCGCGGCGATAACCGGCTCTAATCTTTTTATAGGGTCCTGCCACTATAGAGTTCGACCACTACATCATCTGTTAAACGAACGGTATAAACTGGATCTTGTCCGACTTTTTGAAAAATGTGGGAAGTTTGTCCCTGTAAAACTGTTTTTCGGATGTTTGCAACTCTTTAGGGTTTGACATATCGGATGTTTCCAGGGTACTCTCTGATATATACCAGATTTTCAAAGAAGGATCTGCTTAACAACCTCCCCTCTTGAAGAAAAAGGGTGCGATTGTTAAGTAGATTAAGTAAGTCGAAATTTTGAACACTCAGAATGCTGCAGAATTAGAATTCTCAATAAAAAGCCCTAGTGCTAATTAACTAATTTTATTTAGAGGGGTGGAGGTTCTGTAGTAGATACCATAGGAGGAGGGGTGGTTGTTTAGAAGTAAAATCCAAATTAGTTAAAAAGAGCCATGCGATCTGTTCCATGATAATTTCGGTGCAGTTGTGCAGTTCATCTGATTCGTCACTGTTGTCGCCACAGTTGTCGACATCGTTGCAGATCCAAGCTACAGGGATGCAGATGTGACTATTAGTGCACTCTCGATAATCTAAAAAAAAAACAAAGGGGGCTTTATCTTTTCCGCCCAAATTTTTAAGTAGATCCCCCCAATTGTCGTACTTGTACCAAGCGCAATAAACTAACCTTCTTGGCATGTATGAAATTCCAACTCATCAAATGCACCTGCTGCAAAGGCTTGCAGTGAGTTCTTTACATAATCATCCAATACAAGCAAGTCGCTGTATTCTTTAATTCTGCCGACCAGCGATTTGCGGACAGGATTCTCGTTGCAAACTGTTACGGCTGGAAACTCCAGTCTAGGTCTGGAAACAATTTCGATTTCAACCGAAGTAGGATAACTGAAATATTTTGCCACTATTTCATAAAGTGAGAAAGAAAATGTTATAAAAAGTCCGATGTAAATTAGGAGCCAAATAAGTTTGACGATTTTGTGATCACGTGCTATTTGCGGAACTGTGGCATCTCTTAGTTGAGCGGCCGATTCAGATAAGATTTCCTGTCTTCGTTTTTTGGAAGTTTTTGGCGGAGAATTCTCGGGTTCGAATCTGGTTTCAAGCATTTCTAAATCTGGCGACTCTTTTCCTCCGTTTGATTTTTCACGCGGCTGCATTGAAGCATAATCTTTGCTGGTGGTTGAAGACATGATTTTGTAATTGTAATTTGATGAATTAACAATAAAGTTAAGCTGTATAAGCGTGTGTTTATCAAACAATATGAAAACCTTTTGATAGAAGAATTACGTAGCAGAGGAAAAAGTTTTTGGGTATTTTGAATTTTAAAAAATGGAGGAAAGATTGGTAATTCTCAATTTTCAACTGAACTGTGGGCAATAATAAATACATAAACAGTAAATAAGCAACGGTTATGTTGTTGGAAATTTCAGAAGAACTTGAAACTATACGGAGAAAGTTGGAGAAAAACTTGAAACCTTAGATAGCTGGTATAAATAGTTTGGCCTTGGGCTGAACAAACTGCGCTGCTGTGTTGTAGCATTTTTTGACGTGTGGGCAAAATGGAAAGCAAGGTACTAGTCTCACTACAATCCGAGTTTATAGTCAAATTGTATCACAAACTATATCCAAGTTTTCTTGGTCAAATAAGTTATATTCTTCTTCGAACTGAAAACTGTTTTGGAAAATTGAGAGGGGTTGACAAGTTACCAGGGTTTGTGTTCTAAATTTGTATCTGAATATCTGAAAATGTTCTCTGGAGCCCTGAATAATGTACGCAATAGCACTTTTTCTATTCTTCAAGACGGCGTTGTTAAATGCGTTGTTAAATGCACCAGTTTTAGTAACTTTTTTTTCACCGTGAACGTATTTTGAGTTTTGAAATTGTGAATTTTGGTATTCCGCATTAGTTGGAGAATCTGTCTAATGATTTCATAAGATTCGAACTATTTTCAAGTGTTAGGAAATAGTTCGATACCCCCCCCCCCCCCCCCCCCCCCCGACGCGAGAATGGGTTGGAGAAGAGATTACTCAATTGATCCCTCAGGACTCCTATAATTCAGTTGAGACTATTTTAAAATCCCCCTTTCCAAAATGCGCGGTTGTTCACTAGATCCGTTCGTTTTTCTAGCAGATAGGCTTAACTCAAAATAGTTCAATTTATTGTTCCCACCCTTGAAAATAGGAAGGAACTTTGTAATGGGTGAGCTTTAGTTTTTTCTTTTTTTGTTTTCCTCGCAAAATCAGGTACCACAAATAATCATTGGACTGCGTTGAGTGATATATCATTTCGAAACAGTTGAGAAAGAAAATTTCCTAGAAAATTTCGATGTCGAGAAATACCGGTTTGAAATTATTTTTTCGTCAAATTTCGAGCGAGTAAAGCACGCCAGCAGGCTCATTTATGCTTAATTTAAGCCATTTACAACAACTTAATTATGCTTAAGTTTTACTCGGGTAAAGTTAGTTTTTGGCGTTTTTAACGCCATTTTGGGAATCAAAAACTTCAAAAAATCAAAACAATTGAAAAAATATTACATTTTTTCTTAATTTTTTTTTAAACAATTTTTTTGTTTTTCTAGTCCTTTAAGACTATGGTCGAAACATTGTGTTTTCTGTTCATGAACATCTGTACAAAAGGACGTATCTTTATCAGCAATTTAGCACCATCCAAAAGGTTGCTCAACAAGCTGTCCATGATTCAGGTTGCAAGCGCGCCGAAAATAAATCAATTTTCAATTTTTCATATTGTAACTACCCAACATCTTGTGACAAATTCTGAAAATCGGTTGTAAATCAATCGTTCTAGTGATGCAGCAAGGACAGAAAAAAGTGAACTTGGTCTGAAATTGGAGGGCTCGAGTTCATTTCCTTACTTTTAATTAGATAAAACGTTTGCAATTTCTAATCAACTCGGAAAAATTGCTTTGTCAATTATTTTTGAAAAAAAAACAACTAAAACCGGCTCCAATTTTTCTTGTATCAATAGAATAAAAAGATGATTGGTTTTGTGGCAACCTAGGTTAAATTTATTTTCAAATTTTTTCAAGATATGTTTTAATTTAGTTGTTGTTACCGGTCTCAATAACAACGATTGTTCGACAAAATTTTGCTATTTTGGCTGGGGTGTGGGTTATTATAAGAGTTTGCTAGTTTTTGTCTTTATTTGCAAATAGTCGTTGAGTAAATCTACAGCTGTGTCGATATTATTTGCGTTGAAACATTTTAGCAGTTCCAGTGAGATTAATAAACAATTGAAAAAAAAATCGTTTATTTTCTTTATGGCTTGGGTTTGCAGTGTGTTCTGATAAAGGATTTTTTTTACTTTTTTGCTATCAACGATTTTTATCAAAAGACTGATCAGATGACGAAATCAGATTTGACTGGGACAACTAAGCCATTGAAACCAAGTGTGCGTTTCTTGACTTACGAACAGCGTTTGATACCAATGATCTCAAACCTCTCGTGAACAAATGTTATCATGATGGTAAAAGAGGACCAGCCTATGATATTCTAGTTTCATATTCATCAGGTCGCAATTAGTTGGTATGCATCAACAAAATCTAATCGCAAAGTCCTATAGGATTCAATTTTAGGACCTCTATTTTTCAATCTGTATTTTGATGATATACCAATAAAGAAGAAAAAACACAATGTCTATTTTTATGCCGATGATACAGCTACTTGAACGCAGTCTGAAAACAAAACTTTTAAAAAAGAGACCATGAAAATGTGTTGACAAAAACAAAAAGAATTGTTGGACAAAAACAAACTACTTTTGAACTTGAGTGTAAACAAGACAGTTAGATTCTTTAATTTTGAAGACTACGACGTAATCTGCGCTTAAAATTAGTTTTTTGAAACAGAAAGCTTAAGATGTTATAAGATAGTCAGCTAACAGCCAAAAAAAACAGATAAAAATAACAATGAACTCGTTCTAGAATATGTTTGGAACAAATTCAACTTAACTTGAGATAACGTCCCACAAAAGCCTACCTGCGTACCAAAAGAATTGAAAAAATCACTGTAGCTCTGTAAATTAATTCAAAGATCAAAGCTGTATGAGGTCTCCGCTTATTCATTTAAGGATGTTAAGCTGTTTTTAAGACTTTAAGCTGACGCTAAAACTGTAATTGAACTTGCACTTAAAATGCACTCTCACTTTTGATCTTAAGCTTTGCAAGAAAAAACTAGATTAAGAGAAGTCACTTTTTTGGTTATAGGAATACAGAAAAATAGACAAAAAGACGCAATTTTTTATAGCCTAAGACAATTGACTATTAAACAGTTTTTTTGTCAAAAGTATTTGCTCAGCGTATTTTGGATTTCTTGATTCGAACGCATTTACAAGTTCGGGTTCGGGTCTAATCAAATGTTGGATAAGATTGCCATGTTCATTTCCCGAATGAAGTGCATAAATCAGCCGCTGATACTTTTTGAATTTTTATATATTATTTCCAATCTAATTTTTGATCCATATTTAACACTAATATCTCATCTCTCATCATACTGATGCACAGGGCATATTTAGGGGGGGGGGGCAATATATACTATATACTAGTTTTGAGGGGGGGAGCGCGCGCCGAAAAAACGAGATTTTTTTGTCGAAATTTTCCAAAAAGTGCCTAAAAACGCCTTTTTTGGCCCGTTTTCTCAAGATTTTGCCTGCGGCGCAGAAAGTTTAACCAAAATTGGAATAAAACAGTGCTTTGGGAGAGCCAGAAAAATCAATTTGGTCGACGACCTAAAAAAACACCGACAAAAAAAGGCCGACAAAATTTGAAAAAAAACAGTGCTTTGGGAGAGCCAGAAAAATCATTTTGGTCGACGACCTAAAAAAAAGGCCCATTTCGAGAAGTAAACATGGATAGCCGCAGAATGTTCAGACCACAGTTTTTGATCAATATTTAACCCTAATATCTCATCTCTCATCAAACTGATGGATGTCTTCATGAACATAAAGAATTCGAGAAGTAAACATGGATTGCACAAAATGTTCCGACCACAGTTTTAGAAAAATACAAAAACATTTTTTTTTCAAAATAGTTTTTTTTCCGCATGGTGTGAAAAAACAAAGATCTGAACGAAAAAAAAGAACCTAGGCATATTTGACAGTCATAGTAAAAAAAAGGCCATCCGAAAAACAGTTCTTGAATAAAATTGACTCAGAATAATGAAAAAAAAATGTAAAAATTTTTTTAAAAAACTTTTAAAAAAATTTCAATTTTTTGCAAAAATTTTTGGAATTTTAACCTTTGCTTTGAGGAAAAAAAGAAAAAAAAAATTAAATACACCCGATACAAAGTTTCTCCCCATTTTTCAAATGGTCGAAACAAGGATAAATAGCTACACAAAATGTTCAGACCTCAACTATTGAAATACAGAAGTTCAAAATTGAAGTTTTTTAACAATAAAACTATAAATATATTTTTTTTAAGAGTAAAGGGCGGATAAACTCAGTAAAAACCTGCAAATATGAATAATAGTTGTTCATGAAATGAAAAAAAATCTGAAGTATTCTTCTTAAAGGTGTTGTAGGGAAGGCTTTATTATGATACCACAATTGATTCCATGCGAGTTTACTTTGAAATAGTCAAAATAGGTCACAAAAGAAAACACAAATTCACTAAAGTTACTTCACACATCGAAAAATTATCGGAACAAAAACACAAGATTTTGATTTATCATGGAATTGTAAACAATCATTACGTCTTTTTTTCGAATGTCGGAATAACAAAACCTCGTTATAAAACACCTAAAAAATTAAGCTGTGTGGTTGTGAGTTTAAAGGCAAAACTAGGTTTTTTTGGTCAATTTTTTTGTTTAAAAATTCATTTATCATTATAGATGAGGGAAGCTTTCATGATCTACTCATTTCGAGAAACAAAAAATATTGCTCGTATTGCGCATCACTGAGAAAACCACTTTTCTAAAGTTTTTTGAAATTGTTCAACATATGACTGAAAGGCTTTCAATATGATATTTCACTCGATGCAACCCGATGATTAAATTTAATAGAAAGAATACAAAGTTTTGCCTGGAAAAAAAGAAAAACATTAATCACTCCCGAATAAAAATTTGCTCTTCAATTTTTCTACCGGTCAAAACAGCAAGGAAAACGAGCTGCTGTGCAAGTGACTTCAACGATTAAATAAAGAAGTTCAAAATTGTTTTTGTTTATGTTTTTGCAATTAATTTATCATTACAGGGCGGCTTAATTGATTAAACATTTGCAAAAATTGAATGTACTACTGGCAAAATTGTTGAAAAAAAATTTGAAACTGTCATTTCTATGTATCGGTTCTATTTTCAAAGAAACTTGGGCTCCTATCGCTAGTGAAGGCTTTTTTATGATACCACAATTGATTCCATGTATTTTTTGAGGTAGCCAAAATGCGTCAGAAAACAAAACACAATTTTCAACATTTTTACTTCCCACACCGAAAAATGATCGGAACAAAATCACAAGATTGAAACTAATCCTGAGCATTAAACGATTATTCCGTATTCTTCGAATGTCGGAACAACAAAACATCTTTATATACACCTAAATAAATAAACTGTGAGGTTGTGAATTGAGAAGTAAAACTAAATAAAACAAGGACAGCCGGTTACTGAGCAAGTAACCCAGAATGTTACGACCAAAGACTTCAAAAAAAAAAACATTCGATTTAGTTTCGTATTTTCTGCGTGGTGTAATAAACAGATGTGAACAGAAACAAAAGATTTTAACCAAATAAGACATGGTAAAAAAGGCCAATTGAAAAAAGATTTGAAGAAAAAAAATATACTGGAAAAAATATTACAAATTTCGAAAACTTTTTGAAATTTTTTATGCAGAACTTTTTTGTAACTTCGAATTTTTTATTCTCAAAATGGCGCTTGAAATAAAAAAATAACTTAAATTGAATGAAATTAAATTTTCCAGGCTTAAATTGATCTTAAACATGTTATAGTAAGCTTGCACGCTCACTTTATTAGCTAGAAAATTGACCAAAACACAAAAATTTCAAACCGGTTTTTCTCAACACTTAGAAAACTTTTTAGTTTTCACCAATCGTTCAAACTATGGCTGAAAAGCCGTTAAAATGATTTTTTCACCGAGTTATTTCGCTGATTGTTTGTGGTACTGGATTTTGCGGGGAAAACAAAAAGAGAAAAATGAATAAAATCTAGACACGCTCGTATGCAAATTTCTTCCCAAAATTTTGAGTGATCGGAACAGCAAGGATAACCAGTTACTGTTCAAGTGACACAAAATGTTCAGACTCCTACGATTGAAACACAGAAGTTCAAAACTGAGAATTTTCTTATAAAAGAATTTAAAAAAAACATTTTTCGCTAATTTTTTTCTATCAGTAAAGGGCGGGTTATTTTTCAACTCCTATCACAAGCGAAGTCTTCTTTATGATACAGCAATTGATTCCACTGAAGTTTTTTGAGGTAGTCAAACTGCGTCAGAAAAAAAGCACAAATTTCACCATTGTTAATTTGGAACAAAGGCACAGGAAAAGTGATCGGAACAAAAGCACAAGATGTTGTTTAATCATGAAGCCCTTAAAAAGTTTTTCCGTTGTCTTCGAATGTCGTAAAAACAAAACCTGTTATAAAACACCAAACTATACAGTTTTTTGGTGGATGTGAGTTCTAAAAAAAGGTAAAAAGCAAATCTAAATAAATCAAGGACAGCCGGTTACTGTGCATTTTCTTTATGGCTTGGGTTTGCAGTGTGTTCTGATAAACGATTTTTTTTTACTTTTTTGCTATCAACGATTTTTATCAAAAGACTGATCAGATGACGAAATCAGATTTGACTGGGACAACTAAGCCATTGAAACCAAGTGTGCGTTTCTTGACTTACGAACAGCGTTTGATACCAATGATCTCAAACCTCTCTTGAACAAATGTTATCATGATGGTAAAAGAGGACCAGCCTATGATATTCTAGTTTCATATTCATCAGGTCGCAATTAGTTGGTATGCATCAACAAAATCTAATCGCAAAGTCCTATAGGATTCAATTTTAGGACCTCTATTTTTCAATCTGTATTTTGATGATATACCAATAAAGAAGAAAAAACACAATGTTTATTTTTATGCCGATGATACAGCTACTTGAACGCAGTCTGAAAACAAAACTTTTAAAAAAGAGACCATGAAAATGTGTTGACAAAAACAAAAAGAATTGTTGGACAAAAACAAACTACTTTTGAACTTGAGTGTAAACAAGACAGTTAGATTCTTTAATTTTGAAGACTACGACGTAATCTGCGCTTAAAATTAGTTTTTTGAAACAGAAAGCTTAAGATGTTATAAGATAGTCAGCTAACAGCCAAACAAAAACAGATAAAAATAACAATGAACTCGTTCTAGAATATGTTTGGAACAAATTCAACTTAACTTGAGATAACGTCCCACAAAAGCCTACCTGCGTACCAAAAGAATTGAAAAAACCACTGTAGCTCTGTAAATTAATTCAAAGATCAAAGCTGTATGAGGTCTCCGCTTATTCATTTAAGGATGTTAAGCTGTTTTTAAGACTTTAAGCTGACGCTAAAACTGTAATTGAACTTGCACTTAAAATGCACTCTCACTTTTGATCTTAAGCTTTGCAAGAAAAAACTAGATTAAGAGAAGTCACTTTTTTGGTTATAGGAATACAGAAAAATAGACAAAAAGACGCAATTTTTTATAGCCTAAGACAATTGACTATTAAACAGTTTTTTTGCCAAAATGCGTCAAACAATCATTACGTCTTTTTTTCGAATGTCGGAATAACAAAACCTCGTTATAAAACACCTAAAAAATTAAGCTGTGTGGTTGTGAGTTTAAAGGCAAAACTAGGTTTTTTTGGTCAATTTTTTTGTTTAAAAATTCATTTATCATTATAGATGAGGGAAGCTTTGATGATCTACTCATTTCGAGAAACAAAAAATATTGCTCGTATTGCGCATCACTGAGAAAACCACTTTTCTAAAGTTTTTTGAAATTGTTCAACATATGACTGAAAGGCTTTCAATATGATATTTCACTCGATGCAACCCGATGATTAAATTTAATAGAAAGAATACAAAGTTTTGCCTGGAAAAAAAGAAAAAACATTAATCACTCCCGAATAAAAATTTGCTCTTCAATTTTTCTACAAAATGCGTCAGAAAACGCGTCAGAAAACAAATTGACTATTAAACGCGTCAGTTTTTTTGCCAAAATGCGTCAGAAAACAAAACACAATTTTCAACATTTTTACTTCCCACACCGAAAAATGATCGGAACAAAATCACAAGATTGAAACTAATCCTGAGCATTAAACGATTATTCCGTATTCTTCGAATGTCGGAACAACAAAACATCTTTATATACACCTAAATAAATAAACTGTGAGGTTGTGAATTGAGAAGTAAAACTAAATAAAACAAGGACAGCCGGTTACTGAGCAAGTAACCCAGAATGTTACGACCAAAGACTTCAAAAAAAAAACATTCGATTTAGTTTCGTATTTTCTGCGTGGTGTAATAAACAGATGTGAACAGAAACAAAAGATTTTAACCAAATAAGACATGGTAAAAAAGGCCAATTGAAAAAAGATTTGAAGAAAAAAAATATACTGGAAAAAATATTACAAATTTCGAAAACTTTTTGAAATTTTTTATGCAGAACTTTTTTGTAACTTCGAATTTTTTATTCTCAAAATGGCGCTTGAAACAAAAAAAATAACTTAAATTGAATGAAATTAAATTTTCCAGGCTTAAATTGATCTTAAACATGTTATAGTAAGCTTGCACGCTCACTTTATTAGCTAGAAAATTGACCAAAACACAAAAATTTCAAACCGGTTTTTCTCAACGTTTAGAAAACTTTTTAGTTTTCACCAATCGTTCAAACTATGGCTGAAAAGCCGTTAAAATGATTTTTTCACCGAGTTATTTCGCTGATTGTTTGTGGTACTGGATTTTGCGGGGAAAACAAAAAGAGAAAAATGAATAAAATCTAGACACGCTCGTATGCAAATTTCTTCCCAAAATTTTGAGTGATCGGAACAGCAAGGATAACCAGTTACTGTTCAAGTGACACAAAATGTTCAGACTCCTACGATTGAAACACAGAAGTTCAAAACTGAGAATTTTCTTATAAAAGAATTTAAAAAAAAACATTTTTCGCTAATTTTTTTCTATCAGTAAAGGGCGGGTTATTTTTCAACTCCTATCACAAGCGAAGTCTTCTTTATGATACAGCAATTGATTCCACTGAAGTTTTTTGAGGTAGTCAAACTGCGTCAGAAAAAAAACACAAATTTCACCATTGTTAATTTGGAACAAAGGCACAGGAAAAGTGATCGGAACAAAAGCACAAGATGTTGTTTAATCATGAAGCCCTTAAAAAGTTTTTCCGTTGTCTTCGAATGTCGTAAAAACAAAACCTGTTATAAAACACCAAACTATACAGTTTTTTGGTGGATGTGAGTTCTAAAAAAAGGTAAAAAGCAAATCTAAATAAATCAAGGACAGCCGGTTACTGTGCATTTTCTTTATGGCTTGGGTTTGCAGTGTGTTCTGATAAACGATTTTTTTTTACTTTTTTGCTATCAACGATTTTTATCAAAAGACTGATCAGATGACGAAATCAGATTTGACTGGGACAACTAAGCCATTGAAACCAAGTGTGCGTTTCTTGACTTACGAACAGCGTTTGATACCAATGATCTCAAACCTCTCTTGAACAAATGTTATCATGATGGTAAAAGAGGACCAGCCTATGATATTCTAGTTTCATATTCATCAGGTCGCAATTAGTTGGTATGCATCAACAAAATCTAATCGCAAAGTCCTATAGGATTCAATTTTAGGACCTCTATTTTTCAATCTGTATTTTGATGATATACCAATAAAGAAGAAAAAACACAATGTTTATTTTTATGCCGATGATACAGCTACTTGAACGCAGTCTGAAAACAAAACTTTTAAAAAAGAGACCATGAAAATGTGTTGACAAAAACAAAAAGAATTGTTGGACAAAAACAAACTACTTTTGAACTTGAGTGTAAACAAGACAGTTAGATTCTTTAATTTTGAAGACTACGACGTAATCTGCGCTTAAAATTAGTTTTTTGAAACAGAAAGCTTAAGATGTTATAAGATAGTCAGCTAACAGCCAAAAAAAAACAGATAAAAATAACAATGAACTCGTTCTAGAATATGTTTGGAACAAATTCAACTTAACTTGAGATAACGTCCCACAAAAGCCTACCTGCGTACCAAAAGAATTGAAAAAATCACTGTAGCTCTGTAAATTAATTCAAAGATCAAAGCTGTATGAGGTCTCCGCTTATTCATTTAAGGATGTTAAGCTGTTTTTAAGACTTTAAGCTGACGCTAAAACTGTAATTGAACTTGCACTTAAAATGCACTCTCACTTTTGATCTTAAGCTTTGCAAGAAAAAACTAGATTAAGAGAAGTCACTTTTTTGGTTATAGGAATACAGAAAAATAGACAAAAAGACGCAATTTTTTATAGCCTAAGACAATTGACTATTAAACAGTTTTTTTGTCAAAAGTATTTGCTCAGCGTATTTTGGATTTCTTGATTCGAACGCATTTACAAGTTCGGGTTCGGGTCTAATCAAATGTTGGATAAGATTGCCATGTTCATTTCCCGAATGAAGTGCATAAATCAGCCGCTGATACTTTTTGAATTTTTATATATTATTTCCAATCTAATTTTTGATCCATATTTAACACTAATATCTCATCTCTCATCATACTGATGCACAGGGCATATTTAGGGGGGGGGGGGCAATATATACTATATACTAGTTTTGAGGGGGGGAGCGCGCGCCGAAAAAACGAGATTTTTTTGTCGAAATTTTCCAAAAAGTGCCTAAAAACGCCTTTTTTGGCCCGTTTTCTCAAGATTTTGCCTGCGGCGCAGAAAGTTTAACCAAAATTGGAATAAAACAGTGCTTTGGGAGAGCCAGAAAAATCAATTTGGTCGACGACCTAAAAAAACACCGACAAAAAAGGCCGACAAAATTTGAAAAAAAAACAGTGCTTTGGGAGAGCCAGAAAAATCATTTTGGTCGACGACCTAAAAAAAAGGCCCATTTCGAGAAGTAAACATGGATAGCCGCAGAATGTTCAGACCACAGTTTTTGATCAATATTTAACCCTAATATCTCATCTCTCATCAAACTGATGGATGTCTTCATGAACATAAAGAATTCGAGAAGTAAACATGGATTGCACAAAATGTTCCGACCACAGTTTTAGAAAAATACAAAAACATTTTTTTTTCAAAATAGTTTTTTTTCCGCATGGTGTGAAAAAACAAAGATCTGAACGAAAAAAAAGAACCTAGGCATATTTGACAGTCATAGTAAAAAAAGGCCATCCGAAAAACAGTTCTTGAATAAAATTGACTCAGAATAATGAAAAAAAAATGTAAAAATTTTTTTAAAAAACTTTTAAAAAAATTTCAATTTTTTGCAAAAATTTTTGGAATTTTAACCTTTGCTTTGAGGAAAAAAAGAAAAAAAAATTAAATACACCCGATACAAAGTTTCTCCCCATTTTTCAAATGGTCGAAACAAGGATAAATAGCTACACAAAATGTTCAGACCTCAACTATTGAAATACAGAAGTTCAGAAGTTTAACAATAAAACTATAAATAAATTTTTTTTAAGAGTAAAGGGCGGATAAACTCAGTAAAAACCTGCAAATATGAATAATAGTTGTTCATGAAATGAAAAAAAATCTGAAGTATTCTTCTTAAAGGTGTTGTAGGGAAGGCTTTATTATGATACCACAATTGATTCCATGCGAGTTTACTTTGAAATAGTCAAAATAGGTCACAAAAGAAAACACAAATTCTTTAAAGTTACTTCACACATCGAAAAATTATCGGAACAAAAACACAAGATTTTGACTTATCATGGAATTGTAAACAATCATTACGTCTTTTTTTCGAATGTCGGAATAACAAAACCTCGTTATAAAACACCTATAAAATTAAGCTGTGTGGTTGTGAGTTTAAAGGCAAAACTAGGTTTTTTTGGTCAATTTTTTTGTTTAAAAATTCATTTATCATTATAGATGAGGGAAGCTTTCATGATCTACTCATTTCGAGAAACAAAAAATATTGCTCGTATTGCGCATCACTGAGAAAACCACTTTTCTAAAGTTTTTTGAAATTGTTCAACATATGACTGAAAGGCTTTCAATATGATATTTCACTCGATGCAACCCGATGATTAAATTTAATAGAAAGAATACAAAGTTTTGCCTGGAAAAAAAGAAAAAACATTAATCACTCCCGAATAAAAATTTGCTCTTCAATTTTTCTACCGGTCAAAACAGCAAGGAAAACGAGCTGCTGTGCAAGTGACTTCAACGATTAAATAAAGAAGTTCAAAATTGTTTTTGTTTATGTTTTTGCAATTAATTTATCATTACAGGGCGGCTTAATTGATTAAACATTTGCAAAAATTGAATGTACTACTGGCAAAATTGTTGAAAAAAAATTTGAAACTGTCATTTCTATGTATCGGTTCTATTTTCAAAGAAACTTGGGCTCCTATCGCTAGTGAAGGCTTTTTTATGATACCACAATTGATTCCATGTATTTTTTGAGGTAGCCAAAATGCGTCAGAAAACAAAACACAATTTTCAACATTTTTACTTCCCACACCGAAAAATGATCGGAACAAAATCACAAGATTGAAACTAATCCTGAGCATTAAACGATTATTCCGTATTCTTCGAATGTCGGAACAACAAAACATCTTTATATACACCTAAATAAATAAACTGTGAGGTTGTGAATTGAGAAGTAAAACTAAATAAAACAAGGACAGCCGGTTACTGAGCAAGTAACCCAGAATGTTACGACCAAAGACTTCAAAAAAAAAAACATTCGATTTAGTTTCGTATTTTCTGCGTGGTGTAATAAACAGATGTGAACAGAAACAAAAGATTTTAACCAAATAAGACATGGTAAAAAAGGCCAATTGAAAAAAGATTTGAAGAAAAAAAATATACTGGAAAAAATATTACAAATTTCGAAAACTTTTTGAAATTTTTTATGCAGAACTTTTTTGTAACTTCGAATTTTTTATTCTCAAAATGGCGCTTGAAATAAAAAAATAACTTAAATTGAATGAAATTAAATTTTCCAGGCTTAAATTGATCTTAAACATGTTATAGTAAGCTTGCACGCTCACTTTATTAGCTAGAAAATTGACCAAAACACAAAAATTTCAAACCGGTTTTTCTCAACACTTAGAAAACTTTTTAGTTTTCACCAATCGTTCAAACTATGGCTGAAAAGCCGTTAAAATGATTTTTTCACCGAGTTATTTCGCTGATTGTTTGTGGTACTGGATTTTGCGGGGAAAACAAAAAGAGAAAAATGAATAAAATCTAGACACGCTCGTATGCAAATTTCTTCCCAAAATTTTGAGTGATCGGAACAGCAAGGATAACCAGTTACTGTTCAAGTGACACAAAATGTTCAGACTCCTACGATTGAAACACAGAAGTTCAAAACTGAGAATTTTCTTATAAAAGAATTTAAAAAAAACATTTTTCGCTAATTTTTTTCTATCAGTAAAGGGCGGGTTATTTTTCAACTCCTATCACAAGCGAAGTCTTCTTTATGATACAGCAATTGATTCCACTGAAGTTTTTTGAGGTAGTCAAACTGCGTCAGAAAAAAAGCACAAATTTCACCATTGTTAATTTGGAACAAAGGCACAGGAAAAGTGATCGGAACAAAAGCACAAGATGTTGTTTAATCATGAAGCCCTTAAAAAGTTTTTCCGTTGTCTTCGAATGTCGTAAAAACAAAACCTGTTATAAAACACCAAACTATACAGTTTTTTGGTGGATGTGAGTTCTAAAAAAAGGTAAAAAGCAAATCTAAATAAATCAAGGACAGCCGGTTACTGTGCAAGTAGCACAGAATGTTCCGACTGAGAGTTTCGTTTTTTTTTCTGCGTGGTGTGATAAACAGATGTTAACAAAAAAAATTTTAAGCATAACCGACATAGTAAAGTAGGTCAATTGAAAAAAGATTTGAAGAAAAAAAAATACTGGAAAAAAATTACAAATTTCGAAAACTTTTTGAAATTTTGTTATGCAGAACTTTTTTGTAACTTCGAATTTTTTATTCTCAAAATGGCGCTTGAAATAAAAAAAATAACTTAAATTGAATGAAATTAAATTTTCCAGGCTTAAATTGATCTTAAACATGTTATAGTAAGCTTGCACGCTCACTTTATTAGCTAGAAAATTGACCAAAACACAAAAATTTCAAACCGGTTTTTCTCAACACTTAGAAAACTTTTTAGTTTTCACCAATCGTTCAAACTATGGCTGAAAAGCCATTAAAATGATTTTTTCACCGAGTTATTTCGCTGATTGTTTGTGGTACTGGATTTTGCGGGGAAAACAAAAAGAGAAAAATGAATAAAATCTAGACACGCTCGTATGCAAATTTCTTCCCAAAATTTTGAGTGATCGGAACAGCAAGGATAACCAGTTACTGTTCAAGTGACACAAAATGTTCAGACTCCTACGATTGAAACACAGAAGTTCAAAACTGAGAATTTTCTTATAAAAGAATTTAAAAAAAACATTTTTCGCTAATTTTTTTCTATCAGTAAAGGGCGGGTTATTTTTCAACTCCTATCACAAGCGAAGTCTTCTTTATGATACAGCAATTGATTCCACTGAAGTTTTTTGAGGTAGTCAAACTGCGTCAGAAAAAAAGCACAAATTTCACCATTGTTAATTTGGAACAAAGGCACAGGAAAAGTGATCGGAACAAAAGCACAAGATGTTGTTTAATCATGAAGCCCTTAAAAATTTTTCCGTTGTCTTCGAATGTCGTAAAAACAAAACCTGTTATAAAACTACAAACTATACAGTTTTTTTGGATGTGAGTTCTAAAAAAAGGTAAAAAGCAAATCTAAATAAATCAAGGACAGCCGGTTACTGTGCAAGTAGCACAGAATGTTCCGACTGAGAGTTTCGTTTTTTTTTTCTGCGTGGTGTGATAAACAGATGTTAACAAAAAAAAGATTTTAAGCATAATCGACATAGTAAAGTAGGTCAATTGAAAAAAGATTTGAAGAAAAAAAATATACTGGAAAAAATATTACAATTTTCGAAAACTTTTTGAAATTTTTTATGCAGAACTTTTTTGTAACTTCGAAATTTTTATTCTCAAAATGGCGCTTGAACTAAAAAAAATAACCTAAATTGATCGAAAATAAATTTTCCAGGCTTAAATTGATCTTAAACAAGTTATAGTAAGCTTGCACGCTCACTTTATTAGCTAGAAAATTGACCAAAACACAAAAATTTCAAACCGGTTTTTCTCAACACTTAGAAAACTTTTTAGTTTTCACCAATCGTTCAAACTATGGCTGAAAAGCCGTTAAAATGATTTTTTCACCGAGTTATTTCGCTGATTGTTTGTGGTACTGGATTTTGCGGGGAAAACAAAAAGAGAAAAAGGAATAAAATCTAGACACGCTCGTATGCAAATTTCTTCTCAAAATTTTGAGTGATCGGAACAGCAAGGATAACCAGTTACTGTTCAAGTGACACAAAATGTTCAGACTCCTACGATTGAAACACAGAAGTTCAAAACTGAGAATTTTCTTATAAAAGAATTTAAAAAAAAACATTTTTCGCTAATTTTTTTCTATCAGTAAAGGGCGGGTTATTTTTCAACTCCTATCACAAGCGAAGTCTTCTTTATGATACAGCAATTGATTCCACTGAAGTTTTTTGAGGTAGTCAAACTGCGTCAGAAAAAAAGCACAAATTTCACCATTGTTAATTTGGAACAAAGGCACAGGAAAAGTGATCGGAACAAAAGCACAAGATGTTGTTTAATCATGAAGCCCTTAAAAAGTTTTTCCGTTGTCTTCGAATGTCGTAAAAACAAAACCTGTTATAAAACACCAAACTATACAGTTTTTTGGATGTGAGTTCTAAAAAAAGGTAAAAAGCAAATCTAAATAAATCAAGGACAGCCGGTTACTGTGCAAGTAGCACAGAATGTTCCGACTGAGAGTTTCGTTTTTTTTCTGCGTGTTGTGATAAACAGATGTTAACAAAAAAAATATTTTAAGCATAATCGACATAGTAAAGTATGTCAATTGAAAAAAGATTTGAAGAAAAAAAATATACTGGAAAAAATATTACAAATTTCGAAAACTTTTTGAAATTTTTTATGCAGAACTTTTTTGTAACTTCGAATTTTTTATTCTCAAAATGGCGCTTGAAATAAAAAAAATAACTTAAATTGAATGAACTTAAATTTTCCAGGCTTAAATTGATCTTAAACAAGTTATAGTAAGCTTGCACGCTCACTTTATTAGCTAGAAAATTGACCAAAACACAAAAATTTCAAACCGGTTTTTCTCAACACTTAGAAAACTTTTTAGTTTTCACCAATCGTTCAAACTATGGCTGAAAAGCCGTTAAAATGATTTTTTCACCGAGTTATTTCGCTGATTGTTTGTGGTACTGGATTTTGCGGGGAAAACAAAAAGAGAAAAATGAATAAAATCTAGACACGCTCGTATGCAAATTTCTTCCCAAAATTTTGAGTGATCGGAACAGCAAGGATAACCAGTTACTGTTCAAGTGACACAAAATGTTCAGACTCCTACGATTGAAACACAGAAGTTCAAAACTGAGAATTTTCTTATCAAAGAATTTAAAAAAAAAACATTTTTCGCTAATTTTTTTCTATCAGTAAAGGGCGGGTTATTTTTCAACTCCTATCACAAGCGAAGTCTTCTTTCTGATACAGCAATTGATTCCACTGAAGTTTTTTGAGGTAGTCAAACTGCGTCAGAAAAAAAGCACAAAATTCACCATTGTTAATTTGGAACAAAGGCACAGGAAAAGTGATCGGAACAAAAGCACAAGATGTTGTTTAATCATGAAGCCCTTAAAAAGTTTTTCCGTTGTCTTCGAATGTCGTAAAAACAAAACCTGTTATAAAACACCAAACTATACAGTTTTTTGGATGTGAGTTCTAAAAAAAGGTAAAAAGCAAATCTAAATAAATCAAGGACAGCCGGTTACTGTGCAAGTAGCACAGAATGTTCCGACTGAGAGTTTCGTTTTTTTTTTCTGCGTGGTGTGATAAACAGATGTTAACAAAAAAAAGATTTTAAGCATAATCGACATAGTAAAGTAGGTCAATTGAAAAAAAAAATAATTAGAAGAATATTTACAAAAACAAAAATATTCAGTAAAACGCTTTTTCTATTTAGTTTTTGAAGAATATTTACTAAAACAAAACAAAAAAATCTTAGTAATAAGTTTTTGATTCTTAACATGATTTTGATTCTTAAAATGGCGCTAATAACAAAAAAAATCTTAACTTGAGTGAAAATAAATTTTCACGGCTTAAACTGAGCTTAAATAATCTATAGTAAGCTTGCACGCTCACTGTATTAGCTAGAAAATTGACTAAAATATAAAAATTTCAAATTTTTTTTAACTCTGCGAAATGTTTTTCAAGGTTTCAAATTCCGTTCAAACTATGACTGAAAGGGCATTAATATGATATATCAGTCGATCTATTCCGCTGATTATTTGCGGTACCTGATTTTGCTGGGCAAACAAGTGAAACGGGGTTGAAAATTTTAATCTGTGTAACAATCAATAATTGCAGTTTTTGTCAATCTAATGAAAAGATAAATAACTAAAAGATATTCATTAAGATATCTTTTCAATTTTTGAAAGAGTATTAAGAGTCTAAGAGTATCACGTTTCAACAAGCAGCGGTAAATCAACTATAATGGATAAAAGCAAAAAAACAACATGCCAAAATTATGCCATTTAAGTTGAGAATGCGACGGTAAAACATATTTGCAACTCAGAAATAAAAGAAAAAAACAAAGAACACTAGCAGTTAAAAACGTAAGGCCTGAAAACTAGACTCATATGATAAATAAATGAACGAATACAGTTTTTTGATATGCAAAAAAAAGTTTCAATGTTTATGACAACTTTCTTACGTTTCAAACTTTTGCGGAGGGTTCTTACTTCTTACTCTTCAAACAGAAAGTACAAATAAAAATCAAAGGCTATATAGCAGCTCAAGTATAATTCAGTTGTTTTTCAGCAAGAGTTCTAAAGTTTTGCGCCCCTGGTCATTAAGGTTTTTTATTTTTTTATGGGCGCCTAAATAAATAATGCAAAAAACATCAAAAGTCTGAGATGCAATAAAAGTATAAAACCTTTCTTTTCCTTTTTCAAAATAAACAAAAATGCTCTTAACAAGTTCGGTGAATTATTTAGAAAATATTTATCACAATATTTTAGTCCTCTAAATCCCGCAAAAGCTTTATGTGATGTATCGCCATCCAAAACAGTTCGAAATTTTGCAATTTTGTATAAAACTGATTTTTGCGTCTTCCTATGACAAATTTGAATCGACAAAAAAATAAGCCGAACGATTTAAATTGCCAAAAAAATTTTACTGGCAAAAATTATTTGACCCATGGGACCAAGTGAACAATCTCCCACTAAATCAACTCAGTGGGGAGATTGGTCACTAGGTGAAAAGTAATATATTATAGCCAATCAGATTTGAGCTTTGAGCATAATACATGTAAGCCATGCGGCTTGAATTTGCCTGACGTGTAATTTGTGATAAATGTAAGCCATGCGGCTTGAATTAAACGCTAGAGGGGAGATTGTTCACTTGTTCTATTAAGAGGGGAGTTTGTTCAGATGGGTCGACCCATGATTTGACCATAATTGGTCCAGGATTTGTCGTGACTTGACTGGAGCCTTCGTTCGACCATCTCAAACTCAAAAACCAGACATATCGCTCGACTATTTTGTTCAAAACATGAGTCGAGTATCTCAGTCCGGGTGGTTATTTTATCCGGGACCGACGCTGAAGGACAAACCGGTCGATGCAACGGCCAACATATGTATAATTTGTCGGAGATACAACTAAAACGGGAATGTTCCAAGAGCAGCAAGGACCCAAAAAGTACATCGAAAGTCGATAAAGAAATCGTTCTGATATGAATTGCTTGCGTGCAGGAATCCCGAAACTAGAACTGCTGATGGAAACGCCTGGAGGTTATCGGTGCGGAGCTCGACCACAACGAAAGATTTTTCACTATTGAAATCATGTTTGTTTATGCCATAATGCTGGCTGTGACGTTCTGCTCTTACACCATTCTGCTCTTTTCTGCGCCGCAGATTTGCACTCCTTCAAATAATATTATCATGCAGTTTTGTAAGGAATGGTACCTACAGCCTTAAATTATTCATAGAAAAGGCAGCATATTCCAATTTTTTGTCTGAATGAGCTGATTCAATTGAAAAAATCACAAAATTAACTGCTGTTAGTCTAAAGGTAAATCAGATATGTACAAGTGATCGCTGAATAGCTGAATTTTCAATAACTTAAGAAGTAATACAAATAAAACCTCTTAATTGATCTCAGTTCTGTACACCTGTCTTCAAATATTCCCTAAAAAATGGGTAGCTTCTTTTTACCACAACCCAAAAATCACCCAATTTAATTTCTGCAGATTCAACAGTAAAAGTTCTCAAAGCATGCCTCATAAAAACGTTCATCCTAGATTTTAATTTTTCCAGAACTGAATCACGAATCAATTTCCCTGTTATTTCGTAATATCGTTTGCAAAGATTCCTCTAAGCGTTTGAAGTTATACTTCATGCAATACTGCAGTGATTGAATCCCTCCTGCGCTTCAAAAAACTATTCTAAAAAGACTTTCATTTCCAGTTGCAGCAATTTCGTTTTTTCAAGTATTGCTTAAACTAAAACTCCATATTGGATAGTTTGTTATATATAATTTGTATAGGCAACTATTAATTGCTATCATGTTCAATTTTTTCTCAATTGAAAACAACTACACTTTATTTCTACACTTTGTATTATAATTGATTGCGCTGCGCAGATGAAAAGTTAAGTTGCCGCCGAAACAAAATCTAATTAAGGTAAAACTTGCCGGCGTGTTCTTTTGCAGTACCATTAAGCTGAATATTGACAGGCTTTTTTTAATGTGTTGGGTCCGACGGTAGCTTATGTTTTTGATGTCTTTATAAATTGTTATCTGTTCTTATTTAACCAATCATTTATTTCTAGCTAAATTGATTGATGCGCGCAATTATTTCAGTCTTTTTTTGCTTGTGGAATTCAGAACAGTCCACTGTGATTTGGACACCGGACTTTTTTCTCTAATTTTTGCGGCCATGTGATATTGAAAACGGGGGTTGAGAAATTAGACGATAAGCAAATTAGACGGAGGTACTTAAAAGGAAATTAGACGGTTTTGCAAAACTGCAATTGTGAGAAAATAGAGGAAAATAAGAGAAATTAACTTTGTTTGCACAAAAATTGCGTTAGAAAAATAAAATTGTTTGTAGACAACATTTCAATTTCGGTGGCCAAAAACTTTACAAGTCAATTATGCATAATTTATTCAATTCAAAACTCTCCTGTAATATTCAGATTTGACATTTTATGTTCATTTAAACTACTTGTTTTGATAAGTATTGACATTTTATGTTCTTTTTGTATTTGTGAAACTTGACTCTTAAGAAAAGTTTTTGTTGCCTCTTTCCCTTTCGTCTAAAATGCCAGATCTGTAAAAAATAAATTCCGTCTAATTTCTTTTTTGTAGCATCCGTCTAAATTCCTAGGCCCCATTGAAAAACATCTTTAACACCAAGCACCAATTTCAAGTGGTTGAAATATTCAAATTTTGTCAAAGGATAGTTTTCAACAGACAATAATCTGTCAGTAAAACTTGGCCCAAATTGATTTTCATAAAAAACTCTTTTTTCGAGGCTCCTTTTCTGTTGGCCTTGGGGTACCACCATCGCATTTGCACTCAAACGTCAGGGGCTCGAGTCTCGGCCAGACTTTTTTTCAGTATGCAAAAGAAATTGTTTTTACATTAAAAATTTAGTTGTCAGTTTGTAAGCGCAAACTTTGTTGGCAAATATTGTGGGCAGATGCAAGTGCAAGTGTTGTTGATTCTAATTTCAGGGGATTTTCATAAATTTTTTCTCGGTTTTCTTGGTGTCTGCTCAAAGATTGTCGGCTTAGTTGCCTTGTCACTCGTTTTTTTTGTGTGCTGTAAGCAACTTCATTTGTATTTGCAAGTACAATTGTTATTAACTGTAGTTTCAGGTTGGACTATGAACTTTAAAAAAATGTAAAAAGTCCTTTTTTGTCTCAATTTGTGCCAGTTTGTTTGCTCAAAGATTGTCTCAAAGAATTTTTGGCCCAAAATTTGTCGGTTTTGCTTTCTCTTGGTAATTTTTTCTTCGCTTTTAGTTTAATTGTCAATTGTCTGGAGTGACTGGCTAGAAAAAATTTCTATCAAGACATACGAACAGTCAAGTTATTTTCAACTTTTTTCATTATTTGCGAATTCTTATGTTTTTTGCTTGTCTTGTATCGCAAGTGGTGCGGAGCTCCGCATCGCATCTGTGTAAAAATACTGCTCTGTAAAAAATTTGTCGGTTCGATTCGCCGGTCGAATTCAGGATGAGTTGCCTAAACCTCCCGATAATCCCCCCCTTGAATTTCCTTATTTTAGTTTTTACTAATTACATTTGCGAAAGCTAGTGTTTTGTAACCAGGAACTATAGTTCTTTTCCAAAAACTACTTTTCTTACCAATTCTTCTCGTCATTTTTCACTTCTCTTTTTCTTTTTTCACTTTTTTTAAAATTTTATTCTTTTTATAATTGTGCTGTATTGCAAGTGGTGCGAGTGTCCGCATCGCATCTGTGTAAAAAGATTTACTACTCTTTAACTCCTTGCAACGCTCTCATCCCCAGAAAAAACTAGAACGAAGGCGTGTTTTGTGAGCGTCTAACTAAATGTCCTGACAAGATCTTCACAGCTGCGTCATGACGAACGGTATGTATGCCGTTAAAATTTTTTAGACATCGACTTATGTCTCGACCTAGAGGATGACTCCTAGGGCTAGTGGGATTGAAAATCCGAATAAATGTTTTAAAATCGGCTTATGACTTGACCTAGAGGGCGCCCTTTAGAGCTGGGTGGATCGATAATCTAAACAAGAATATTATAACTCGACATTTGACTCGACCTAGAGGGTGCCATCCAGGGCTGGTCGGATGGATATTCCGAACAAAATTTCTATATCTCGACCTTTGACTTGACCTAGAGGGTGACCTCCAAGGTTGGAGGGATCGATAATCTGAAAAAGATGCTTAAAATTCTACCTATGACTCGACCTAGAGGGTGCCCTCCATGATTGGTGGGATCGAGAATCCGAGCAAATTTTTCATAATTCGAGCAATGACTCGACCTAGAGTGTGCCATCTAGGGCTGGTGGAATCGATAATCCGAACAAATTGCTATATCTCGACCTATGACTTGACCTAGATGGTTGTCTCCAGGGTTGGAGGTATCAATAATCCGAACAAGGTTTTTATAAATCGACCTCTGACTCGACCTAGAGAGTGCCTCCACGGCTGGTGGATTGGTAATCTGAGCAAAAATTTCATAACCCGATCTATGAATTGACCTAGAGGGTATCCTCTAGAGCTGGTGGCATAGGTAATCAGAACAACATTTTCATAACTCGACCTATGTCTCGACCTAGAGGGTGTCCTCTAGGACTGGTGGGATCGGTAACCTGAATAATGTTTGTTTTTAAATCGACCTATGATTTGACCTAGAGGGTGGCCACTATGGCTAGAGGGATCGGTAATCTGAACATATTTCACAACTCTACATATGTCTCGACCTAGAAGGTGTCCTTTAGGGCTGATGCGATCGATATTCCGAACAAATTTTTATATCTCGACCTCTGTCTCGCTCTAGAGGGTGCACTTTAGGGCTGATGGGATCGGTAATTGGAAAAACAGTTTCATAATTCAACCCATGTCTTGACCTAGATGGTGTCCTCTAGGGCTGGTGGGATCGGTAATCGGAACAACACTTTCATAATTCGACCAATTTCTCGACCTAGTTGGTGCCCTCCAGGGTTGGAGTCATCGATAATCCGAACAGGAATTATATAAATCGACCTCTTTCTCGACCGAAAAGATGCCCTCCAGGGCTAGTGGATCGGTAATCTGAGCAAAAATTTCATAATTCGACCCAGGTCTCGACCTAAATGCTGTCCTCGAGGGCTGGTGGGTTCAGTAATTTCAGCAAAATTATCATAACTTGACATATGTCTCGACCTAAAGGGTGTCATCTAGGGCTGGTGGGATCGGTAATCTGAACAATGTGTGGTTTTAACTCGACCTTTGACTCGACCTAGAGCGTGTCTTCTATGGCTGGTGGGATCGGTAACCTGAACAACATTTTCAAAGCTCAACCTTTGTCTCGACCTAATGGTTGTCCTCTAGGGCTGGTGGGATAGGTAATCTCAACAAAACGCTTTAAACTCGACTTATGACTCGATCTTAAGGGTGCCTTCTAGGGCTGGTGGGATCGGTAATCTGAACAATATTTTCATAACTCGACTATGTCTCGACCTAGAGGGTGTTCTCTATCGCTGGTGGGATCGGTAATCTGAACAACATTTTCATAGCTCAACCTTTGTCTTGACCTAATGGGTGACCTCTGGGCTGCTGGGACCGGTGATCTGACTAACATTTTCATAACTCGACCTATGCCACGGCCTAGAGGGTGTCCTGTAGAACTGGTGGGATCGGTAACCTTAACAGCATTTTCAAAACTCGATCTATGTCTCGACCTAGAGGGTTGCCATCAGGGGATGGTGGGATCATTATTCTGAACAACTTTTTCGTAAGTCGACCTATGGTTGTCCTAGAGGGTGACCTCTGGGCTGGTGGGACCGGTGATCTGACTAACATTTTCATGACTCTTCCTATGTCTCAAACTAGAGGGTGTCCTCTAGGGCTGGTTGGATGGGTAATCTGAACAACATTTTCATAACTCGACCTTTGACTCGACCTAGAGGGTGTTCTCTATGGCTGATGGGATCAATAATCTGAACAATATTTTCATAGCTCAACCTTTGTCTCGACCTAATGGTTGTCCTCTAGGGCTGGTGGGATCGGTAATCTCAACAAAACGTTTTAAACTCGACTTATGACTCGACCTAAGGGGTGCCTTCTAGGGCTGGTGGGATCGGTAATCTGAACAATATTTTCATAACTCGACTATGTCTCGACCTAGAGGGTGTTCTCTATGGCTGGTGGGATCGGTAATCTGAACAACTTTTTCATGGCTCAACCTTTGTCTCGACCTAATTGGTGACCTTTGGGCTGCTGGGATCGCTGATCTGACTAACATTTTCATAACTCGACCTATGCCTCGACCTAGAGGGTGTCCTGTAGAACTGGTGGGATCGGTAATGTCAACAAAACGTTTTAAACTCGAATTATGCTTCGACCTAAAGGGTGTCATTTAGGGCTGGTGGGATTGGTAACCTGAACAATGTGTGGTTTTAACTCGACCTTTGACTCGACCTAGAGGGTTTCTTCTATGGCTGGTGGGATCGGTAACCTGAACAACATTTTCAAAGTTCAACTTTTGTCTCGACCTAAGGGGTGCCCTCTAGGGCTGGTGGGATCGGTAATCTGAACAACATTTTCATAGCTCAACCTTTGTGTCGACCTAATGCTTGTTCTCTAGGGCTGGTGGGATCGGTAATCTCAACAAAACATTTTAAACTAGACATATGACTCGATCTAAAGGGTGCCTTCTAGGGCTGGTGGGATCGGTAATCTGAACAATATTTTCATAACTCGACTATGTCTCGACCTAGAGGGTGTTCTCTATGGCTGGTGGGATCGGTAATCTGAACAACATTTTCATAGCTCAACTTTTGTCTCGACCTAATGGGTGACCTCTGGGCTGCTGGGACCGGTGATCTGACTAACATTTTCATTATTCGACCTAGGCCACGGCCTAGAGGGTGTTCTGTAGAACTGGTGGGATCGGTAACCTTAACAACATTTTCAAAACTCGATCTATGCCTCGACCTAGAGGGTGCCATCAGGGGCTGGTGGGATCATTATTCTGAACAACATTTTCGTAAGTCGACCTATGGTTGTCCTAGAGGGTGACCTCTGGGCTGGTGGGACCGGTGATCTGACTAACATTTTCATGACTCTTCCTATGTCTCAAACTAGAGGGTGTCCTCTAGGGCTGGTTGGATGGGTAATCTGAACAACATTTTTATAACTCGATCTTTGACTCGACCTAAAGGGTGCTTTCTAGGGCTGGTGGGATCGGTAATCTGAACAATATTTTCATAACTCGACTATGTCTCGACCTAGAGGGTGTTCTCTATGGCTGGTGGGATCGGTAATCTGAACAACTTTTTCATGGCTCAACCTTTGTCTCGACCTAGAGGGTGTCCTGTAGAACTGGTGGGATCGGTAATGTCAACAAAACGTTTTAAACTCGAATTATGACTCGACCTAAAGGGTGCCTTTTAGGGCTGGTGGGATCGGTAATCTGAACAATATTTTCATAACTCGACTATGTCTCGACCTAGAGGGTGTTCTCTATGGCTGGTGGGATCGCTAATCTGAACAATTTTTTCATAGCTCAACCTTTGTCTCGACCTAATGGGTGACCTCTGGGCTGCTGGGACCGGTGATCTGACTAACATTTTCATAACTCGACCTATGTCTCGACCTAGAGGGTGTTCTCTATGGCTGGTGGGATCGCTAATCTGAACAACTTTTTCTTAGCTCAACCTTTGTCTCGACCTAATGGGTGACCTCTGAACTGCTGGGACCGGTGATCTGACTAACATTTTCATAACTCGACCCAGAGGGTGTCCTGCAGAACTGGTGGGATCGGTAATGTCACAAAACGTTTTAAACTCGAATTATGACTCGACCTGAAGGGTGCCTTTTAGGGCTGGTGGGATCGGTAATCTGAACAATATTTTCATAACTCGACTATGTCTCGACCTAGAGGGTGTTCTCTATGGCTGGTGGGATCGCTAATCTGAACAATTTTTTCATAGCTCAACCTTTGTCTCGACCTAATGGGTGACCTCTGGGCTGCTGGGACCGGTGATCTGACTAACATTTTCAAAAATCGATCTATGTCTCGACCTAGAGGGTGCCTTCAGGGGCTGGTGGGATGATTATTCTGAACAACCTTTTCGTAAGTCGACCTATGGTTTTCCTAGAGGGTGACCTCTGGGCTGGTGGGACCGGTTATCTGACTTACATTTTCATGACTCTTCCTATGTCTCAACCTAGAGGAGAGGGTGTCCTCTAGCGCTGGTTGGATGGGTAATCTGAACAACGTTTTCATAACTCGACCTTTAACTCGGCCTAGAGGGTGTCTTCTAGGGCTGGTGGGATCGGTAATCTCAACAAAACGTTTTAAACTCGATTTATGACTCGACTTAAAGGGTGCCCTCTAGGGCTGGTGGGATCGGTAATCTGAACAATTTTTTCATAACTCGACTATGTCTCGACCGAGAGGTTGTTCTCTATGGCTGGTGGGATCGGTAATCTGAACAACATTTTCATAGCTCATCCTTTGTCTCAAGCTAATGGTTGACCTCATGGGCTGGTGGGATCGGTAATCTCAACAAAACGTTTTGAATTCGACTTATGACTCGACCTAAAAGGTGCCTTCTAGGGCTCGCGGGATCAGTAATCTGAACAATATTTTCATAACTCGACTATGTCTCGACCGAGAGTTTGTTCTCTATGGCTGGTGGGATCGGTAATCTGAACAACATTTTCATAGCTCATCCTTTGTCTCAAGCTAATAGTTGACCTCTTGGGCTGGTGGGATCGGTAATCTCAACAAAACGTTTTGAACTCGACTTATGACTCGACCTAAAAGGTGCCTTCTAGGGCTCGCGGGATCAGTAATCTGAACAAAATTTTAATAACTCGACTATGTCTCGACCTAGAGGGTGTTCTCTATGGCTGGTGGGATCGTTTATCTGAAAAACATTTTCGTAGCTCAACCTTTGTCTCGACCTAAGGGTTGCCCTCTAGGGCTGGTGGGATCGGTAATCTGAACAATTTTTTCATAACTCGACTATGTCTCGACCGAGAGGTTGTTCTCTATGGCTGGTGGGATCGGTAATCTGAACAACATTTTCATAGCTCATCCTTTGTCTCAAGCTAATGGTTGACCTCTTGGGCTGGTGGGATCGGTAATCTCAACAAAACGTTTTGAACTCGACTTATGACTCGACCTAAAAGGTGCCTTCTAGGGCTCGCGGGATCAGTAATCTGAACAAAATTTTAATAACTCGACTATGTCTCGACCTAGAGGGTGTTCTCTATGGCTGGTGGGATCGGTTATCTGAAAAACATTTTCATAGCTCAACCTTTGTCTCGACCTAAGGGTTGCCCTCTAGGGCTGGTGGGATCGGTAATCTGAACAATTTTTTCATAACTCGACTATGTCTCGACCGAGAGGTTGTTCTCTATGGCTGGTGGGATCGGTAATCTGAACAACATTTTCATAGCTCATCCTTTGTCTCAAGCTAATGGTTGACCTCTTGGGCTGGTGGGATCGGTAATCTCAACAAAACGTTTTGAACTCGACTTATGACTCGACCTAAAAGGTGCCTTCTAGGGCTCGCGGGATCAGTAATCTGAACAATAATTTCATAACTCGACTATGTCTCGACCTAGAGGGTGTTCTCTATGGCTGGTGGGATCGGTAATCTGAACAACTTTTTCATAGCTCAACCTTTGTCTCGACCTAATGGGTGACCTCTGGGCTGGTGGGTCCGGTCATCTGACTAAACATTTTCATAACTCGACTATGTCTTGACCTAGAGGGTGTTCTCTGTGGCTGGTGGGATCGCTAATCTGAACAATTTATTCATAGCTCAACCTTTGTCTCGACCTAATGGGTGACCTCTGGGCTGCTGGGACCGGTGATCTGACTAACACTTTCAAAACTCGATCTATGTCTCGACCTAGAGGGTGCCTTCAGGGGCTGGTGGGATCATTATTCTGAACAACCTTTTCGTAAGTCGACCTATGGTTGTCCTAGAGGGTGACCTCTGGGCTGGTGGGACCGGTTATCTGACTTACATTTTCATGACTCTTCCTATGTCTCAACCTAGATGAGAGGGTGTCCTCTAGCGCTGGTTGGATGGGTAATCTGAACAACGTTTTCATAACTCGACCTTTGACTCGACCTAGAGGGTGTCTTCTAGGGCTGGTGGGATCGGTCATCTCAACAAAACATTTTAAACTCGATTTATGACTCGACTTAAAGGGTGCCCTCTAGGGCTGGTGGGATCGGTAATCTGAACAATTTTTTCATAACTCGACTATGTCTCGACCGAGAGGTTGTTCTCTATGGCTGGTGGGATCGGTAATCTGAACAACATTTTCATAGCTCATCCTTTGTCTCAAGATAATGGTTGACCTCTTGGGCTGGTGGGATCGGTAATCTCAACAAAACGTTTTGAACTCGACTTATGACTCGACCTAAAACGTGCCTTCTAGGGCTCGCGGGATCAGTAATCTGAACATTATTTTCATAACTCTACTACGTCTCGACCTAGAGGGTGTTCTCTATGGCTGGTGGGATCGGTTATTTGAACAAAATTTTCATAGCTCAACAGTTGTCTCGACCTAAGGGTTGCCCTCTAGGGCTGGTGGGATCGGTAATCTGAACAATTTTTTCATAACTCGACTATGCCTCGACCTAGAGGGTGTTCTCTGTGGCTGGTGGGATCGGTAATCATCTGAACAACTTTTTCATAGCTCAACCTTTGTCTCGACCTAATGGGTGACCTCTGGGCTGGTGGGTCCGGTCATCTGACTAAACATTTTCATAATTCGACCTATGCCTCGACCTATAGGGTGTCCTGTAGAACTGGTGGGATCGGTAACCTTAACAACATTTTCAAAACTCGACTTATGTCTCGACCTAGAGGGTGACACCAGGGACTGGTGGGATCATTAATCTGAACAACATTTTCATAGCTCAACCTTTGTCTCGACCTAATGGGTGACCTCTGGGCTGGTGGGTCCGGTCATCTGACTAAAAATTTTCATAATTCGACCAATTTCTCGACCTAGTTGGTGCCCTCCAGGGTTGGAGTCATCGATAATCCGAACAGGAATTATATAAATCGACCTCTTTCTCGACCGAAAAGATGCCCTCCAGGGCTAGTGGATCGGTAATCTGAGCAAAAATTTCATAATTCGACCCAGGTCTCGACCTAAATGCTGTCCTCGAGGGCTGGTGGGTTCAGTAATTTCAGCAAAATTATCATAACTTGACATATGTCTCGACCTAAAGGGTGTCATCTAGGGCTGGTGGGATCGGTAATCTGAACAATGTGTGGTTTTAACTCGACCTTTGACTCGACCTAGAGCGTGTCTTCTATGGCTGGTGGGATCGGTAACCTGAACAACATTTTCAAAGCTCAACCTTTGTCTCGACCTAATGGTTGTCCTCTAGGGCTGGTGGGATAGGTAATCTCAACAAAACGCTTTAAACTCGACTTATGACTCGATCTTAAGGGTGCCTTCTAGGGCTGGTGGGATCGGTAATCTGAACAATATTTTCATAACTCGACTATGTCTCGACCTAGAGGGTGTTCTCTATCGCTGGTGGGATCGGTAATCTGAACAACATTTTCATAGCTCAACCTTTGTCTTGACCTAATGGGTGACCTCTGGGCTGCTGGGACCGGTGATCTGACTAACATTTTCATAACTCGACCTATGCCACGGCCTAGAGGGTGTCCTGTAGAACTGGTGGGATCGGTAACCTTAACAGCATTTTCAAAACTCGATCTATGTCTCGACCTAGAGGGTTGCCATCAGGGGATGGTGGGATCATTATTCTGAACAACTTTTTCGTAAGTCGACCTATGGTTGTCCTAGAGGGTGACCTCTGGGCTGGTGGGACCGGTGATCTGACTAACATTTTCATGACTCTTCCTATGTCTCAAACTAGAGGGTGTCCTCTAGGGCTGGTTGGATGGGTAATCTGAACAACATTTTCATAACTCGACCTTTGACTCGACCTAGAGGGTGTTCTCTATGGCTGATGGGATCAATAATCTGAACAATATTTTCATAGCTCAACCTTTGTCTCGACCTAATGGTTGTCCTCTAGGGCTGGTGGGATCGGTAATCTCAACAAAACGTTTTAAACTCGACTTATGACTCGACCTAAGGGGTGCCTTCTAGGGCTGGTGGGATCGGTAATCTGAACAATATTTTCATAACTCGACTATGTCTCGACCTAGAGGGTGTTCTCTATGGCTGGTGGGATCGGTAATCTGAACAACTTTTTCATGGCTCAACCTTTGTCTCGACCTAATTGGTGACCTTTGGGCTGCTGGGATCGCTGATCTGACTAACATTTTCATAACTCGACCTATGCCTCGACCTAGAGGGTGTCCTGTAGAACTGGTGGGATCGGTAATGTCAACAAAACGTTTTAAACTCGAATTATGCTTCGACCTAAAGGGTGTCATTTAGGGCTGGTGGGATTGGTAACCTGAACAATGTGTGGTTTTAACTCGACCTTTGACTCGACCTAGAGGGTTTCTTCTATGGCTGGTGGGATCGGTAACCTGAACAACATTTTCAAAGTTCAACTTTTGTCTCGACCTAAGGGGTGCCCTCTAGGGCTGGTGGGATCGGTAATCTGAACAACATTTTCATAGCTCAACCTTTGTGTCGACCTAATGGTTGTTCTCTAGGGCTGGTGGGATCGGTAATCTCAACAAAACATTTTAAACTAGACATATGACTCGATCTAAAGGGTGCCTTCTAGGGCTGGTGGGATCGGTAATCTGAACAATATTTTCATAACTCGACTATGTCTCGACCTAGAGGGTGTTCTCTATGGCTGGTGGGATCGGTAATCTGAACAACATTTTCATAGCTCAACTTTTGTCTCGACCTAATGGGTGACCTCTGGGCTGCTGGGACCGGTGATCTGACTAACATTTTCATTATTCGACCTAGGCCACGGCCTAGAGGGTGTTCTGTAGAACTGGTGGGATCGGTAACCTTAACAACATTTTCAAAACTCGATCTATGCCTCGACCTAGAGGGTGCCATCAGGGGCTGGTGGGATCATTATTCTGAACAACATTTTCGTAAGTCGACCTATGGTTGTCCTAGAGGGTGACCTCTGGGCTGGTGGGACCGGTGATCTGACTAACATTTTCATGACTCTTCCTATGTCTCAAACTAGAGGGTGTCCTCTAGGGCTGGTTGGATGGGTAATCTGAACAACATTTTCATAACTCGATCTTTGACTCGACCTAAAGGGTGCCTTCTAGGGCTGGTGGGATCGGTAATCTGAACAATATTTTCATAACTCGACTATGTCTCGACCTAGAGGGTGTTCTCTATGGCTGGTGGGATCGGTAATCTGAACAACTTTTTCATGGCTCAACCTTTGTCTCGACCTAGAGGGTGTCCTGTAGAACTGGTGGGATCGGTAATGTCAACAAAACGTTTTAAACTCGAATTATGACTCGACCTAAAGGGTGCCTTTTAGGGCTGGTGGGATCGGTAATCTGAACAATATTTTCATAACTCGACTATGTCTCGACCTAGAGGGTGTTCTCTATGGCTGGTGGGATCGCTAATCTGAACAATTTTTTCATAGCTCAACCTTTGTCTCGACCTAATGGGTGACCTCTGGGCTGCTGGGACCGGTGATCTGACTAACATTTTCATAACTCGACCTATGTCTCGACCTAGAGGGTGTTCTCTATGGCTGGTGGGATCGCTAATCTGAACAACTTTTTCTTAGCTCAACCTTTGTCTCGACCTAATGGGTGACCTCTGAACTGCTGGGACCGGTGATCTGACTAACATTTTCATAACTCGACCCAGAGGGTGTCCTGCAGAACTGGTGGGATCGGTAATGTCACAAAACGTTTTAAACTCGAATTATGACTCGACCTGAAGGGTGCCTTTTAGGGCTGGTGGGATCGGTAATCTGAACAATATTTTCATAACTCGACTATGTCTCGACCTAGAGGGTGTTCTCTATGGCTGGTGGGATCGCTAATCTGAACAATTTTTTCATAGCTCAACCTTTGTCTCGACCTAATGGGTGACCTCTGGGCTGCTGGGACCGGTGATCTGACTAACATTTTCAAAAATCGATCTATGTCTCGACCTAGAGGGTGCCTTCAGGGGCTGGTGGGATGATTATTCTGAACAACCTTTTCGTAAGTCGACCTATGGTTTTCCTAGAGGGTGACCTCTGGGCTGGTGGGACCGGTTATCTGACTTACATTTTCATGACTCTTCCTATGTCTCAACCTAGAGGAGAGGGTGTCCTCTAGCGCTGGTTGGATGGGTAATCTGAACAACGTTTTCATAACTCGACCTTTAACTCGGCCTAGAGGGTGTCTTCTAGGGCTGGTGGGATCGGTAATCTCAACAAAACGTTTTAAACTCGATTTATGACTCGACTTAAAGGGTGCCCTCTAGGGCTGGTGGGATCGGTAATCTGAACAATTTTTTCATAACTCGACTATGTCTCGACCGAGAGGTTGTTCTCTATGGCTGGTGGGATCGGTAATCTGAACAACATTTTCATAGCTCATCCTTTGTCTCAAGCTAATGGTTGACCTCATGGGCTGGTGGGATCGGTAATCTCAACAAAACGTTTTGAATTCGACTTATGACTCGACCTAAAAGGTGCCTTCTAGGGCTCGCGGGATCAGTAATCTGAACAATATTTTCATAACTCGACTATGTCTCGACCGAGAGTTTGTTCTCTATGGCTGGTGGGATCGGTAATCTGAACAACATTTTCATAGCTCATCCTTTGTCTCAAGCTAATAGTTGACCTCTTGGGCTGGTGGGATCGGTAATCTCAACAAAACGTTTTGAACTCGACTTATGACTCGACCTAAAAGGTGCCTTCTAGGGCTCGCGGGATCAGTAATCTGAACAAAATTTTAATAACTCGACTATGTCTCGACCTAGAGGGTGTTCTCTATGGCTGGTGGGATCGGTTATCTGAAAAACATTTTCATAGCTCAACCTTTGTCTCGACCTAAGGGTTGCCCTCTAGGGCTGGTGGGATCGGTAATCTGAACAATTTTTTCATAACTCGACTATGTCTCGACCGAGAGGTTGTTCTCTATGGCTGGTGGGATCGGTAATCTGAACAACATTTTCATAGCTCATCCTTTGTCTCAAGCTAATGGTTGACCTCTTGGGCTGGTGGGATCGGTAATCTCAACAAAACGTTTTGAACTCGACTTATGACTCGACCTAAAAGGTGCCTTCTAGGGCTCGCGGGATCAGTAATCTGAACAATAATTTCATAACTCGACTATGTCTCGACCTAGAGGGTGTTCTCTATGGCTGGTGGGATCGGTAATCTGAACAACTTTTTCATAGCTCAACCTTTGTCTCGACCTAATGGGTGACCTCTGGGCTGGTGGGTCCGGTCATCTGACTAAACATTTTCATAACTCGACTATGTCTTGACCTAGAGGGTGTTCTCTGTGGCTGGTGGGATCGCTAATCTGAACAATTTATTCATAGCTCAACCTTTGTCTCGACCTAATGGGTGACCTCTGGGCTGCTGGGACCGGTGATCTGACTAACACTTTCAAAACTCGATCTATGTCTCGACCTAGAGGGTGCCTTCAGGGGCTGGTGGGATCATTATTCTGAACAACCTTTTCGTAAGTCGACCTATGGTTGTCCTAGAGGGTGACCTCTGGGCTGGTGGGACCGGTTATCTGACTTACATTTTCATGACTCTTCCTATGTCTCAACCTAGATGAGAGGGTGTCCTCTAGCGCTGGTTGGATGGGTAATCTGAACAACGTTTTCATAACTCGACCTTTGACTCGACCTAGAGGGTGTCTTCTAGGGCTGGTGGGATCGGTCATCTCAACAAAACATTTTAAACTCGATTTATGACTCGACTTAAAGGGTGCCCTCTAGGGCTGGTGGGATCGGTAATCTGAACAATTTTTTCATAACTCGACTATGTCTCGACCGAGAGGTTGTTCTCTATGGCTGGTGGGATCGGTAATCTGAACAACATTTTCATAGCTCATCCTTTGTCTCAAGATAATGGTTGACCTCTTGGGCTGGTGGGATCGGTAATCTCAACAAAACGTTTTGAACTCGACTTATGACTCGACCTAAAACGTGCCTTCTAGGGCTCGCGGGATCAGTAATCTGAACATTATTTTCATAACTCGACTACGTCTCGACCTAGAGGGTGTTCTCTATGGCTGGTGGGATCGGTTATTTGAACAAAATTTTCATAGCTCAACAGTTGTCTCGACCTAAGGGTTGCCCTCTAGGGCTGGTGGGATCGGTAATCTGAACAATTTTTTCATAACTCGACTATGCCTCGACCTAGAGGGTGTTCTCTGTGGCTGGTGGGATCGGTAATCATCTGAACAACTTTTTCATAGCTCAACCTTTGTCTCGACCTAATGGGTGACCTCTGGGCTGGTGGGTCCGGTCATCTGACTAAACATTTTCATAATTCGACCTATGCCTCGACCTATAGGGTGTCCTGTAGAACTGGTGGGATCGGTAACCTTAACAACATTTTCAAAACTCGACTTATGTCTCGACCTAGAGGGTGACACCAGGGACTGGTGGGATCATTAATCTGAACAACATTTTCATAGCTCAACCTTTGTCTCGACCTAATGGGTGACCTCTGGGCTGGTGGGTCCGGTCATCTGACTAAAAATTTTCATAACTCGACTATGTCTTGACCTAGAGGGTGTTCTCTGTGGCTGGTGGGATCGCTAATCTGAACAATTTTTTCATAGCTCAACCTTTGTCTCGACCTAATGGGTGACCTCTGGGCTGCTGGGACCGGTGATCTGACTAACATTTTCAAAACTCAACCAATGTCTCGACCTAGAGGGTGCCTTCAGGGGTTGGTGGGATCATTATTCTGAACAACCTTTTCGTAAGTCGACCTATGGTTGTCCTAGAGGGTGACCTCTGGGCTGGTGGGACCGGTTATCTGACTTACATTTTCATGACTCTTCCTATGTCTCAACCTAGAGGAGAGGGTGTCCTCTAGCGCTGGTTGGATGGGTAATCTGAACAACGTTTTCATAACTCGATCTTTGACTCGACCTAGAGGGTGTCTTCTAGGGCTGGTGGGATCGGTAATCTCAACAAAACGTTTTAAACTCGATTTATGACTCGACTTAAAGGGTACCCTCTAGGGCTGGTGGGATCGGTAATCTGAACAATTTTTTCGTAACTCGACTACGTCTCGACCGAGAGACTGTTCTCTATGGCTGGTGGGATCGGTAATCTGAACAAAATTTTCATAGCTCATCCTTTGTCTCAAGCTAATGGTTGACCTCTTGGGCTGGTGGGATCGGTAATCTCAACAAAACGTTTTGAACTCGACTTATGACTCAACCTAAAAGGTGCCTTCTAGGGCTCGCGGGATCAGTAATCTGAACAATATTTTCATAACTCGACTATGTCTCGACCTAGAGGGTGTTCTCTATGGCTGGTGGAATCGGTTATCTGAACAACATTTTCATAGCTCAACCTTTGTCTCGACCTAAGGGTTGCCCTCTACGGCTGGTGGGATCGGTAATCTGAACAATATTTTCATAACTCGACTATGTCTCGACCTAGAGGGTGTTCTCTGTGGCTGTCGGGATCGGTAATCTGAACAACTTTTTCATAGCTCAACTTTTGTCTCGACCTAATGGGTGACCTCTGGGCTGGTGGGTCCGGTCATCTGACTAAACATTTTCATAATTCGACCTATGCCTCGACCTATAGGGTGTCCTGTAGAACTGGTGGGATCGGTAACCTTAACAACATTTTCAAAACTCGACCTATGTCTCGACCTAGAGGGTGACACCAGGGGCTGGTGGGATCATTAATCTGAACAACATTTTCGTAAGTCGACCTAGGGTTGTCCTAGAGGGTGACCACTGGGCTGGTCGGACCGGTGATCTGACTAACATTTTCATGACTCTTCTATGTCTCAACCTAGAGGAGAGGGTGTTCTCTAGCGCTGGTTGGATGGGTAATCTGAACAATGTTTTCATAACTCGACCTTCAACTCGACCTAGAGGGTGTCTTCTAGGGCTGGTGGGATCGGTAATCTGAACGAATTTTTCAAAGCTCAACCTTTGTCTGGACCTAATGGGTGACCTCTGGGCTGCTGGAACCGGTGATCTGACTAACATTTTCAAAACTCGATCTATGTCTCGACCTAGAGGGTGCCTTCAGGGGCTGGTGGGATCATTAATCTGAACAACATTTTCGTAAGTCGACCTATGGTTGTCCTAGAGGGTGACCTCTGGGCTGGTGGGACGGGTGATCTGACTAACATTTTCATGACTCTTCCTATGTCTCAACCCAGAGGAGAGGGTGTCCTCTAGCGCTGGTTGGATGGGTAATCTGAACAACGTTTTTATAACTCGACCTTTGACTCGACCTAGAGGGTGTCTTCTAGGGCTGGTGGGATCGGTAATCTCAACAAAACATCCTGAACTCGACTTATGACTCGACCTAAATGGTGCCTTCTAGGGCTGATGGGATCAATAATCTGAACAAAATTTTCATAACTCGACTATGTCTCGACCTAGAGGGTGTTCTCTATGGCTGGTGGGATCGGTAATCTTAACAACATTTTCATACCTCAACCTTTGTCTCGACCTAAGGGGTGCCCTCTAGGGCTAGTGGGATCGGTAATCTGAACAATGTTTTCATAACTCGACTATTTCTAGACCTAGAGGGTGTTCTCTATGGCTGGTGGGATCGGTAATCTGAACAACTTTTTCACATCTCAACCTTTGTCTCGACCTAATGGGTGACCTCTGGGCTGGTGGGACCGGTGATCTGACTAACATTTTCATAACTCGACCTATGCCTCGACCCAGAGGGTGTCCTGTAGAACTGGTGGGATTGGTAACCTAAACAACATTTTCAAAACTCGACCTGTCTCGACCTAGAGGGTGACATCAGGGGCTGGTGGGATCATTAATCTGAACAACTTTTTCGTAAGTCGACCTATGGTTGTCCTAGAGGGTGACCTCTGGGCTGGTGGGACCGGTGATCTGACTAACATTTTCATGACTCTCCCTATGTCTCAACCTAGAGGGTGTCCTCTAGGGCTGGTTGGATGGGTAATCTGAACAACATTTTCATAACTCAATTATGCCTTGACTTAGAGGGTGTTCTCTATGGCTGGTGGAACCGGTAATCTGAACAACCTTTTCACCATTCGACTTATATCTCGACCTAATGGGTGTCCTCTAGGTCCGGGGGATCGGTAATCTGATCAACTTTTTCATAACTTGACCCATAACTTGACCTAAAGATTGCCCAATAGGGCTGGTGGGATCTGTAATCTAAACTTGACCCATAAGTTGACCTAAAGATTGCCCAATAGGGCTGGTGGGATCTGTAACCTAATCTGTAATAACTCGACCTGTGTCTCGACCTAGAGGGTGTGCTCTAGGGCTAGTGGGACCGGTTATCTGATTAACGTTTTTATATTTCCACCCAATGTCTCGACCTAAAGTGTGTCCTCTAGGGGTGGAGGATCCGTAGTCTGAACAATAGTTTCATAACTTGACCTATGTCTCGACCTAGAGGGTGTCTTCTAGGGCTGGTGGGATCGGTAACCTTAACAACATTTTTATACTCCAACCTATCTTTCGACCCAGAGGGTGTCCTCTAGGGCTGGTGGGATCGGTAAACTGATCAAAAATTATCAACTCGACCTCCGACTCGTCCTAGAGGTCGGCCTCTAGGGCTGATGGGATCGGTGATCTGTACAAACTTTTCATAGCTCGACCTATGTCTCGACCTAATGCGTGTACTCTAGGGCTGGTGGGATCGGTAATCTGAACAATTTTTTCATAACTCGACCCATAACTTGACCTAAAGATTGCCCTCTGGGTCTGGTGGGATCGGTTGTCTAAAAAACATATTCATTGCTCGGCCTATTTCTCAACCTAATGGTTGTCCTCTAAGGCTGGTGGGTTCGGTAATCTAAACAAATTTTTCATAACTCGACCCATAATTTGACCTAAAAATTACCCTCTGGGGCTGGTGGGATCGGTAATCTAAACAATATATTCTTAACTCGACCTATGTCTCAATCTAAATGGTGTCCTCTAGGGCTGGTGGGACCGATGATCTTAACAAAACTTTCATAGCTCGACCTATGTCTCGACCTAGAGGGTAACCTCTAGAGCTGGTGGGATCGGAATCCTGAACAAAGTTTTTAACTCGACCTATGTATTGACCTAGAGCCTGCCCACCAGGGCTAGAGGATTCGGTAATCTGAACTTTTTTTTCATAACTCGATACATAACACTGCCTAAAGATTGCTTTCTGGGGCTGTTGGGATCCGTAAATTGAACAAAAATTTCATAACTCGACCTATGTCATGACCTAGAGGGTGCCATCTAGGGCTGGTGGAACCGGTAATCTGAACAATATTTTCATAATTTGAACTTTGTCAGGTCCTAGAGGGTGCCATCTAGGGCTGGTGGGACCGGTGATCTGACTAACATTTTCATGACTCTCCCTATGTCTCAACCTAGAGGGTGTCCTCTAGGACTGGTTGGATGGGTAATCTGAACAACATTTTCATAACTCAATTATGCCTTGACCTAGAGGGTGTTCTCTATGGCTGGTGGAACCGGTAATCTGAACAACCTTTACACCATTCGACTTATATCTCGACCTAATGGGTGTCCTCTAGGTCCGGGGGATCGGTAATCTGATCAATTTCTTCATAACTTGACCCATAACTTGACCTAAAGATTGCCCAATAGGGCTGGTGGGATCTGTAATCTAAACTTGACCCATAAGTTGACCTAAAGATTTCCCAATAGGGCTGGTGGGATCTGTAACCTAATCTGTAATAACTCGACCTGTGTCTCGACCTAGAGGGTGTGCTCTAGGGCTAGTGGGACCGGTTATCTGATTAACGTTTTTATATTTCCACCCAATGTCTCGACCTAAAGTGTGTCCTCTAGGGGTGGAGGATCCGTAGTCTGAACAATAGTTTCATAACTTGACCTATGTCTCGACCTAGAGGGTGTCTTCTAGGGCTGGTGGGATCGGTAACCTTAACAACATTTTTATACTTCAACCTATCTTTCGACCCAGAGGGTGTCCTCTAGGGCTGATGGGATCGGTAAACTGATCAAAATTTATCAACTCGACCTCCGACTCGTCCTAGAGGTCGGCCTCTAGGGCTGATGGGATCGGTGATCTGTACAAACTTTTCATAGCTCGACCTATGTCTCGACCTAATGCGTGTACTCTAGGGCTGGTGGGATCGGTAATCTGAACAATTTTTTCATAACTCTACCCATAACTTGACCTAAAGATTGCCCTCTGGGTCTGGTGGGATCGGTTGTCTAAAAAACATATTCATTGCTCGGCCTATTTCTCAACCTAATGGTTGTCCTCTAAGGCTGGTGGGTTCGGTAATCTAAACAAATTTTTCATAACTCGACCCATAATTTGACCTAAAAATTGCCCTCTGGGGCTGGTGGGATCGGTAATCTAAACAATATATTCTTAACTCGACCTATGTCTCAATCTAAATGGTGTCCTCTAGGGCTGGTGGGACCGATGATCTTAACAAAACTTTCATAGCTCGACCTATGTCTCGACCTAGAGGGTAACCTCTAGAGCTGGTGGGATCGGAATCCTGAACAAAGTTTTTAACTCGACCTATGTATTGACCTAGAGCATGCCCACCAGGGCTAGAGGATTCGGTAATCTGAACTTTTTTTTCATAAATCGACACATAACACTGCCTAAAGATTGCTTTCTGGGGCTGTTGGGATCCGTAAATTGAACAAAAATTTCATAACTCGACCTATTTCATGACCTAGAGGGTGCCATCTAGGGCTGGTGGAATCGGTAATCTGAACAATATTTTCATAATTTGAACTTTGTCAGGTCCTAGAGGGTGCCATCTAGGGCTGGTGGGATCAATAATCTGAACAACAGTTTCATAACTCTAACTATGTCTCGACCTAGAGTGTGTTCTCTAGGGCTGTTGGATCGGTAACCTGAACAAACTTTTCATAACTCGACTATGTCTCGACCAGAAGGGTGTCCTCTATGGCTGGTGGGACCGTTAACCTGAAAAAATTTTTCATAGCTCGATTTATGTCTCAACCTAATGGGTGTCCTCTAGGGCTGGAGTATCGGTAGTCTGAACAATATTTTCATAACTTGACCGATGTCTCGACCTAGAGGGTGTCTTCTAGGGCTGGTGGGATCGGTAACCTTAACAACATTTTTATGCTTCAACCTATGTTTCGACCCAGAGGGTGTCCTCTAGGGCTGTTGGGATCGGTAAACTGATCAAAATTTATCAACTCGACCTCCGAGGTCGGCCTCTAGGGCTGATGGGATCGGTGATCTGGTAAAAACTTTTCATAGCTCGACCTATGTCTCGACCTAATGCGTGTCCTCTAGGGCTGGTGGGATCGGTAATCTGAACAATTTTTTCATAACTCGACCCATAACTTGACCTAAAGATTGCCCTCTGGGTCTGAGGGGATCGGTTGTCTAAAAAACATATTCATTGCTCGACCTATTTCTCCACCTAATGGTTGTCCTCTAAGGCTGGTGGGTTCGGTAATCTAAACAAATTTTTCATAACTCGACCTATAATTTGACCTAAAAATTGCCCTCTGGGGCTGGTGGGATCGGTAATCTGAACAATAGTTTTTAAAACTCGACATAGGACTTGACCTAGAGGGTGCCCTCTAGGGCTGATGGATTAGCTAACCTAAAAAACGTTTTCATAACTCGACCTATGACTCGACATGGAGGGTATCCTCTAGGGCTGGTGGGACCGATGATCTTAACAAAACTTTCATAGCTCGATCTATGTCTCGACCTAGAGGGTAACCTCTAGAGCTGGTGGGATCGGAAACCTGAACAAAGTTTTTTAACTCGACCTATGTATTGACCTAGAGGATGCCCACCAGGGCTAGAGGGTTCGGTAATCTGAACAATTTTTTCATAACTCGACACATAACACTGCCTAAAGATTGCCTTCTGGGGCTGGTGGGATCCGTAAATTGAACAAAAATTTCATAACTCGACCTATGTCTTGACCTAGAGGGTGCCACCTAGGGCTAGTGGAATCGGTAATCTGAACAATATTTTCATAGTTTGAACTTTGTCAGGTCCTAGAGTGTGTTCTTTAGGGCTGTGGGATCGGTAACTTGAACAACCTTTTCATAACTCGACTATGTCTCGACCAGAAGGGTGTCCTCTATGGCTGGTGGGACCGTTAACCTGAAAAATTTTTTCATAGCTCGATTTATGTCTCAACCTAATGGTGTCCTCTAGGGCTGGAGGATCGGTAGTCTGAACAATATTTTCATAACTTGACCTATGTCTCGACCTAGAGGGTGTCTCCTAGGGATGGTGGGATCGGTAACCTTAACAACATTTTTATACTTCAACCTGTGTTTCGACCCCAAGGGTGTCCTCAAGGGCATGTGGGAACGGTAATCTGAACAACTTTTTTATATTTCTACCCAATGTCTCGACCTAGAGGGTGTCTTCTAGGGCTGATGAGATTGGTAATCGTAACAACCTTTTTGTATTTCGACGTATGTCTCGACCTAAAGTATATCCTCTAGGTTGTTGGGATCGGTAATCTGAACAAAGTTTTCATAACTCGACCTATAATTTGACCTAAAAATTGCCCTCTGGGGCTGGTGGGATCGGTAATCTGAACAATAGTTTTTTAAACTCGACATAGGACATGACCTAGAGGGTGCGCTCTAGGGCTGGTGGATTAGCTAACCTAAAAAACGTTTTCACAACTCGACCTATGACTCGACATAGAGGGTATCCTCTAGGGCTGGTGGGACCAATGATCTTAACAAAACTTTCATAGCTCGACCTATGTCTCGACCAGAAGGGTGTCCTCTATGGCTGGTGGGACCGTTAACCTGAAAAAATTTTTCATAGCTCGATTTATGTCTCAACTTAATGGGTGTCCTCTAGGGCTGGAGGATCGGTAGTCTGAACAATATTTTCATAACTTGACCTATGTCTCGACCTAGAGGGTGTCTCCTAGGGCTGGTGGGATCGGTAACCTTAACAACATTTTTAAACTTCAACCTATGTTTCGACCCAGAGGGTGTCCTCAAGGGCATGTGGGACCGGTAATCTGAACAACTTTTTTATTTTTCTACCCAATGTCTCGACCTAATGGTTGTCCTCTAAGGCTGGTGGGTTCGGTAATCTAAACAAATTTTTCATAACTCGACCTATATTTTGACCTAAAAATTGCCCTCTGGGGCTGGTGGGATCGGTAATCTGAACAATAGTTTTTTAAACTCGACATAGGACTTGACGTAGTGATGCCCTCTATGGCTGCTGGGATCGGTAATTTGAACATATTTTCCTAATTCGACCTATGTCTCGACCTAGAGGGTGTCCTTTAGGGCTGGCGGGATTGGTAATCTGAACGAAAAAATTTTTACTCGACCTATGACTAGTTTTTGAGGGTGCCCTCTAGGACTGGTGGGATCGGTAATCTGACCAATTTTTCATAACTCTACCTATATCTAGATCTAGAATATCTCCTCTAGGGCTAGTACGACCGGTAATCTGATTAACCTTTTATATTTCCACCCAATGTTTCAACCTAGAGGGTGTCCTCTAGGGCTGGTGGGATCGGTAACCTGAACAAAATTTATCAACTGGACCTCTGACTCGTACTAGAGGTCGCCCTCTAGGGCTGAAGGGATCGGTAATCTGATCATTTTTTTCATAACTCGACCCATACTTTCACCTAAAGATTGCCCTGTGGGTCTGGTGGGATCGGTAATCTAAATAACATATTCATAGCTCGACCTATGTCTCGACCTAATGTGTGTCCTCTAGGGCTGGTGGGTTCGGTAATCTGAATAAATTTTTCATAACTCGACGCATAACTTGACCTAAAGATTGCCCCCGGGTCTGGTGAGATCGATAATCTAAATAACATAATCATAGCTCGGCCTATGTCTCGACCTAATGATTGTCCTCTGGGCTGGTGGGTTCGGTAACCTGAACAAATTTTTCATAACTCGACCCATAACTTGACCTAAGCATTGCCCTCTGGAGCTGGTGGCATCAGTAATCTAAAGAATAAATTTTTAACTCGACCAATGTCTCAACCTAGATGGTGTGTTCTAGGGCTGGTGGGACCGGTGATCTGAACAACAGTTTCATAGCTCGACCTATGTCTCGACCTAGAGGGTAACCTCTAGAGCTGGTGGGATCGAAAACCAGAACAAAGTTTTTTAACTCGACTTATGTATCGACCTAGAGGATGCCCTCCAGGGCTAGAGGGATCGGTAATCTGAAGACTTTCTTCAAAACTCGACCCATAACACTACCTAAAGATTGCCTTCTGGGGCTGGTGAGATCCGCAAGTTGAACAAAATTTTAATAACTCGACCTATGTCTTGACCAAGAGGGTGCCATCTAGGGCTGGTGGGATCAGTAATCTGAACAATGTTTTCACAACTCGAATTTTGTCAGGTCCTAGAGGGTGCCATCTTGGGCTGGTGGGATCAGTTATCTGAACAACAGTTTCGTAACTCTACATATGTCTCGACCTAGAGTGTGTTCTCTAGGGCTGTGGGATCGGTAACCTGAACAACATTTTCTTAACTCGACTATGTCTCGACCAGGAGGGTGTCCTCTATGGCTGGTGGGATCGGTAACCTTAACGACATTTTTATACTTCGACCTATGTTTCGACCCAGAGGGTGTCCTCAAGGGCAAGTGGGACCGGTAATCTGAACAAGCTTTTATATTTCTACCCAATGTTTCGACCTAGAGGGAGTCTTCTAGGGCTGATGGGATCGGTAACCGTAACAACCTTTGTGTATTTCGACCTATGTCTCGACCTAAAGTATATCCTCTAGGGTTGTTGGTATCGGTAATCTGAACAAATCTTTCATAACTCGACCTATGTCTTGACGTAGAGGTGCACTCTAGGGCTAGAGGGATCGGTAATTTGAACAACATTTTCATAATCGACTTATATCTCGATCTAGAGGGTGTCATCTAGGGCTGCTGGGATTCGTAATTTGAAGAAAACATTTTTTACTCGACCTATGACTCGTTTTAGAGGGTGCCGTCTAGGGCTTATGGGATCAGTATTCTGAACACCATTTTCATAACTCGAACTGTGTCTCGATCTAGAGGGTGCCCGCTATGGCTGGTGGGATCGGTAATCTGAACAACAATTTTTTCAGTCGACTTATGTCTCGACCTAAAGTATATCCTTTAGGGCTGTTGGGATCGGTAATCTGAACAAAGTTTTCATAACTCGACCTATGCCTTGACGTAGAGATGTCCTCTATGGCTACTGGGATCGGTAATTTGAACAACATTTTCATAATCGACTTATATCTCGATCTAGAGGGTGTCATCTAGGGCTGCTGGGATTCGTAATTTGAAGAAAACATTTTTTACTCGACCTATGACTCGTTTTAGAGGGTGCCGTCTAGGGCTTATGGGATCAGTATTCTGAACACCATTTTCCTAACTCGACCTGTGTCTCGACCTAGAGGGTGTCCTTGAGGTTTGGTGGGATTGGTAATCTGAACAAAAAAAATTTGCACTCGACCTATGACTCGTTTTTGAGGGTGCCCTCTAGGACTGTTGGGACGGATAATCTGACCATCTTTTCATAATTCTACCTATGTCTAGACCTAGAATGTGTCCTCTAGGGCTGGTGGGATCGGTAATCTGAACAACATTTTCATAACTCTACCTATGTTTTGACGTAGAGTGTGTCCTCTAGGGCTGGTGGGATCGCTAATCTGAACAACATTTTCATGACTCTACCTATGTCTTGACCTAGAGTATGTCCTCTAGCGCTGGTGGGATTGGTAATCTGAACATTATTTCCATAAGTCGACTATGTCTCGACATAGAATGTGCCTTCTAGGGCTGGTGGGATCGGTAATCTGAACAACATTTTTTAAAATTCTACCTATGTCTCGACCTAGAATGTGTCCTCTAGGGCTGGTGGGATCGGTAATCTGAACAAAATTTTCACAACTCGGTTTTTGTCTCGACCTTATGAATGTTCTCTAAGGCTTGGTGGATCGTTATTCTGAACAATTTTTTCATAACTCGACCCATAACTTGACCTAAAGATTGCTTTCTGAAGCGTGTGCTCTCGCGCTAATGGGATCGGTAATCTGAAGAACCTTTTCATAACTCGACCTAAGTCTCGACCTGGAGGGTGCCTTTTAGGTGTGGTGGGATCGTCAATCTGAACAACCTTTTCATAATTCGACCTATGTCTCGACCTATAGGGTGCACTCCAGGGCTGGTGGGTTCGGTAATCTGAACAATTTTTTAATAACTTGACCTATTTTTGGACCTAGGGGGTGTCCTCTAGGGCTGTTGGGATCAGTAATCAGAACAAATTTCTTTAACTCGACCTAAGTCTCGACCTAGAGGGTGCCTTCTAGGTGTGGTGGGTTCGTCAATCTGAACAATCTTTTCATAATTCGACCCATGTCTCGACCTAGTGGGTGTCCTCTGGAGCTGGTGGGATCGGTAATTTGAAGAACATTTTCATAATTCGACCAACGCTTGACCTAGAGGGTTTCACCTAGAGCTGGTGAGATTGGTAATCTGGAAAATATTTTTTAACTCGACTCATGTCTCGAGCTAAAGTGTGTCCTCGAGGGCTGGTGGGATCGGTAATCTGAACAACAGTTTGATAACTCGAAATACGAATCGACATAGAGGGTATTCTCTAAGGCTGGTGGGAACGATAATCTGAACAACGTTTCCATAACTCGACCTATGTCTCGACCTAGAGGGTGCCCTTTAGGGATGGTGGGATAGCTAACCTGAACAACATTTTCTTAATTGGACCTATGTCTGGACCTAGAGAGTGTCCTCTAGGGCTGGTGGGATCGCTTATCTGAACAACATTTTCATAACTCGAAATTTGAATCGACATATAGGGTATTCTCTAAGGCTGGTGGGAACGATAATCTGAACAACGTTTCCATAACTCGACCTATGTCTCGACCAAGAGGGTGCCCTTTAGGGCTGGTGAGATAGCTAACCTGAACAACATTTTCTTAATTCGACCTATGTCTCGACCTAAAAGGGTGCCCTCCGGGGCTGGTGGGATCGGTAATCTCAACAATTTTTTAATAAATTGACCTATGTCTGGACCTAGGGGGTGTCCTCTAGGGCTGTTGGGATCAGTAATCTGAACAAACTTCTTTAACTCGACTTATGTCTCGAGCTAATGGGTGTCCTCTAAGGCTGGTGGGATCGGTAATCTGAACAACAGTTTGATAACTAGACCTATGTCTGGACCTAGAGGGTGTCCTCTAGGGCTGGTGGGATCGCTTATCTGAACAATAGTTTTTTAAACTCGACCTATGTCTCGAGGTAGAGGGTGTCCTTTAGGGCTGGTGGGATCGGTAACCTAAACAATACTTTCATAACTCAATCCATGACTCGACCTAGCGGGTATCCTCTAAGGCTGGTTTGATCGGTAATCTGAACAGCACTGTCATAACTCGACCTATGAATCGACATAGAGTGTATTCTCTAAGGCTGGTGGGAACGATAATCTGAACAAGTTTTCCATAACTCGACCTAACTTTCGTCTTAGTGGATGTCATCTAGGGCTGGTGGGATCGGTAGTCTGAAAAACTGTTTGATAACGCGACCTATGTCTGACCTGCAGGGTGTCATCTAGGGCTGGTGGGATCGGTAATCTGAACAATAGTTTTTTAAACTCGACCTATGTCTCGAGGTAGAGGGTGTCCTTTAGGGCTGGTGGGATCGGTAACCTAAACAATACTTTCATAACTCAATCCATGACTCGACCTAGAGGGTATCCTCTAAGGCTGGTTTGATCGGTAATCTGAACAGCACTCTCATAACTCGACCTATGTCTCGACCTCGAGGGTGCCTTCTAGGTGTGGTGGGCTCGTCAATCTGAACAACTTTTTCATAATTCGACCTATGTCTTGACCTAGTGGGTGTCCTCTAGAGCTGGTGAGATCGGTAATTTGAAGAACATTTCCTTAATTCGACCTATGTCTCGACCTAGAGGGTTTCATCTAGGGCTGGTGGGATCGGTAACCTGATCAATGTTTTTTTTTAACTCGGCTTATGACTCGACATAAAGGGAGCACTCTAGAGCTGTTGGGAACGGTACTCTGAACTATAAATTTTTAAATTCGACATAGGACTCGACCTAGAGGAGGCCCTTTATGGCTGGTGGGATAGCTAACCTGAACAACATTTTCTTAACTCGACTTATGTCTCGACCTAGAGGGTGTCCTCTAGGGCTGGTGGGATCGCTAATCTGAACAACATTTTCATAACGCGACCTATGAATCGACATAGAGGGTATTCTCTAAGACCGGTGGGAACAATAATCTGAACAATGTTTCCATAACTCGACCTATGTCTCAAATTTGAGGGTGTTCTTTAGGGCTGGTTGGATCGGTAACCTAATCAATACTTTCATAACTCAATCCATGACTCGACCTAGCGGGTGCCCTCTAGGCGGGTGGGATCGGTAACCTGAACAACTTTTTTACTACTCGACCTATATCTCGACCTTGAGGGTGTCCTCTAGGGCTAATGGGATCGGTAATCTGAAGAACAATTTCATAACTCGACCTAAGTCTCGACCTAGTGGGTATCCTCTAAGGCTGGTTTGATCCGTAATCTGAACAGCACTCTCATAACTCGACCTAAGTCTCGACCTAGAGGGTGCCTTCTAGGTGTGGTGGGATCGTCAATCAGAACAACTTTTTCATAATTCGACCCATGTCTCGACCTAGTGGGTGTCCTCTAGAGCTGGTGAGATCGCTAATTTGAAGAACATTTTCATAATTCGACCAAAGTTTCGACCTAGAAAGTTTCAACTAGGGCTGGTGGGATCGGTAATCTGAACAACAGTTTCATAACTCGACCTATGTCTGGACCTAGCGGATGCCCTCAAGGCGGCTGGGATCGGTAACCTGAACAACTTTTTTAATACTCGACCTCTGACTCGACCTAGAGGGTGTCCTCTAGGGCTAATGGGATCGGTAATCTGAGGAAATGTTTCATAACTCGACCTAAGCCTCGACCTAGAGGGTATTCTCTAAGGCTGGTTTGATCGGTAATCTGAACAGCACTCTCAGAACTCGACCTAAGTCTCGACCTAGAGGGTGCCTTCTAGGTGTGGTGGGATCGTCAATCAGAACAACTTTTTCATAATTCGACCCATGTCTCGACCTAGTGGGTGTCCTCTAGAGCTGGTGAGATCGGTAATTTGAAGAACATTTTCATAATTCGACCAAAGTTTCGACCTAGAATGTTTCAACTAGGGTTGGTGGGATCGGTAATCTGAACAACAGTTTCATAACTTGACCTATGTCTGGACCTAGCGGATGCCCTCAAGGCGGCTGGGATCGGTAACCTGAACAACTTTTTTAATACTCGACCTCTGACTCGACCTAGAGGGTGTCCTCTAGGGCTAATGGGATCGGTAATCTGAGGAAATGTTTCATAACTCGACCTAAGCCTCGACCTAGAGGGTATTCTCTAAGGCTGGTTTGATCGGTAATCTGAACAGCACTTCCATAACTCGGCTTATGACTCGACCTAGAGGGTGCACTCTAGAGCTGGTGGGACCGGTACTCTGAACAATATTTTCATAACTCGAACCATGTCTGCACCTAGCGGATGCCCTCAAGGCGGCTGGGATCGGTAACCTGAACAACTTTTTTAATACTCGACCTCTGACTCGACCTAGAGGGTGTCCTCTAGGGCTAATGGGATCGGTAATCTGAGGAAATGTTTCATAACTCGACCTAAGCCTCGACCTAGAGGGTATTCTCTAAGGCTGGTTTGATCGGTAATCTGAACAGCACTTCCATAACTCGACCTATGTGTCGAATTAGAGGGTGCCTTCTAGGCGTGCTGGGATCGTCAATCTGAACTACCTTTTCCAAATTCAGCCTATGTCTCGACCTAGTGGGTGTCCTCTAGAGCTGGTGGGATCGGTAATTTGTAGAACATTTCCATAATTCGACCTATGTCTCGACCTAGAGGCTTTCATCTAGGGCTGGTGGGATCGGTAATCTGAACAGCACTTCCATAACTCGGCTTATGACTCGTTCTAATGGGTGCACTCTATAGCTGGTGGGATCGGTAATCTGACCAACAGTTTCATAACTCGACGTATGTCTGTTCTAGAGGGTGTCCTCTAGGGCTGGTGAGATCGGTAATCTGAACAATAGTTTTTAAAACTCGACCTAGGACTCGACCTAGAGGGTGCCCTCTAGGGTTGGTGGAATCGCTAACCTAAACAACGTTTTCAAAACTCGACCTAAGCCTCTACCTAGAGGGTATTCTCTAAGGCTGGTTTGATCGTTAATCTGAAGCACTTCCATAACTCGACCTATGTGTCGAATTAGAGGGTGCCTTCTAGGCGTGCTGGGATCGTCAATCTGAACTAACTTTTCCAAATTCAGCCTATGTCTCGACCTAGTGGGTGTCCTCTAGAGCTGGTGGGATCGGTAATTTGTAGAACATTTTCATAATTCGACCTATGTCTCGACCTAGAGGCTTTCATCTAGGGCTGGTGGGATCGGTAATCTGAACAACAGTTTCATAACTCGACCTATGTCTGGACCTAGAGGGTGTCCTCTAGGGCTGGTGAGATCGGTATTATGAACAATATTTTTTTAAACTCGACGTAGGACTCGACCTAGAGGGTGCTCTTAAGGGCTGGTGGGATAGCTAACCTGATTAACATTTTCATAACTCGACCTATGACTCGACATGGAGGGTAACCTCTAAGGCTGGTGGGAACGATAATCTCAACAACAGTTTTATAACTCGACCTATTCCTGGACCTAGAGGGTGTCCTATGGGGCTGATGGTATCGTTAATCTGAACAAAATTTTCATAACTCGACCTATGAATCGACATAGAGGGTATTTTTTAAGGCTGTTGGGAACGATAATCTGAACAACGTTTTCATGATTCGACCTATGTCTTGACCTAGAGGGTGTTTTTTAGGGCTGGTGAGATCGGTAACCTAAACAATATTTTCATAACTCAACCCATGACTCGACCTAGAAATTGTCCTCTAGGGGCGGTGGGATCGAAAATCTGAACAACATTTTCATAACTCGACCTATGTCTGGACCTAGTGGATGTCCTATAGGACTGGTGGGATTAGTAATATGCTCAAAGTTTTTCATAACTCGACTTTGAGGGTGTCCTTTAGTGCTGGTGGGATCGGTAATCTGAACAACCTTTCCATAACTTGACCTATGACTGGTTCCAACGGATGTCCTCTAGGGCTGGTGGGATCGGTAATCTGAAAAATAGTTTGATAACTCGACCTATGTCTGATCTGGAGGATGTCATCTAGGGCTGGTGGGATCGGTAATCTGAGCAATAATTTCATAACTCGACCGATGTCTGGACCTAGGGGGTGTCCTCTATGGCTGGTGGGATCAACAATCTGAACAAACTACCCTTAACTCGACTAATGTCTCGACTTAATGTGTGTCCTCTAGGGCTAGTGGATTCGCTAATCTTAACAATAATTTTTTAAACTCGACCTAGGAATCGATCTAGAGGGTGGCTTTTAGGGCTGGGGGATAGCTAACCTGATTAACATTTCCATAACTCGACCTATGTCTCGTTCTAATGGATGTCCTCTGGGGCTGGTGGGATCGGTAATCTGAACAACGTTTTCATGATTCGACCTATGTCTTGACCTAGAGGGTGTTTTTTAGGGCTGGTGAGATCGGTAACCTAAACAATATTTTCATAACTCAACCCATGACTCGACCTAGAAATTGTCCTCTAGGGGCGGTGGGATCGAAAATCTGAACAACATTTTCATAACTCGACCTATGTCTGGACCTAGTGGATGTCCTATAGGACTGGTGGGATTAGTAATATGCTCAAAGTTTTTCATAACTCGACTTTGAGGGTGTCCTTTAGTGCTGGTGGGATCGGTAATCTGAACAACCTTTCCATAACTTGACCTATGACTGGTTCCAACGGATGTCCTCTAGGGCTGGTGGGATCGGTAATCTGAAAAATAGTTTGATAACTCGACCTATGTCTGATCTGGAGGATGTCATCTAGGGCTGGTGGGATCGGTAATCTGAGCAATAATTTCATAACTCGACCGATGTCTGGACCTAGGGGGTGTCCTCTATGGCTGGTGGGATCAACAATCTGAACAAACTACCCTTAACTCGACTAATGTCTCGACTTAATGTGTGTCCTCTAGGGCTAGTGGATTCGCTAATCTTAACAATAATTTTTTAAACTCGACCTAGGAATCGATCTAGAGGGTGGCTTTTAGGGCTGGGGGATAGCTAACCTGATTAACATTTCCATAACTCGACCTATGTCTCGTTCTAATGGATGTCCTCTGGGGCTGGTGGGATCGGTAATCTGAACAACAGTTTGATAACCGGACCTATGTCTGACCTAGAGGGTGTTCTCTAGGGCTGGTTGGATTGGTAATCTGAACAATAGTTTTTTTTTAACTAGTCCTAGAGGGGGCCATCTAGGGCTGGTGGGATAGCTAACCTGAACATCATTTTCATAACTCGACCTATGACTCGACATAGAGCGTGTCCTTTAGGGCTGGTCGGATCGGTAATCTGAACAATGTTTTCAGAACTCGACCTATGTCTCGACCTAGAGGGTGTCCTTTAGGGCTGATGGGATCAGTAATCTGAACAACCTTTCCCTAACTCGACCTATGTCTCGTTCTAGTGTGTGTCCTCTAGGGCTGCTGGTATCGGTAATCTGAACAACGGTTTGATAACTCGACCTATGTCTGGACCTAGTGGATGTCCTATAGGACTGGTGGGATTAGTAATCTGCTCAAAGCTTTTCATAACTCGATTTTGAGGGTGTCCTTTAGGGCTGATGGGATCAGTAATCTGAACAACCTTTCCCTAACTCGACCTATGTCTCGTTCTAGTGTGTATCCTCTAGGGCTGGTGGTATCGGTAATCTGAACAACGGTTTGATAACTCGACCTATGCCTCGACCTAGAGGGTGCCTTCTAGGTGTGGTGGGATTGTCAATCTGAACAACCTTTTCATAATTCTACCTATGTCTAGACCTAGTGGGTGTCCTCTAAAGCTGGTGGGATCGGTAATTTGAAGATTATTTTTAAAATTCGACCTATGTCTCGAGCTAGAGGGTTTCATCTAGGGCTGGTGGGATTGGTAATCTGATCAATGTTTTTTAACTCGGCTTATGACTCGACCTAGAGGGTGCCCTCTAGGGCTGGTTGGATCGGTAATCTGAGAATTTTTTTCATATTTCGACCTATGTCTAGACCTAGCGGGTGTCCTCTAGGGCTAATGGGATCGATAATCTGAAGAACTTTTCAACTCGACCCAAGTCTCGGCCTAGAGGGTATCCTCTAAGACTGGTTTGATCGGTAATCTGAACATCACTTTCATAACTCGACCTACGTCTCGACCTAGAGGGTGCCTTCTAGGTGTGGTGGGATCGTCAATCTGAACAGTTTTTTTTCTCAAAATTCGACCTATGTCTCGACCTAGTGGGTGTCCTCTAGAGCTGGTGGGATCGGTAAATTGAAGAATTTTTTCATAGTTCGACCATTGTCTCGACCTAGAGGGTTTCATCTAGGGTTGGTGGGATCAGTAATCTGAACAACATTTCCTTAACTCGACTTTGTCTCGACCTAATGGGTGTCCTCTAGGGCTCGTGGGATCGGTAATATGAACAACAGTTTCATAGCTCGACCTGTGTCTGGACCTAGAGGGTGTCCTCTAGGGCTGGTGGGATCGGTATTCTGAAAAATAATTTTTTAAACTCGACGTAGGAATCGACCTAGAGGGTGCCCTTTAGGGATGGTGGGATAGCTAACCTGAACAATATTTTCACAACTCAACCTATGACTCGAAATAGAGGGTATCCTTTAGGGCTAATGGGATCGGTAATCTGAGGAAATGTTTCATAACTCGACCTAAGCCTCGACCTAGAGGGTATTCTCTAAGGCTGGTTTGATCGGTAATCTGAACAGCACTTCCATAACTCGACCTCTGTCTCGACCTAGAGGGTGCCTTCTAGGCGTGCTGGGATCGTCAATCTGAACAACCTTTTCCAAATTCGACCTATGTCTCGACCTAGTGGGTGTCCTCTAGAGCTGGTGGGATCGGTAATTTGTAGAACATTTTCATAATTCGACCTATGTCTCGACCTAGAGGCTTTCATCTAGGGCTGGTGGGATCGGTAATCTGAACAACAGTTTCATAACTCGACCTATGTCTGGACCTAGAGGGTGTCCTCTAGGGCTGGTGAGATCGGTATTCTGAACACTATTTTTTTAAACTCGACGTAGGACTCGACCTAGAGGGTGCTCTTAAGGGCTGGTGGGATAGCTAACCTGAACAAGGTTTTCATAACTCGACCTATGACTCGACATAGAGGGTAACCTCTAAGGCTGGTGGGAACGATAATCTCAACAACAGTTTTATAACTCGACCTATTCCTGGACCTAGAGGGTGTCCTATGGGGCTGATGGTATCGTTAATCTGAACAAAATTTTCATAACTCGACCTATGAATCGACATAGAGGGTATTTTTTAAGGCTGGTGGGAACGATAATCTGAACAACGTTTTCATGATTCGACCTATGTCTTGACCTAGAGGGTGTTTTTTAGGGCTGGTGAGATCGGTAACCTAAACAATATTTTCATAACTCAACCCATGACTCGACCTAGAAATTGTCCTCTAGGGGCAGTGGGATCGAAAATCTGAACAACATTTTCATAACTCGACCTATGTCTGGACCTAGTGGATGTCCTATAGGACTGGTGGGATTAGTAATATGCTCAAAGTTTTTCATAACTCGACTTTGAGGGTGTCCTTTAGTGCTGGTGGGATCGGTAATCTGAACAACCTTTCCATAACTTGACCTATGACTGGTTCCAACGGATGTCCTCTAGGGCTGGTGGGATCGGTAATCTGAAAAATAGTTTGATAACTCGACCTATGTCTGATCTGGAGGATGTCATCTAGGGCTGGTGGGATCGGTAATCTGAGCAATAATTTCATAACTCGACCGATGTCTGGACCTAGGGGGTGTCCTCTATGGCTGGTGGGATCAACAATCTGAACAAACTACCCTTAACTCGACTAATGTCTCGACTTAATGTGTGTCCTCTAGGGCTAGTGGGATCGCTAATCTTAACAATAATTTTTTAAACTCGACCTAGGAATCGATTTAGAGGGTGCCTTTTAGGGCTGGTGGATCGGTAACCTGATTAACATTTCCATAACTCGACCTATGTCTCGTTCTAGTGGGTGTCCTCTGGGGCTGGTGGGATCGGTAATCTGAACAACAGTTTGATAACCGGACCTATGTCTGACCTAGAGGGTGTTCTCTAGGGCTGGTTGGATTGGTAATCTGAACAATAGTTTTTTTTTTAACTAGACCTAGAGGGGGCCATCTAGAGCTGGTGGGATAGCTAACCTGAACATCATTTTCATAACTCGACCTATGACTCGACATAGAGGGTGTCCTTTAGGGCTGGTCGGATCGGTAATCTGAACAATGTTTTCAGAATTCGACCTATGTCTCGACCTAGAGGGTGTCCTTTAGGGCTGATGGGATCAGTAATCTGAACAACCTTTCCCTAACTCGACCTATGTCTCGTTCTAGTGTGTGTCCTCTAGGGCTGCTGGTATCGGTAATCTGAACAACGGTTTGATAACTCGACCTATGTCTGGACCTAGTGGATGTCCTATAGGACTGGTGGGATTAGTAATCTGCTCAAAGCTTTTCATAACTCGATTTTGAGGGTGTCCTTTAGGGCTGATGGGATCAGTAATCTGAACAACCTTTCCCTACTCGACCTATGTCTCGTTCTAATGTGTGTCCTCTAGGGCTGGTGGTATCGGTAATCTGAACAACGGTTTGATAACTCGACCTATGCCTCGGCCTAGAGGGTGCCTTCTAGGTGTGGTGGGATCGTCAATCTGAACAACCTTTTCATAATTCTACCTATGTCTAGACCTAGTGGGTGTCCTCTAAAGCTGGTGGGATCGGTAATTTGAAGAACATTTTTAAAATTCGACCTATGTCTCGAGCTAGAGGGTTTCATCTAGGGCTGGTGGGATTGGTAATCTGATCAATGTTTTTTTAAATCGGCTTATGACTCGACCTAGAGGGTGCCCTCTAGGGCTGGTTGGATCGGTAATCTGAGTATTTTTTTCATTTTTCGACCTATGTCTAGACCTAGCGGGTGTCCTCTAGGGCTAATGGGATCGATAATCTGAAGAACTTTTCAACTCGACCCAAGTCTCGGCCTAGAGGGTATCCTCTAAGGCTGGTTTGATCGGTAATCTGAACAGCACTTTCATAACTCGACCTACGTCTCGACCTAGAGGGTGCCTTCTAGGTGTGGTGGGATCGTCAATCTGAACAGTTTTTTTTTCAAAATTCGACCTATGTCTCGACCTAGTGGGTGTCCTCTAGAGCTGGTGGGATCGGTAAATTGAAGAATTTTTTTATAGTTCGACCATTGTCTCGACCTAGAGGGTTTCATCTAGGGTTGGTGGGATCAGTAATCTGAACAACATTTCCTTAACTCGACTTTGTCTTGACCTAATGGGTGTCCTCTAGGGCTCGTGGGATCGGTAATATGAACAACAGTTTCATAGCTCGACCTGTGTCTGGACCTAGAGGGTATCCTCTAGGGCTGGTGGGATCGGTATTCTGAAAAATAATTTTTTAAACTCGACGTAGGAATCGAACTAGAGGGTGCCTTTTAGGGATGGTGGGATAGCTAACCTGAACAATATTTTCACAACTCAACCTATGACTCGAAATAGAGGGTATCCTCAAAGGCTGGTGGGAACGATAATCTGGACAACAGTTTCATAACTCGACCTATGTCTGGACCTAGAAGGTATCCTCTAGGGATGGTCGGATCTATTATCTGAACAAAATTTTCATAACTCGATATTTGACTCGACATAGAGGGTATTATTTAAGCTGGTGGTAAAGATAATCCGAACATTATTTTCACATCTCGACCAATGTCTCGACCTATAGGGTGTCCTTAAGGGCTAGTAGTTTCGGTAACCTAAAGAATAGTTTCATAACTCAACCCATGACTCGAACTAGAAATTGTCCTCTGCTACTGGTGGGATCAGTAACCTGAACAACCTTTCCATAACTCGACCAATTTTTTGTTCTAGTGAATGTCAACATGGGCTGGTTGGATCGGTAATCTGAAAAACAGTTTGATAACTCGACCTATGTTTGACCTGGAGGGTGTCATCTAGGGCTGGTGGGGTCGGTAATCTGAGCAATACTTTCATAACTCGACCGATGTCCGGACCTAGCGGGTGTCCTCTTTGGCCGATGGGATCAGTAATCTGAACAACATTTTCATAACTCGACCTATGACTCGACATAGAGGATATTCTCTAAGGCTGGTGGGATCGATTACCTGATTAACATTTCTATAACTCGACCTATGTCTCGTTCTAGTGGATGTCCTCTAGGGCTGGTGGGATCGGTAATCTGAATAACAGTTTGATAACTCGACCTATGTCTGACCTAGAGGGTGTCCTCTAGGGCTGGTGGAATCGGTAACCTGGACAATAATATTTTAAACTCGACCTAGGACTCGACCTAGAGAGTACCGTCTAGGGCTGGTGGGATAGCTAACCTGAACAAATATTTCAAAACTCGACCTACGACTCGACAATTTTTTCATAATCCGACCTATTTCTCGACCTAGTGTGTGTCCTCTAGGGCTGGTGAGATCTGAACAACGGGTTATTAACTCGACCGATGTCCGGACCTAGCGGGTGTCCTCTTTGGCCGATGGGATCAGTAATCTAAACACATTTTCATAACTCGACCTATGACTCGACCTGGAGGATATTCTCTAAGGCTGGTGGGATCGGTAACCTGATTAACATTTCTATAACTCGACCTATGTCTCAATCTAGTGGATGTCCTCTAGGGCTGGTTGGATCGGTAATCTGAACAACAGTTTGATAATTCGACCTATGTCTGACCTAGAGGGTGTCCTCTAGGGCTGGTGGGATCGGTAACCTGGACAATAGTTTTTTAAACTCGACCTAGGACTCGACCTAGAGAGTACAGTCTAGGGCTGGTGAGATAACTAACCTGAACAACATTTTCAAAACTCGACCTACGACTCGACAATTTTTTCATAATCCGACCTATTTCTCGACCTAGTGTGTGTCCTCTAGGGCTGGTGAGATCTGAACAACGGGTTATTAACTCGACCTATGTCTGACCTAGAGGGTGCCCTCTATGCGGGTGGGATCGGTAATCTGAACAAACAATTTTTTTTATTACTCGAGCTATGTCTCGACCTAGAGGGTGTCCTCTAGGGCTAATGGGATCCGTAATCTGAAGAACGTTTTCATAACGCGACCCAAGTCTCGACCTAGAGGGTGCCTTCTAGGTGTGGTGGGATCGTCAATCTGTTCAATAATTTTTAAACCCGGCTTATGACTCGACCTAGAGGGTGCCCTCTACGGCTGGTGGGATCAGAAATCTGAACAACCTTTCCCTAACTCGACCTATGTCTCGTTCTAGTTTGTGTCCTCTAGGGCTGGTGGGGTCGGTAATCTGAACAACGGTTTATTAACTGGACCTAAGTCTGACCTAGAGGGTGCCCTCTAGGCGGTTGGTATCGGTTATCTGAACTATTTTTTATTACTCGAGCTATGTCTCGACCTAGAGGGTGTCCTTTAGGGCTGGTGGGATCGGTAATCTGAACAACGGTTTATTAACTCGACCTATGTCTGACCTAGAGGGTGCCCTCTAGGCGGGTGGTATCGGTTATCTGAACAAATTTTTATTACTCGAGCTATGTCTCGACCTAGAGGATGTCCTCTAGGGCTAATGGGATCCGTAATCTGAAGAACTTTTTCATAACTCGACCCAAGTTGCGACCTAGAGGGTGCCTTCTAGGTGTGGTGGGATCGTCCATCGGAACAACTTTTTCAATATTCGACCTACATCTTGACCTACTGGGGGTCCTCTAGTTCTAGTGGGATCGGTAAATTGAATAACATTTTCGTTTTTTGACTTACGTCTCGACCTAATGGGTGTCCTCTAGGGTGTTCTCGTGGGATCGGTAATCTGAACAACAGTTTCTTAACTCGACCTATGTCTCGACCTAGAGGGTGTTCTTTAGGGCTGATGGGATCAGTAATCTGAACAACCTTTCCCTAACTCGACCTATGTCTCGTTCTAGTGTGTGTCCTCTAGGGCTGGTGGGATCGGTAAATTGAGGAACATTTTCATATTTTGACTTACGTCTCGACCTCATGGGTGTCCTCTAGGGCGGGTGGGATTGGTAATCTGAACAACTTTTTCATAATTCGACCTATGTCTCGACTTAGAGAGTGTCCTCTTTGGCCGGTGGGATCAGTAATCTGAACAACATTTTCATAACTCGACCTATGACTCGACATAGAGTGTATTCTCTAAGGCTGGTTGGATCGGTAACCTGATAAAAATTTCAAAAACTTGACCTATGTCACGTTCTAGTGGATGTCCTCTATGGCTGGTGGGATCGGTCATAGGATACTTTTAAAGGATACTTTTTCATAAGTCGACTTATGTCTGGACCTAGGGGGTGTCCTCTAGGGCTAGGGGCTCGGTTATCTGAACAACCTTTCCCTTACTCGACCTATGTCTCGTTCTAGTGTGTGTCCTCTAGGGCTGGTGGGATCGGTAACCTGAACAGCGGTTTGATAACTCGACCAATGTCTGACCTAGAGGGTGTTCTCTAGGGCTGGTGGGATCGGTAATCTGAGCAATACTTTCATAACTCGACCGATGTCCGGACCTAGGGGGTGTCCTGTTTGGCCGGTGGGTCAGTAATCTGAATAATTTTTTCATAATTCGACCATTGTCTCGTTCCAGTGGATGTCCTCTAGGGCTGGTGGAATCGGTAATCTGAACAACAGTTTGATAATTAGACCTATGTCTGACCTAGAGGGTGTCCTCTAGGGCTGGGGGATCGGTAACCTGAACAATAGTTTTTTAAACTCGACCTTGGATTTGACCTAGAAGGTGCCCTCTAGGGCTGGTGGGATAGCTAATCTGAGCATTTTTTCATAACTCCAGCTATGTCTCGACCTAGAGGGTGTCCTTTAGGGCGGGTGGTTTCGGTAACCTTAACAATAGTTTCATAACTCAACCCATGACTCGACCTAGAAATTGTCCTCTAGGGGTGGTGGGATAAAAAAAATTGAACAACATTTTCATAACTCGACTTTGAGGGTGTCCTCTAAGGCTGGTGGGATCGGTAATCTGAACAACGGTTTGATAATTCGACCTATGTCTCGACCTAGAGGGCGTCCTTTAGGCCTGTGGGATCAGTAATCTGAACAACCTTTCCCTTACTCGACCTATGTCTCGTTCTAGTGTGTGTCCTCTAAGGCTGGTGGGATCGGTAATCTGAACAACGGTTTGATAACTCGACCTATGCCTGACCTAGAAGGTGTCCCCTAAGACTGGTGGGATCGGTAATCTGAACAATAGTTTTTTAAACTCGACCTAAGTCTCGACCTAGAAGGTGCCCTCTAGGGCTGGTGGGATAGCTAATCTAAGCATTTTTTTCTTAACTCCAGCTATGTCTCGACCTAGAGGTTGTCCTTAAGGGCGGGTGGTTTCGGTAACCTTAACAATAGTTTCATAACTCAACCCATGAATCGACCTAGAAATTGTCCTCTAGGTTTGGTGGGATAAAAAAATTGAACAACATTTTCATAACTCGACTTTGAGGGTGTCCTCTAAGGCTGGTGGGATCGGTAATCTGAACAACGGTTTGATAACTCGACCTATGTCTGACCTAGAAGGTGTCCTCTAGGGCTGGTGGGATCGGTAACTTGAACAATAGTTTTTTAATTTCGACCTAAGACTCGACCTGGAGGGTGCCCTCTAGGGCTGATGGGATAGCTAATCTGAGCAACTTTTTCTTAATTCTAATCTATGTTTCGACCTAGTGGTTGTCCTCTAGAGCTGGTGGGATCGGTAATTTGAAGAACATTTTCAAAATTTGTCCTTTGTCTCGACCTAGAAGGTTTCATCTAGGGCTGGTGGGATCGGTAACCTTATTAATGTTTTTTTAACTCGGTTTATGACTCGACCTAGAGGGTGCCCTCCAGGGCTGGTGGGATCGGTAATCTGAACATTAGTTTCATTGCTCGACATATGTCTGGAACTAGCCCTTGCCCTCTAGGCAGGTGGGATCAGTAATCTCAACAATTTTTTTTACTCGACCTATGTCTCGACCTAGAGGGTGTCCTCTAGGCCTAATGGGATAGATAATCTGAAGAAATTTTTCAAAACTCGACCCAAGTCTCGACCTAGAGGGTATCCTCTGAGGCTGGTTTGATCGGTAATCTGAACAGCACTTTCATAACTCGACCTATGTCTCGACCTAGAGGGTGCCTTCTAGGTGTGGTGGGATCGTCAATCTGAACAACTTTTTCAAAATTCGACCTATATCTCGAACTAGTGGCCGTCCTCTATAGCTGGTGGGATCGGTAACCTGAACAACGTTTTCATAAGTCGACCTAAGTATGGACCTAGTGGGTGTCCTCTAGGGCTGGTGGGATCATTAATCTGAACAACCTTTCACTAACTTGACTTATGTCTCGGCCTAATGGGTGCCCTCTAGGGCTGGTGGGATCGGTAAACTGAACAACAGTTTCAAAACTCGACGTATGTCTGTTCTAGAGGGTATCCTCTAGGGCTGGTGAGATCGGTAATCTGAACAATAGTTTTTTAAACTCGACCTAGGACTCGACCTAGAGGGTGCCCTCTAGGGTTGGTGGAATCGCTAACCTAAACAAGGTTTTCATAACTCGACCTATGACTCGACATAGAGGGTATCCTCTAAGGCTGGTGGGATCGAACAACAGTTTTTGATAACTCGACCTATGTGTGACCTAGAGGGTGACCTCTAGGACTGGTTCGATCGGTAATCTGAACAAGGTTTTCATAAGTCGTTCTAAGTCTGGACCTAGTGGATGTCCTCTAGGACTGGTGGGATCAGTAATCTGAACAACCTTTCACTAACTCGACTTATGTCTCGACCTAATGGGTGTCCTCTAGGTCTAGTGAGATCGGTAATCTGAACAATATTTTTTTAAGTCGACCTATGACTCGACCTGGAGGGTGTCCTATAGGGCTGGTGGGATAGCTAACCTGAACAATTTGTCATAACTCGACTATGATTTGACCTAGAGGGTATCCTCAAAGACTGGTGGGAACGATAATCTGAAAATTTATTTCATTATTCGACCTTTATCTCGACCTAGAGGGTATCCTTTAAGGCAGGTGGGAATGATAATCTGAACAACAGTTTCATAACTCGACCTATGTCTGGACCTAGAGAGTGTCCTCAAGGTATAGTTGGATCTTTAATCTGAACAACATTTTCATAACTCGACCCATGACTCGACATAGAGGGTATTATTTAAGGCTGGTGCGAACGATTATCTGAACAACGTTTTCATAACTCGACTTATGTCTCGACCTAGAGGGTGTCCTGTAGGGCTGGTGGGATTGGTAATATGATCAACATTCTCATAACTCGACTTATGTCTCGACCTAATGGGTGTCCTCTAGGGCTGGTGGTTTCGGTAACCTAAACAATAGTTTCATAACTCAACCCATGACTCGACCTAGAAATTGTCCTCTAGGGCTGGTGGGATCAAAAATTTGAACAACATTTTCATAACTCGACTTTGAGGGTGTCCTCTAGGGCTGGTGGGATCGGTAATCTGAACAACTTTTCCATAACTCGACCTAATTTTCGTCTTAGTGGGTGTCAGCTAGGGCTGGTGGGATCGGTAGTCTGAAAAACAGTTTGATAACTCGACCTATGACTCGACAAAGAGGGTATCCTCTAAGGCTGGTGGGATAGGTAATCTGAGTAACAATTCGATAACTCGACCTGTGTCTGACCTAGAGGGTAAGCTCTAGGGGTGGTGGGGTCGGTAATTTGAACAATGTTTTCATAATTCTACCTATGTCTGGACCTAGGGGGTGTCCTCTAGGGCTGATGGGATCAGTAATTTGAACAAACTTTCACTAACTCGACTTATGTATCGACCTAATGGGAGCCCTCTAGAGCTGGTGGGATCGGTAATCTGAACAACAGTTTCATAACTCGACCTATGTCCGGAGCTAGAGGGTGTCCTCTATGTCTGGTGGGATCAATAATCTGAACAACATTGTCACAACTCGACTATGATATGACCTAGAGGGTATCCTTTAAGACTGGTGGGAACAATAATCTGAAAAACATTTTCATATATCGACCTTTGTCTCGAACTAAATGTTGTCCTGTAGGGCTGGTGGGATTGGTAATCTAAGCACAGGTCGAGTTATGATAATTTGATCAACATTCTCATAACTCGACCTATATATGGACCTTGAGGCTGTCCTGTAGGGCTGATGGGATCGGTAACCTGAACAACATTTTCATAACTCGACCTATGACTCGTTCCAGTGGATGTCCTCTAGAGCTGGTGGAATCGGTGATCTGAACAACAGTTTGATAACTAGACCTTTGTCTGACCTAGAGGGTGTCCTCTAGGGCTGGGGGATCGGTAACCTGAACAATAGTTTTTTAAACTCGACCTTGGAGTCGACCTAGAGAGTACCCTTTAGGGCTGGTGGGATAGCTAACCTGAACAACATTTTCAAAACTCAAACTATGACTCGACATAGAGGGTATAGTCTAAGGCTGATGGAATCGGTAATCTGAACAATGTTTTCATAATTCGACCTATGTCTCGACCTAGAGGGCGTCCTTTAGGCCTGTGGGATCAGTAATCTGAACAACCTTTCCCTTACTCGACCTATGTCTCGTTCTAGTGTGGGTCCTCTAGGGCTGGTGGGATCGGTAATCTGAACAACGGTTTGATAACTCGACCTATGTCTGACCTAGAAGATGTCCCCTAAGACTGGTGGGATCGGTAATCTGAACAATAGTTTTTTAAACTCGACCTAAGACTCGACCTAAAAGGTGCCCTCTAGGGCTGGTGGGATAGCTAATCTGAGCAACTTTTTCATAACTCCAGCTATGTCTCGACCTAGAGGGTGTCCTTTAGGGCGGGTGGTTTCGGTAACCTTAACAATAGTTTCATAACTCAACCCATGTCCTCTAGGGCTGGTGGGATAAAAAAAAATTAAACAACATTTTCATAACTCGACTTTGAGGGTGTCCTCTAAGGCTGGTGGGATCGTTAATCTGAACAACGGTTTGATAACTCGGCCTATGTCTGACCTAGAAGGTGTCCTCTATGGCTCGTAGGATCGGTAACTTGAACAATAGTTTTTTAAATTCGACCTTAGACTCGACCTGGAGGGTGCCCTCTAGGGCTGATGGGATAGCTAATCTGAGCAACTTTTTCATAATTCGAATCTATGTTTCGACCTAGTGGTTGTCCTCTAGAGATGGTGGGATCGGTAATTTGAAGAACATTTTCAAAATTTGTCCTGTGTCTCGACCTAGAGGGTTTCATCTAGGGCTGGTGGGATCGGTAACCTTATTAATGTTTTTTTTAACTCGGTTTAAGACTCGACCTAGAGGGTGCCCTCCAGGGCTGGTGGGATCGGTAATCTGAACATTAGTTTCATTGCTCGACATATGTCTGGACCTAGCGGGTGCCCTCTAGGCGGGTGGGATCAGTAATCTCAACAATTTTTTTTACTCGACCTATGTCTCGACCTAGAGGGTGTCCTCCAGGCCTAATGGGATAGATAATCTGAAGAAATTTTTCAAAACTCGACCCAAGTCTCGACCTAGAGGGTATCCTCTGAGGCTGGTGTGATCGGTAATCTGAACAGCACTTTCATAACTCGACCTATGTCTCGACCTAGAGGGTGCCTTCTAGGTGTGGTGGGATCGTCAATCTGAACAACTTTTTCAAAATTCGACCTATATCTCGAACTAGTGGCCGTCCTCTAGAGCTGGTGGGATCGGTAACCTGAACAACGTTTTCATACGTCGACCTAAGTCTGGACCTAGTGGGTGTCCTCTAGGGCTGGTGGGATCAGGAATCTGAACAACCTTTCACTAACTTGACTTATGTCTCGACCTAATGGGTGCCCTCTAGGGCTGGTGGGATCGGTAATCTGAACAACAGTTTCATAACTCGACGTATGTCTGTTCTAGAGGGTGTCCTCTAGGGCTGGTGAGATCGGTAATCTGAACAATAGTTTTTTAAACTCGACCTAGGACTCGACCTAGAGGGTGCCCTCTAGGGTTGGTGGAATCGCTAACCTAAACAACGTTTTCATAACTCGACCTATGACTCGACATAGAGGGTATCCTCTAAGGCTGGTGGGATCGGTAATCTGAACAACAGTTTTTGATAACTCGACCTATGTGTGACCTAAAGGGTGACCTCTAGGACTGGTTGGATCGGTAATCTGAACAATGTTTTCATAAGTCGTTCTAAGTCTGGACCTAGTGGATGTCCTCTAGGACTGGTGGGATCAGTAATCTGAACAACCTTTCACTAACTCGACTGAAGGTGGGATCGGTAATCTGAACAATATTTTTTTAAGTCGACCTATGACTCGACCTAGAGGGTGTCCTATAGGGCTGGTGGGATAGCTAACCTGAACAATTTGTCATAACTCGAGTATGATTTGACCTAGAGGGTATCCTCAAAGACTGGTGGGAACGATAATCTGAAAATTTATTTCATTATTTGACCTTTATCTCGACCGAGAGGGTATCCTTTAAGGCTGGTGGGAATGATAATCTGAACAACAGTTTCATAACTCGACCTATGTCTGGACCTAGAGAGTGTCCTCTAGGGATAGTTGGATCTTTAATCTGAACAATATTTTCATAACTCGACCCATGACTCGACATAGAGGGTATTATTTAAGGCTGGTGCGAACGATTATCTGAACAACGTTTTCATAACTCGACTTATGTCTCGACCTAGAGGGTGTCCTTTAGGGCTGGTGGTTTCGGTAACCTAAACAATAGTTTCATAACTCAACTCATGACTCGACCTAGAAATTGTCCTCTAGGGCTGGTGAGATCAAAAATTTGAACAACATTTTCATAACTCGACTTTGAGGGTGTCCTCTAGGGCTGGTGGGATCGGTAATCTGAACAACTTTTCCATAACTCGACCTAATTTTCGTCTTAGTGGGTGTCATCTAGGGCTGGTGGGATCGGCAGTCTGAAAATCAGTTTGATAACTCGACCTATGTCTGACCTGCAGGGTGTCATCTAGGGCTGGTGGGATCTGTAATCTGAACAATAAATTTTTAAACTCGACCTAGGACTCGACCTAGAGGGTACCCTCTAGGGCTGGTGGGATTGCTATCCTGAACAACATTTTCATAACTCGACCTATGACTCGACAAAGAGGGTATCCTCTAAGGCTGGTGGGATAGGTAATCTGAGTAACAATTCGATAACTCGACCTGTGTCTGATCTAGAGGGTAAGCTCTAGGGGTGGTGGGGTCGGTAATCTGAACAATGTTTTCATAAGTCGACCCATGTCTGGACCTAGGGGGTGTCCTCTAGGGCTAGTGATATCAGTAATTTGAACAAACTTTCACTAACTCGACTTATGTATCGACCTAATGGGAGCCCTCTAGAGCTGGTGGGTTCGGTAATCTGAACAACAGTTTCATAACTCGACCTATGTCCGGAGCTAGAGGTTGTCCTCTAGGTCTGGTGGGATCGGTAATCTGAACAATAATTTTTTTAACTCGACCTATGGCTCGACTTAGAGGGTGTCCTATAGGGCTGGTGGGATAGCTAACCTGAACAACATTTTCATAACTCGACTATGATTTGACGTAGAGGGTATCCTTTAAGACTGGTGGGAACGATTATCTGAAAAACATTTTAATAATTCTACCTTTGCCTCGAACTAGATGTTGTCCTGTAGGGCTGGTGGGATTGGTAATCTAAGCAAGATTTTCATAACTCAACCTATGATTTGACCTAGAGGGTGTCCTCTAGGAATGGTGGGATCGATAATTTGATCAACATTTTCATTACTCGACCTATATATGGACCTAAAGGCTGTCCTGTAGGGCTGATGGGATCGGTATTCTGATCAACATTTTCTTAACTCGACCTTTGGATCGACCTTGAAGGTGTCCTCTAGGGTTGGTGGGATAGCTCACCTGAACAACATTTTCATAACTCGACCTATAACTCGACCTAGAGGGTGTCCTCTAGGGCTGGTGGGATCCATATATTGATCAACTTTTTCATAACTTGATCTATGACTCGACATAGAGGGTATTATTTAAGGCTGGTGCGAACGAAAATCTGAACAAAGTTTTCATAACTCGACCTATGCCTCGATCTAGAGAATGTTCTTTAGGGCTGGTGGTTTTGGTAACCTTAACGATAGTTTCATAACTCAACCCATGACTCGACCTAGAAATTGTCCTCTAGGGCTGTGGGATCAAAAATTTTAACAACTTTTTCATAACTCGACTTCGAGAATGTCCTCTAGGGCTGGTGGGATCGGTAATCTAAGCAACATTTTACTAACTCAACCTTAAGGGTGTCCTCTAGGACTGGTGGAATCGGTAACATGAACAACCTTTTCATATCTCGACCTATGACTCGACATAAAGGGTACATGTCGAACATTTTTCCATAACTCGACCTATTTTTCGTTCTAGTGGGTGTCATCTAGGGCTGGTGCGAACGATAATCTGAACAACGTTTTCATAACTCCTGCTATGTCTCGACCTAGAGGGTGTCCTTTAGAGCGGGTGGTTTCGGTAACCTTAACAATAGTTTCATAACTCAACCCATGACTAGACCTAGAAATTGTCCTCTAGAGGGTGTCCTCTAATTCGACTTTGAGGGTGTCCTCTAAGGCTGGTGGGATCGGTAACCTGAATAACATTTCCACAACTCGACCTATGTCTCGTTCTAGTGGATGTCCTCTAGGGCTGGTGGGATCGATAATCGGAACAACTGCTTGATAACTCGACCTACGTCTGACCTAGAGGGTGTCTCTAGGGCTAGTGGGATCGGTAACCTGAACAATAGTTTTTAAAACTCGACCTAGGACTCGAACTAGAGAGTACCTAGCTGGGATAGCTAACTGAAAAACATTTTCAAAACTCGACCTATGACTCGACATAGAGGGTATCATCTGAGGCTGCTGGGATCGGTAATCTGAACAATGTTTTCATAATTCGTTCTATGTCTCGACTTAGAGGGTGTCCTCTAGGGCTGGTGGGATCGGTAATCTGAACAACAGTTTTATAACTCGACCTATGTCCGGAGCTAGAGGGTACCCTCTGGGTCTGGTGGGATCGGTAACCTGAACAAAAGTTTTTTAACTCGACCTATGACTCGACCTAGAGGGCGTCCTATAGGGCTGGTGGGATAGCTAACCTGAACAACATTGTCATATCTCGATCTTAATTTGACCTAGAGGTTATCCTCTAAGACTGGTGGGAACGATAATCTGATAAACCATTTCATAATTCGACCTTTGTCTCGACCTAGAGGGTGTCCTCTAGGGCTGGTGGGATCGTTAATCTAAACAACATTTTACTAACTCAACCTTGAGGGTGTCCACTAGGACTGGTGGGATCGGTAACCTGAACAACATTTTCATAACTCGACCTATAGGGTGTTCTGTAGGGCTGGTGGGATTGGTAATCTAAGCAATATTTCTATAACTCGACCTAGAGGGTGTCCTCTAGGGCTGATGAGAACGGTAATCTGATTAACATTTTCTTAACTCGACCTTTGGCTCGACCTTGAGTGTGTCCTCTAGAGCTGGTGGTATCGTTAATCTGAACAACATTTTACTAACTCAACCTTGAGGGTGTCCTCTAGGACTGGTGGGATCGGTAACCTGAACACTCTTTTCATAACTCGACCTATGACTCGACCTAATGGTTGTCCCCTAGGGCTGGTTGATCGATAACTTGATCAACGTTTTTATAACTCGACCTATGTCTGGACCTAGAGGGTGTCCTGTAGGGCTGGTGGATCCGCTAACCTGATCAACATTTTCTTAACTCGACCTTTGACTGGACCTTGAGGTTATCCTCTAGGACTGGTGGGATCGGTAACCTGAACACTTTTTTCATAACTCAACCTATGACTCGACCTAATGGTTGTCCTCTAGGGCTGGTGGGATCGATAACTTGATCAATGTTTTTATAACTCGACCTATGTCTGAACCTAGAGGATGTCCTCTAGGGCTGGTGCGATCAGTAATCTGAACAACATTTCACTAACTCGACTTATGTCTGGACATAATGGGTGTCCCCGTAGGGCTGGTGGGATCGGTAATCTGAACAACATGTTCATAACTCGACCTATGTCCGGAGCTAGAGGGTGTCCTCTGGGTCTGGTGGGATCGGTAACCTGAACAAAAATTTTTTTAACTCGACCTATGACTCGACCAAGAAGGCGTCCTATAGGGCTGGTGGGATAGCTAACCTGAACAACATTGTCATATCGCGATCTTAATATGACCTAGAGGTTATCCTCTAAGACTGGTGGGAACGATAATCTGATAAACAATTTCATAATTCGACCTTTGTCTCGACCTAGAGGGTGTCCTGTAGTGCTTGCGGGATTGGTAATCTAAGCAACATTTTCATAACTCGACCTATAACTCGACCTAGAGGGTACTCTAGAGCTGGTGGGATCGTTAATCTAAACAATATTTTACTAACTCAACCTTGAGGGTGTCCTTTAGGACTGGTGGGATCGGTAACCTGAACAACATTTTCATAACTCGGCCTATGACTCGACCTATAGGGTGTTTTGTAGGGCTGGTGAGATTGGTAATCTAAGCAACATTTTTATAACTCGACCTACAGGGTGTCCTCTAGGGCTGATGAGAACGGTAATCTGATTAACATCTTCTTAACTCGACCTTTGGCTCGGCCTTCAGTGTGTCCTCTAGAGCTGGTGGTATCGTTAATCTGAACAACATTTTACAACCTCAACCTTGAGGGTGTCCTCTAGGACTGGTGGGATCGGTAACCTGAACACTCTTTTCATATTTCGATCTATGACTCGACCTAATTGTTGTCCTCTAGGGCTGGTGGGATCGATAACTTGATCAACGTTTTTATAACTCGACCTATGTCTGGACCTAGAGGGTGTCCTGTAGGGCTGGTGGGTTCGCTAACCTGATCAACATTTTCTTAACTCGACCTTTGACTGGACCTTGAGGTTGTCCTCCAGGGCTGGTGGGATAGCTAACCTGAACATCTTTTTCATAACTCGACCTAGAGGGTACTCTAGAGCTGGTGGGATCGTTAATCTAAACAATATTTTACTAACTCAACCTTGAGGGTGTCCTTTAGGACTGGTGGGATCGGTAACCTGAACGACATTTTCATAACTCGGCCTATGACTCGACCTATAGGGTGTTCTGTAGGGCTGGTGAGATTGGTAATCTAAGCAACATTTTTATAACTCGACCTACAGGGTGTCCTCTAGGGCTGATGAGAACGGTAATCTGATTAATATTTTCTTAACTCGACCTTTGGCTCGGCCTTCAGTGTGTCCTCTAGAGCTGGTGGTATCGTTAATCTGAACAACATTTTACGACCTCAACCTTGAGGGTGTCCTCTAGGACTGGTGGGATCGGTAACCTGAACACTCTTTTCATATTTCGATCTATGACTCGACCTAATTGTTGTCCTCTAGGGCTGGTGGGATCGATAACTTGATCAACGTTTTTATAACTCGACCTATGTCTGGACCTAGAGGGTGTCCTGTAGGGCTGGTGGGTTCGCTAACCTGATCAACATTTTCTTAACTCGACCTTTGACTGGACCTTGAGGTTGTCCTCCAGGGCTGGTGGGATAGCTAACCTGAACATCTTTTTCATAACTCGACCTAGAGGGTGTCTTCTAGGGCTGGTGGGATCGGTAATCTAAAAAACATTTTCATTACTCGACCTTGAGGATGGCCTCCAGGACTGGTGCGATCGGTAACCTGAACAACCTTTTCATAACTTGACCTATGACTCGGCCTTGAGGGCGGCCTCTAGGTCTGGAGGGATCGATAACCTGATCAACATATCATAACTCGACCTATCTCTGGAATTAGAGGGTGTTCTGTAGGGCTGGTGGGATCGGTAATCTGATCAACATTTTCTTAACTCGACTTATGTCTCGACCTAATGGGTGTCCTCTACGTCTGGTGGGATCGGTAATCTGAACAATAATTTTTTTAACTCGACCTATGACTCGACCTAGAGGCTGTCCTATAGGAATGGTGGGATCGGTTTTCTGAACAACATTGTCATATCTCGATCATAATTTTAAACTCGACGTAAGACTCGACCTAGAGGGTGCCCTCTAGTGCTGGTGGGATAGCTAATCTGAGCAACTTTTTCATAATTCGACTTATGTTTCCACCTAGTGGTTGTCCTCTAGAGCTGGTGGGATCGGTAATTTGTAGAACATTTTCATAATTCGACCTATGTCTCGACCTAGAGGCTCTCATCTAGGGCTGGTGGGATCGGTAATCTGAACAACCTTTTCATAACCCGACTTGACCTAGAGGGTATCCTCTAAGACTCCTGGGAACAAAAATTTGAAAAATGTTTTAATAAGTCGACCTATGTCTTGACTTAGAAGATGTCCTGTAGGGCTGGTGGGATTGGTAATCTGATCAACAATTTCCTAACTCGACCTTTGGCTCGACGTTGTGGGTGCCCTCTAGGGCTGGAGGGATAGCTAACCTGAACAACATTTTCATTACTCGGCCTAAAACTCGATCTAGAGGGTGTCCTCTAGGGCTGGTGGGATCGTTAATCTAAACAACATTTTCATTACTCGAGCATAAGGATGGCCTCCAGGACTGGTGGGATCGGTAACCTGAACAACCTTTTCCTAACTCGACCTATGACTCGACCTAGAGGGTGTCCTCTATTGCTCGTGGGATCGATAACCTGATCAATATTTTCATAAATTGACTTATGTCTGGACCTAGAGGGTGTCCTGTAGGGCTGGTGGGATCGGTAATATGAACAACAGTTTGATATTTTGGCCTATGTATGACCTGGATGGTGTTCTCTAGGGCTGGTGGGATCAGTAATCTGACAACAATTTCTTAACTCGACCTTTGGCTCGACGTTGGGGGTGCCTTCTAGGGCTGGAGGGATAGCTAACCTGAACAACATTTTCATTACTCGAGCTATAACTCGACCGAGAGGATGTCCTCTAAGGCTGGTGGGATCGGTAATCTAAACAACATTTTCATTACTCGAGCCTGAGGATGGCCTCCAGGACTGGTGGGATCGGTAACCTGAACAACCTTTTCCCAACTCGACCTAAGTCTGGACCTAGTGGATGTCCTCTAGGGCTGGTTTGATCGGTAACCTGAACAACCTTTTCCTAACTCGACCTATGACTCGACCTAGAGGGTGTCCTCTAGGGCTGGTGGGATCGATAACCTGATCAATATTTTCATAAATTGACCTATGTCTGGACCTAGAGGGTGTCCTGTAGGGCTGGTGGGATCGGTAATATGATCAACATTTTCATAACTCGCCTTATGTCTCGACCTAATGGGTATCCTCTAGGGCTGGTGGGATCGGTAATCTGAACAACAGTTTGATATTTTGGCCTATGTCTGACCTGGATGGTGTTCTCTAGGGCTGGTGGGATCAGTAATCTGATCAACAATTTCTTAACTCGACCTTTGGCTCGACGTTGGGGGTGCCTTCTAGGGCTGGAGGGATAGCTAACCTGAACACAACATTTTCATTACTCGAGCTATAACTCGACCGAAAAGGATGTCCTCTAAGGCTGGTGGGATCGGTAATCTAAACAACATTTTCATTACTCGAGCCTGAGGATGGCCTCCAGGACTGGTGGGATCGGTAACCTGAACAACCTTTTCCCAACTCGACCTAAGTCTGGACCTAGTGGATGTCCTCTAGGGCTGGTTTGATCGGTAACCTGAACAACCTTTTCCTAACTCGACCTATGACTCGACCTAGAGGGTGTCCTCTAGGGCTGGTGGGATCGATAACCTGATGAATATTTTCATAAATTGACCTATGTCTGGACCTAGAGGGTGTCCTGTAGGGCTGGTTTGATCGGTAACCTGAACAACCTTTTCCTAACTCGACCTATGACTCGACCTAGAGGGTGTCCTCTAGGGCTGGTGGGATCGATAACCTGATCAATATTTTCATAAATTGACCTATGTCTGGACCTAGAGGGTGTCCTGTAGGGCTGGTGGGATCGGTAATATGATCAACATTTTCATAACTCGACTTGTGTCTCGACCTAATGGGTGCCCTCTAGGGCTGGTGGGATAGGTACCTTCTGTTCACGGTCTTCTTATACCATTTCTATCCTTGAGTGAAAGGGTTTAACACCGGAGCTCTGGTGCGATCTGCAATGCTTTGTCCCTCGAGTCGCTCTCGTAACCTTTATTGTCAGGCTTGGTCTCATCCAAATAGCCGTCCTCCGTAACGTCGCTTTTCCCCCAGTCTTGAGCTCTCTCTCTCTCTCTCTCTCTCTCTCTCTCTCTCTCTCTCTGTATCTCTCTCTCTTGGATGGTTATTTCGTTGAACGAAGGTTTCATATGACTTTACCGATTGCTGCATTTAGCGTCGGCTTGGACTCTCTAAACAACGTTGCCATTAGTTTCGCTTTGACGGTGAATATTATTCGTTCTACGACTTCATTTGATCTATGATCTCCCCCGGTGTAACTCGACCTATGTCTTGACCTAGAGGGTGTCCTGTAGGGCTGGTGGGTTCGCAAACCTGATCAACATTTTCTTAACTCGACCTTTGACTGGACCTTGAGGTTGTCCTCTAGGACTGGTGGGATCGGTAACCTGAACACTCTTTTCATAACTCGATCTATGACTCGACCTAATGGTTGTCCTCTAGGGCTGGTGGAATCGATAACTTGATCAACGTTTTTATAACTCGACCTATGTCTGGACCTAGAGGGTGTCCTGTAGGGCTGGTGGGTTCGCTAACCTGATCAACATTTTCTTAACTCGACCTTTGACTGGACCTTGAGGTTGTCCTCCAGGGCTGGTGGGATAGCTAACCTGAACATCTTTTTCATAACTCGACCTATAACTCGACCTAGAGGGTGTCTTCTAGGGCTGGTGAGATCGGTAATCTAAAAAACGTTTTCATTACTCGACCTTGAGGATGGCCTCCAGGACTGGTGCGATCGGTAACCTGAACAACCTTTTCATAACTTGACCTATGACTCGGCCTTAAGGGCGGCCTCTAGGTCTGGAGGGATCGATAACCTGATCAACATATCATAACTCGACCTATCTCTGGACCTAGAGGGTGTTCTGTAGGGCTGGTGGGATCGGTAATCTGATCAAAATTTTCTTAACTCGACTTATGTCTCGACCTAATGGGTGTCCTCTAGGACCGGTGGGATCGGTAATCTGAACAATTTTTCGCTAACTCGACTTATGACTCGACCTAATGGTTGCCCTCTAGGGCAGGTGGGATCGGTAACCCGAACAACAGTTTCATAACTCGACCTATGTCCGGAGCTAGAGTGTGTCCTCTACGTCTGGTGGGATCGGTAATCTGAGCAATAATTTTTTTAACTCGACCTATGACTCGACCTAGAGGCTGTCCTATAGGGCTGGTGGGATCGGTATTCTGAACAACATTGTCATATCTCCATCATAATTTTAAACTCGACCTAAGACTCGACCTAGAGGGTGCCCTCTAGTGCTGGTGGGATAGCTAATCTGAGCAACTTTTTCATAATTTGACCTATGTTTCGACCTAGTGGTTGTCCTCTAGAACTGGTGGGATCGGTAATTTGTAGAACATTTTCATAATTCGACCTATGTCTCGACCTAGAGGTTCTCATCTAGGGCTGGTGGGATCGGTAATCTGAACAACTTTTTCATAACCCGACTATGACTTGACCTAGAGGGTATCCTCTAAGACTCCTGGGAACAAAAATTCGAAAAATGTTTTTATAAGTCGACCTATGTCTTGACTTAGAAGATGTCCTGTAGGGCTGGTGGGATTGGTAATCTGATCAACAATTTCTTAACTCGACCGTTGGCTCGACGTTGTGGGTGCCCTCTAGGGCTGGAGCGATAGCTAACCTGAACAACTTTTTCATTACTCGACCTATAACTCGATCTAGAGGGTGTCCTCTAGGGCTGGTGGGATCGTTAATCTAAACAACATTTTCATTACTCGAGCCTGAGGATGGCCTCCAGGACTGGTGGGATCGGTAACCTGAACAACCTTTTCCCAACTCGACCTAAGTCTGGACCTAGTGGATGTCCTCTAGGGCTGGTTTGATCGGTAACCTGAACAACCTTTTCCTAACTCGACCTATGACTCGACCTAGAGGGTGTCCTCTAGGGCTGGTGGGATCGATAACCTGATCAATATTTTCATAAATTGACCTATGTCTGGACCTAGAGGGTGTCCTGTAGGGCTGGTGGGATCGGTAATATGATCAACATTTTCATAACTCGCCCTATGTCTCGACCTAATGGGTGTTCTCTAGGGCTGGTGGAATCGGTAATCTGAACAACAGTTTGATATTTTGGCCTATGTCTGACCTGGACGGTGTCCTCTAGGGCTGGTGGGATCGGTAATCTAAACAATATTTTCATTACTCGACCCTGAGGATGGCCTCCAGGACTGGTGGGATCAGTAACCTGAACAACTTTTTCTTAACTCGACCTATGACTCGACCTAGAGGGTGTCCTTTAGGGCTGGTGGGATCGATAACCTGATCAACATTTTCAAAAATCGACCTATGTCTGGACCTAGAGGGTGTCTTGTAGGGCTGGTGGGATTGGTAATATGATCAACATTCTCATAACTCGACTTATGTCTCGACCTAATGGGTGTCCTCTAGGGCTGGTGGGATCAGTAATCTGAACAATTTTTCCCTAACTCGACTTGTGTCTCGACCTAATGGGTGCCCTCTAGGGCTGGTGAGATAGGTACCTTCTGTTCACGGTCTTCTTATACCATTTCTATCCTTGAGTGAAAGGGTTTAACACCGGAGCTCTGGTGCGATCTGCAATGCTTTGTCCCTCGAGTCGCTCTCGTAACCTTTATTGTCAGGCTTGGTCTCATCCAAATAGCCGTCCTCCGTAACGTCGCTTGTGCCCCAGTCTTGAGCTCTCTCTCTCTCTCTCTCTCTCTCTCTGTATCTCTCTCTCTTGGATGGTTATTTCGTTGAACGAAGGTTTCATATGACCTTACCGATTGCTGCATTTAGCGTCGGCTTGGATTCTCTAAACAACCTTGCCATTAGTTTTGCTTTGACGGTGAATATTATTCGTTCTACGACTTCATTTGATCTGTGATCTCCCACGGTACATAAAATTAAATTATTTTTTTTTCTTCTGGCAGAAGTTCTTAATTTCGTTGGAAAGGAAACAGTACCCATTGTCCACTCTGTTTGGTTTTAGGAATCCATGTAAGTTGATTTAATCCGTCAAAATTTACGTATTGAACTACTATTCGCCACTTTGGCGGAATGATATTTAGGAAATCTATCTATATCCAAAAGTAAATATTTTGATGTGCCCAATATTTATCAAACGGACCTGCGAAATCCAGGTTTGATTCCTCGTTCGGTTCTCTTAAAATTGGTAATTTCTGAGTACTAGCCAAGCCCAAAATGACTTCAAGATTCTCAATGGCTTTTTTACACTGTGCGCAATTTTTACCGTGTTGGTAAAATCTCCGGTACGAAGGAGGCCATCATATGTTCTCCGCCAAAGCTTTCATCCCGAACTGTCCCCGGTGGGTTTCAAGTAGTAGCGTCATGAACGGGGATCTAAGGGCTACTGGAACAATCATTTTGTGGTCATTGAATAACAATCCTTCTTTCAGATGGATATCCCGTTGGAAGGTCTTCAAATAGGCACAAAATTTGTCCAGCGGTCTTCCTTGTTCTACTGCCTTATTTACTTCTTCGAGAGTTTTGTGCTCGTCTGTCATCATCAGATGAAGTTTTTTCGAGCATTGTTCCGTAAACATTAATGCGGATGATGGTAAAATTAACTCCCCTTTGTACATTGCAACTAATTTCTGATGGATTTGGGACATAATGTCGTTTTCGAATTAAAACGAAATGCCTTGTTTTTCTGAAAGTAAAGGTAATCGTAAAGTTTTTTCTCAGGCTTGAGAGACTAAAAAGTCAGATTTATCTTCTTATTTTGAATTCGACAAAAAGGAAAGCAATGATAGTTTTAGAAAAAATAGATTTGTCTGATAAAAAATTTTGATTGAAATAAAAAAAAGAAACTTTTGATTGAATTCCTTCTGCGTTTCATTTTCTGATTCCTGGGCGCTTTCTAAAATAGTGATTTCCGTTTCCGACATCAATGGCTCTTTCAGGTTGTCTTTATCCAAAATCTCCTTGCCATGATGGCCAAGTGGAACTGACCATTCCGTTTTTCCATTGGATGGGTGGTTCTACAGTATAGTTTGGCCAAAAGGCAGAAATTCTCCGCAGATTTGAATCAGTTGACTGTGCCATTATAAGAAGTGTTCCAATATCACTGGTATTTTAAAAAAAAACTAAACTAGAAATTTTATTTTCTTTTTCTCAAGCTAATTTAATTATAAATCTGCAAATTATAAAATAAATTATAAATTAAAATTAATTATAAATCTGCATTTGAGTTAAGTTGTCGTTTCCCAGGATGTTTTTCTCTTGTCCAGTGCTACTAATAAATGTGGTTTCTTCTGGAATCTATCCATTGGACTGTTTTTTGACCAAAATTCTTCCGATTTTTATTTATTGTACCTTTAGTCAAGCAGCAGTATAGTGCCCGGATATTCTTATCCTTGGGTAGAATCTTCAACTGTGGGTCTGCCAGTTTTAGCTCATGGAGCAGATTCTGTTTCAAAAACCTTACTGAAAGAACTCGTAATCCACAGTAATGTTCATATTCGAAATTGCATCCTCACCTAATCCGATATTTACCTGTTTTTTTTGTTCTTTCTTGTCGATTTTTGCTTGGTTGAGTGCATCCACTGGATTAAGCGTTTCCGATAAGAGTCTCCGTTGGATTTCACAAATTCTCATAGTGAATATGAATACGTCTCTTATCCACTCCTGTTCCGTGTTAAATCTTATTTTGCAAACTCTCGCTAAATCTGAGAACGCTCTCCAAAATTGTTCGTAGAATTCTCTATCTTTCTGTTTTCGGCTCAATAACTTGTACTGTTCAAACGTAATGTTCGCTGGTTTCACAAATTCTGCTACCAGAAGATTGAAAATTTCTTTGAGGAACTGGATACACTTTTCAACCTTGGATACTTTTGTGAAAAAACTCGTTTCCACTCGGCTCCTAGGGCCAAGAAAAAGATTGATTTTACTTTTTTTATCCGCTTCGTTTCTCCTCATCCCACCAAGTTTTCGTTTGTCCTCCGTGATTCTTTTGTCATCCGATTTTTCGTAGACTTGCCTTACTTCTTTGTTTCTGGCCTCCCTGATTTTCTTCTGCGTTTCATTTTCTGAATCCTGGGCGCCTTTTAAAATAGTGATTTCCGTTTCCGACATCAATGGTTCTTTCAGGTTGTCTATATCCAAAATCTCTTTGCGATGATGGCCAAGTGGAACTGACCAATCCGTTTTTCCTTTGGATGGGTGGTTCTACAGTTTAGTTCGGCCAAAAGGCAGAAATTCTCCGCAGATTTGAATCAGTTGACTGCGCCATAATAAGAAGTGTTTCAATACCACTGGTATACTAAAGAAAACTAAGCTAGGTTAAAAGAATAAAAGTAATAAGTTGAATTAAAACTGACATTTGTTTAAGAGATCAATAAGAGACGCGAAGTTCAATCGACTTAGGTTGAAACACGACTGGCAGGTATCTATCTAAATAGTTGCTATAGAGGTCAAGGTTACTAGAAAAAAAACAAACGCACACAACAAAGTCGGTTGTTCTCCATTCATATATCCAGTAACGGATTTAGGGGGGACGCCTCTCCCCCTATCGGATTCGACCCCCGGCCGACCCGAAGGGTCCCCCTTTCCACTGTTATGAGATAACAATTTTTGGCAGAATGACCCTAAAATTTTCTAAAGGCGTCTATACTTATTTCGAGGCGGAGCGCGCGCCGAAAAAACGCAATTTTTTGCTCAAAATTTTCCAAAAAGTGCATAAAAACGCCTTTGTTGGCCTGTTTTTTTTTTCTCAAAAATTTGCTGACAATTTGATCAAAATGGTATCTGTATAGTGATTTGGGATAGCTCAGAAGGTCAATTTGGTCAACCTAAAAAAAATCGACAAAATTTTCGATTTTTTTGAAAATCCGACCCTTCTCTAAAAAATCCTAGATCCGCCCCTACACATATCTTTGCTTTTGTTAATTTAATCCAATCAGAATCAAGTATTTTTATTGAAAATTCAATATAGCGAAAAGACGAATTTGGGATGCGTGCCGACGAAATCGCAATCCTGGATAGCCGATAAAACTAAGTACCTCCGGTTGTAAAAAAATTAAAAAAAAATAATGTTATTAAATTTTAGTAGGTGAGAAGGGGCACTCGAAATAAGAAAACAATGAGAAAAAATTATGTTGATTAGTACTTGTCTGTTTTTAGTATGTTTTTGATATGTAATAATATGGCTTTTGTAATGTCCAGTGACTATCCGGGGAATGAAAAATTCGGCTATCCGGGAACGAATTTATTTTTCGGCCATCCGGGTATTCGGCTCCGTGACAGGTCACAAAATTTGAGTCGTATAATAGAAAAGACCGGCTTTCATCCCCTTTTATGTTTGATAATAGCCATGCAATAGTTTTGAGCTAACGATACACATATTCAACTTGATGATTCTTCTTGTGCTTTTTCTTTTTCTTCGTCACCTTCTTTTTTGTCTTCTTCTTCGCCTTATTCGTCGTCGTCTTCTTCTTCTTCTTCGCCTTCCTCGTCTTCTTCTTGTTCTTCGTGGCCTTCGTCTTCTGTGTCCTGGTTGTCAGTTTGGCTCAAATCAAGGTCGTCTAAGGGCCTCAGTCTTTCTACATAATCCATATCTACACTACCTAGATGGTCATCATTGGGGAGGAAGTCGCCCAAATCCCTCGCAATGCCACAATAAACGTCATCTTCGTCTGTCAAAACTTCAGCAGCTTTTTTCGTTTCGCAGTGATTAATGCCATATATTTGCCGGAGAACGAGCCAGTTTCGTCTAAAACACTGGTAGGCTAATTTTTTCAATCGCATTTCTTCCAGAATTACGCCAGTGTTGTAGTATATACGCGCCATGAGTGCACTGAACTCGCCGTAAGACTCTTGGCAGAGTTTCCTGGCTAGCCGAAGCTTCTCAATGCCCTCTTTGCCATCTAGAATGTTCCCATGTGTCATCTCCAGTTCGGCCAAGAGACCCTTGTCGGGAAGTTTCTCGGAAAGAGCGCGGGCAGCCTCGATTGATGCATTTGCATCCAGCTGGCTTTCACTAGAAATAAAAACACAATCTGGTCTAAAAACTAAAACGCAACCTTTAAAAAGACTAGTCCCCTCCCCATAAGCTTGTATTCTTTTGAAGCAGAAAAAGTAGTACGATTACTAACCTCCCTCGCTCTATTTTTGATAATTTGTTTGATTTTTTAATTTTCTTTTCCCTTCCCATTTTTATTTCGACTAAAGTTCCGACGTAGATAACCATTACGAACGTAGATATTAATTTAAATGACTACAAATACGTTTTACTTTTCCGATTCAGACCATTAAATTTTTTGCAGGCAAAGAAATATCAACTAGGAATAGTTCTTTTCTCAATTTTGACTACCCCCAAAGAAAGCTCGAAGGGGGTCAAGTGTGTTATCATATTACAGCCTATTAAAAACGAACCAATGTCCAACAAAGCCGAGCAATGTCCGGTAAAGTCGAACAAAGTCGAAAACAGACATCGTTCGACTCAAAAAGTTGAAAGCGGACATCGTTCAACCGTTGTCGAGCAAAACTAGTCTGATTTTTCCCCTTTTTCAGACTGAATGGCGCCGAACACTCATTTTCTTCTAATACAATTTTACTGTTAATTCAACTATTTTTATCTAATTCAATTTTCCCGTATGGAAAAAAAACAGAAAACTTGTTGAGAAAAAAATTTGTTTTTTCTCAGTTTTTTTCACAAACCTGTCTCGCGCTTTCACAGCGTCAATCGAAAAGACTTTCATAATATACAGCTTCATCAACATGGCTTGACTGATTGCCCACTCATTCATATCTTTGATGATTTTGTCCACTTTTTCAACGAGATTCTTCCAATCGCTTAGCTCATCATTAAGTTCATCGCCTTGTTTGATATAAAGAGGCATCTTTAACTTGAACATCGTCGCGAGACATAGCAGAGCACTCGTTACAAAATAGCCTTCGGAATGTTTCGTCAAACTTTCAACAGCATGGGTCGAAAATAAAATAGAGTCTTCATATTCGCCCGCATCGCACAAGACCATCGCGATTTTCCTTAATTTCTCACTTTTCACTGCTGGTTCTAGATTAGCACTTTGCCGCACAACACTATCCCCCATAGACTTTATTCTGGTTACGAATTCTTCGCGATCGTTTGGCGCAAAACTAGCCCAAAACTTAAGAGAATCGGCTGGATGAGTGCCGCTGCTTAGAGCCCGCTCGTCATAAATATTATCCAGCAATAACCATTCCGGGTCACCGAGGTCCAATTCGGGTTCTAGAACTTCAACAAGTTGCGCAGAGCAAAGTTCGAACTCCCCGATCGAGTACTCCGCGTGTGCTGATTGTACTTGGACGACCTGTGATGACCTCGGAACAATTGTGCTACGAACTCGGAATGGCGATTGTTGCGGTTCCTCAGCACCTTCGCCGCGTGAACTCTTTAAAGATTTGAAAAGTCTTCTTTTGTGGCCTGTTGCTAGTGGCAAATTGTCCACGTCTTCAATTGTCAATTCCAAAACCAAATTGATGGCGTCAAATCCATCGTCGTAGAGAATCTCTTGGCATTCTTTAGGAATCTTGTAGGATTCGAACCACTGTTGCAAGTCCTCGGGAAACTTGACCTGGGTCTGAATTTGAGCTGGTCTAGGAGTAAAAGTTGTTGTTTGACGAACAGGCGTAACACTTACCTCTTTAGCTGGATGTGAACTCATTTTTTCCTGCATTATTTTATGCGCTTTCACCATCTGAACTGCCTTCATATCAACAGGCAACTCTTCGATTTCAACCAAGGATTCAATTCTACACTTGGGACAAGAGAACGGTTCCGGATCGTTAGTCTGAGCCCAGGAGAGCAGATCTTTCTGGCAAAATGTGTGGTTGCAGGGTAAAACTCTCGGATCGTCGTAGATATTCTGACAGAACTCACATGTTAGAAATGAGGCTATCGACTCCACCAGCTGAGAACTCGGATTCTTGTCGGTCAAGTCGCGGTCGCTTTCATTTGCCGATGGGTTTGCTTCTTTAACAATAGCTCCACATTTAGCTATTATTTTCTCGAAGGTCGTGGTCCATGTTGAAGGATCTTCTAAACAAAAACACTTGTAATGCAATTCACATGGTGCATACAATAAATAAGGGTTGTTTAGTGGCTTAAGCTTAGGGGATGTTGTTCCGACGGGAAAATGACGGGAAGAAATTTTGGCATAGGGCGTGGTTTTTTCAGCTTGTTTTGTCTACCTTAAATAATCCGCCGTGATTTGTTTAAAATCACGCTCTTTCAGGCGTGACTTGTTAAAAAAATTTCAGTTTCAGACGAAATTAGCAAGTTTCAATACAAGCTGACATCAGGTTCAAATCTACCATCATATTAACGTTATATTAGCGGCTATTTATTTTTATTTTGGTTAACCTAATTCCGTTAACCTTTGGACAAAATATTGGACATTTTTTTTGAAATTTCAAATAAAAGATAATTTTTTTTGTTTTTCTAAGTTTTTTTTGTTAAAACTTCTTTTCTCAAATCATTGTGGAGGCACATTTCTGTGCAACGCCCGTAGCAACTGATTTTTTTTGTTTTTTTTTTGGCTGATCCTGAAAAAAAGGTTTCAAAAATTTGAAAAAGCAGTACCTTCTAATACCAGACACTGGAAGTTGGATGTGATGCAATGTGCTACAGGATGTGTGGTCGGTCTGATCCAGCCGAACCCTCCGATCACAATGGGAACAAACTTCGGCCATTCTTGTCGGTTGAAACACGAGTAAGCACAGTTGAATTCACTCTTACATTCCATGCTGAATCATAGAAGAAATTACACTAGAAGATACGCCGTGGATTTTGATAACGATATTAATAAACAATAGCAAATATTGGTTTAAAAAATATTGAATAACTGTAAGTATTGAACTTTGAAAAATTTACTTTCCTCCTCTACAGCAAATATCAAATAGTGAGTGTCAGTAGCGAATTTAGTGGGGGTGGGGGGGCGAGGCCCATCTCCTTCAGGAATTCGACTCCCTGCCGACCCAAAGGGTCCCCCTTTGTACTACTTTGACAGATCCATTTTTGGCTGATTGGCCCTCAAATTTTTCGTAAGGCATTTTCGATGCCAAAATATTCTAAGTTTGGTAGGGAGCGCGCGCAAATGTGCTTAGAAACGCCTTTTTTGGCCTTTTTTCAAAAATTGGCCGGCGACGCAGAAAATTTGGTCAGAATAGGGTCTTTATAACACTTTGGTTGAGCTCAAAAAATCATTTTAGTCGATAAAAAAAAAGGTTGACAGAATGTCAATTTTTTTGAAAATCCGCCCCACTCTCTCCTCCGCCCAACGAGAAAATCTCAGATCCGCCCCTGTATATGGGAGAAGATTATCAAAAAATAGGTTTTTTTCTTCGATTCCCAAAATTACGCCTAAGAACTCCAAGAACTACCTTTACTTGAGCAAAACTACATTTTCACGACTGGAATTTAGCTTAAATAAGCTATTGCGATTACTAACTACCTTACTAATTAGCTCGAAATTAGTACAAAATTGAAAAAATTTCAAACAGGTTTTTCTGGACACTATGAAAGTTTTTAAAAAGTTTTTTGAAGTCTATCGAATCACGACTGGAAGGGCTTCAATATGATATATCACTCAACCCTGTCCGATGATTATTTGTGGTAGTGACATTTACCGAACTCAGGGACTGATAAAAACTCGGTAAAATTGAAGAGTTGAAATAGTTATATACAACCGTAGTATGTATATAGAAGTAGAATAGACTTAGCCCAAATAGAATTAACTTTATGTTTACAAAGTGTATTGGGTAGAGGAAGATATAGAGTTGATTTTGTTAGACTATCGTAAGAGTAAGTCTGAATCGTATATCGAGATACAGAGAGATGAATTTAAGTTTAGCACCGTGTGAGATAACTTAGCACGACTGGTGGGCGTTTTGGCGCCACTGTAACAACTGCAGCAATGTTTGCATTGTATAATCATGATATATAATATGCGTGGCATGACATACCCGGGGGCGCAAAATTTTTTTTACACGTATGATAAATAACAAGATCACCTGGGTGGGAAACAAAAAGCTTGAGAAAGATTTTAACATTCAGGAGCTACAACAATAAAACAAAATTTCAAGGAAATTTAAAGAAAGTTTGAAGGAAGTTTTGCACTCAGATTGATTAATTTTTGAAAACCATCCTTTTCGGAGATTGTTTATTTGGCGGCGAACTGGATTGAACAAACTCTTCGGCGTTTCTTCGAATAAAGCGACGCTTCGGGGTGACCGGGGAGCTGTCTCCGATTTGACCGGGCAGTGGAGAAGAGGCAGCTGATTCTTCCACTTCTGTGATGGAGTGGTGAGCTGTGCTTCCGTATAGAGCTGGCGTCTTTCTGTTTCGACCTGACGCCCTGGCACTCGAAGAAGAAAAAGTTTGTGACTCAACATCGTCCTGCACCGCTGACTGTGGTGGTTCGGAGTGGCTAGGGATCCCTGAAGGAGCAAGACCTAGTTTTGCGACCTGTGACGTAACTGGTCATGGAGTTGGAGTTTCCGCTGGGGTGTCCTGGACCACCGGAATGGCGTACCGAGATCGGAGATTTGGAGTTCGTGCGACTGCCGTGTCGGTAGCGGGTAAAGTTGCCACCGAGCTGTTGGACGCGTTTAGGCCTCCAATGGGCGAATCCGAAGGCACAGACGGGTACAATGGGGTTTAAGGCGTTTGAGGAACGTGTTGTGCCGATTGCCCCTGAAGAGGCGCTGAAGTAACCATCGGAGCCCGCTGAGGGGTAGACATAGACCAAGGAGACCTCCTGTGTGATTGAGTTCGTGATATTGCTTCTTGGGTATCCGAGTCCGACAAGAGGACCACTGGTGGATCTGCCGACCGTTTGTGAGAGCTATGTCATTCGTTCGAAAAACGTTTCCCGTATTCGTAATATACGTGCTGTTCGTGACGCGAACGATCTTAGATTTTAAGGGTCTATAAAGTGGTTTTTCGGGCTTTCAGTCCAGGTAATTTCTAAAAATTTTTAAACTGCCAGGACTATGCAACAACAATGACTCTAATTTACTTGTACCGGTAGGTCTTTGACGCGACTGGCTTGGTGGGACCGAAGGTTTTCTGCTGGGTGCATCGGCATCGCGTTCGTAAAACTTCAGGGTAATAAGTTCCTCCCATCTGCACCCCAGCTGGTCAAGGCCAGGGGCAATGGTTCTGACTTTATCAAATCATTAGAACTGATTCAAACGAAATGAAAGTCACCACCGGGAACCCGTTCTACCTTTCCGAGGTAGCAGTGGTGATCATGACGCTACAACCTGCACAATTTTGCCTATTGATTGTACGCACCGGGACAACGCCAACATGACTTGGCGGCTTGGGCATTGGCCTTGCTTTGACCCAGGAGTATCGGTGGTTCACATAACCTTGATTGATCGTTGACTTTCTAACCGAGCACCGGCAGGAGCAGAGTGGACACGTTAGCACCTCATCACCTGTGCTAGTGTCTTGGTTTGATGCGAAGGGTTGCAGATTCAGTTGCGTTGCTTAGACGGTCGATTCTGATGCGCTGATCAGTTTCACATGCGGGGGACAGTTTTGCACGTGCTTTGTCCAACCGCCGACACAGACATAAGTCTTGCTACAGTCGGGCAGAGGGCAGTCGAATTTACCCTTTTGGACCCCCCGTCGCTGGACTGCTGGGGGATCTCTGCAGTTCTTTCAATTCCTTTAGTTACAGTTCTTTCAGTTCCTTTAGCTACAGTTCTTTCATTTCCTTTAGTTTCAATTTCACTACTAGCGGAGGTCTGGACCGAGGGTGAATGATTTTCTCTGAGATGCCTGTACATCTCTTTTTTGCTATGAAACATTCTACCACAGTTTTCATTAGCACATTGAACTGTTTGCGATCTCTTGCCAATAGCATTTGCTTTCAAATCCCCACCTTCTATGAACTTAAGTTTAGTTGTCGTATTATGCAACCAGTTATCCTGGTCGCACTTGGTCTTGAGCCCGTGGTTGTCATGATCAGCCCTGAGCTGCCTAACCCAATCTTTTTGCCAAACTTTAGCACCTTCAAATAGTTCATTCAAGCTATCGACCCCGATGTTTTTAAAGGAAGCATACAGTTGTACCCTTCTCCTGCATAGTTGGTGAGCGACTGGCGTTGTTTTTACTTTTTCATTCAGTTCCTTTAGTTTCATTTCATTTCTGGTTTCTAGCCTGAGACACATTCTTTTAGCGCGGTGTATAACCGCTTCTAATCTACCAAGATCTGTGCATCTGATGACAAGGGTCTCTAAGCCGTATAGCAGGACAGGCTTTAGGAATGTCTCAATGAGAAGACCCTTGTTCCTTAGTGTCAACCTTTTAGACACCAAGGCCGGTCTAAGACGTAACATTGCTATTATTGTCTTAGAAATGCGAGCGCTGATAGCCTTGTCAGCGCTCCCATCAGATGCTATGATGCTGCCGAGGTACTCAAAGTGATTGACCTGTTCAACCTGTTCACTGGATACATTGATGGGGACATTAGTATTGTCTTTGGTGTTAATTACAATACTTTTACTTTTCTCTACAGAGATTTCTAATTGAGCCAATCCAAAAGTTTCTGCCATATCATTCAGCGACTGGGTAGCATTTGTCTGGTTGTCAGAGATCAAAGCCAGATCATCAGCGTATGCAAAGTTTCTTTTCTCTCCACTGGTCTTACTTAGGAGGAAGTCAAAAAGGTTGATAAACAACAGTGGGCCTAAAACGCACCCTTGCCTCACCCCCGGTTCACTACAAAGGTGTTACCCTTATCAAGCTTGCCGATGGGTTTGGCGTGGAGGGCTTCAATCAAACTGATGATATCTCCTGGGATTCCAAAATCCCTTAGGCCAATAAACAGCACATCCCTATCAATTGAATCAAAAGCCTTCTTCAGGTCGATGAAAGTCATACAAAGAGGTTGCTGGTTCTCAATCCTTCTTTGCAGTAAACATCTAATTGCAAAGATAGCTTGGCCGGTTGACCTGTGGCTTCGGAACCCAAATTAATGAGGAGCTCCCGCATCATTTTACGCCCAGTCTCTACAGTAATTTTGCGTTTCAGCTGGCTCGACCGGTTAGCAGCGAGTGCGAGATTCTCAAGGGCTTTATAATATTGGTTCTCAGCTATCTTCTGACCCGGAACAACATTCTTGAAGCGCGGGGCCACGTCTGGACTGAGTAAACCATAATTCAGCACTTTCACCCTGTCCAGGCTATAGTCCTGGCTGTGTCGGTCTTCCGGTTTCAAGATACTCCGAGCTAGGGCACTCTGATCTGAAGCATTAGCAAGAATCTTATCCCTGGCCAAAGAAAGTTCCGTATTCGGTTTTAGACCAAAATGTACTTGAAAAGGATATTTCTTATCATTTGCGTGCTTTGATTTCCTTAGATCATCCAAGATTGTGTGGAGGACATGATTGAGACCTTTTATACTGAGGGTTAAACGCCTCTGTACCCAATTTAAGTTTTATCGCCTGAATAGTCCGTTCCACTATCCCACAGCTACGGTGGTCCCCGACTGGGCAGAACAATTGATCTATTTCCAAATTTTTGCCGGAGCCATGGTCTGTGAGTATAGAATTAGCTATGCCATGGATACGTATATATGCTTCCAGAAAATTGACTACTTTTTTGGAACCGTTATTTTTAGTTAGTAGAACGGAAGGAAATTTTGAGTAACGGTCTACTGCCACCAAGATAAAAACCCTTTTTCCTTTTTCGTCCTGTAGTGGGTCAGCAAAATCTAACTGTAATTCCTCCTTAGGAGCGAAGAGGGATGGGAGCGATAGCGAAGTATGAAATGTGTGAGACGACTTCATGTTCTTACCAAGTTTCGTACCTTCCATACACATCTGACAATTTTCAACGATCTGTCGATTTAAGTAGGGCCACCAGATGTACTCGGCCGCCTCTATCATGGCTTGTTGTCCGGGGTGAGAACGGTGCAGCCGTGTCAAAATCGCCGACCAGAGCTTGAATGGTGATGCCACCTTATTGTCAATGAGGATGCAGTTATCCACCACCGACGCTACTGACCAAAACTGAGCTATGTACAGGCCCTGTTTTGAGGAGGATTGAATATCGCTGTGTAAGATTGCCCTCTTCATCGGCCCGCGAAACTCGTCTTCATCGGTTAGCTCCGCCAGTAACCCGAAATCGATCAAGCTAGGTAGGCCCATGATTTCTTTTTTATCCTGTGAGATGAGCGGCTTCGTTTTGATGAAGCAAACTCCCTCTGTAGCGCGCAGCTGACGAGCCCGGTTGGAAATTTGCCTTCGCCGACACTTCCCGATGAAACTCGCAATTGACTGTAGTGGTGTCCTGGGAGGTCCTTGACGAATCCTCTTAGCCTGACTTCTGAGAGACTGGAGGCGGTTGAACCTGAGCAGTGGGCGAGAACGCGTTGGGTTGATCGGAGCCATCTCGACGATGGTAGGAGCCGGAGTGTTCGTTGTGTCGTGACTAGAGCCCGCATCAAAGTTTTCGTAGTCTAGTAGAATCTCTCGAACTGCTGTATTGTAGAGTAAGGCGGAAGCGTTGATAGGAGAACTCATATTGAAGTGCGATTGGCCAGCTCAACTTAACTGAACAATAGAGCAAAACTTGATTCGGCCTTGACTGGACGCATATTTCAATCCTGATTCTGATTGATTGAACGCGGAACCGTATGACCAGTCGCCCTCTAGCAATTTGAATGTCCATCAAATTTGTGCATCCCTCGTGCGACGAACAACTTGCTCGCGAAAGTAAACGTGAAATGTCAGTATTTTCCGTCAACGGACACCACTCAAGTGGTGGCGAAATACGCGGAACCAGGCTTTGCTCTGATTGGCCGAGATTACTAGTCAAGCAAACAACGCCCTCTCGCAGTAAACAACCGCATAAATCTTTGTACTAAGGCGAAAAAAATTTATCGCCCCCTACCGGCGTTTGTGCAAGACATAAGATTGAATCTGATTGGTCAATACTAGGTGGATTTGAATATCCGCCTTCACGCGATTTATCACCAAAATTACCGTTGCCAAAGGACCAATTAGCTGAGTTAGAACCCTCCAACGATATATTAGAAACAAATGTGCAACCGATGATGCCCGGTTTCGGGAAAGATAATCAGCCATACCAAGAGTATCCGCCCATTGTGCGTTAAGCGTGACTGGTATGGTTTATTTCCTCTATGTTCCTTTAAGGCTGAAATTATGGCTTTATGGTCCGTTAGTATCTCGACTTTATTGCCTAGTAGATAAGAGCAAAAATGTTCACACGCCGAGACCATTGCTAGTAGTTCAAGTTCATTTGTACTATTTTAAAATCCGATGAATTAAAAAAGCACGAGGCGAACGAAATAGGTACCCACAAACCTGCATCTGTCTCTTGCTCGAGACATGATCCTAAGCCTCTGTGGCTAGCGTCACACTTCGCACGCGTCTTCTTTGCGGGTCGTAGTGGAAAACGTTAGTAATTTCTGCAATTTGATCCAGAATTTTCCAAAATGCAGCCTCTTGAGACTGATTTCAGGCGAATTTCCTTTTATTGCAAAGCTTTTGTGATTCACGAAATTCGCAGGTAAGATTATGCAAACCAGGCATAAACTTCTGAAAGTGGTTGAGGGTGCCCATGAAGGACCGTAGTTGCTTAAAAGTTCTAGGAGCCTGCAGATTCCTGACTGCTTCGATCCTGGAAAATTTTGGAGAGTAACCTGTTGAGTGGATATCAAATCCCAGCCATTTGAGCTTTTCCACCGCAAATTCCCACTTAGACAACTTTAACGCAAAGCCTTCTTCGTCCAAGCGAGAGAGAACTTTATGGACAACTTCATTATGTTGTGTCAACATCCCTTTAGAGACCACGAGGATATCATCCAAATATCATATAGTCCCCGGAGTTCTTTGCAGCGTACAATCCATCGCTTATCGAAACTCGAACGGCATGTGCGTTAAACCGTAAAACTCAGTGTTGAATCTGTATGTTCCTGTTGACTCCCCGCAATGGATATTGAAACTACAATGACTACTCGTCATTTTTGAAAATTTAACCCGGCTGAACGCATATTTTAAATCGAGTGAAGTAAATCACACTGAACCAAGGACATCACTGGTAATGATCAGGGCGGCCGAATCGATTAGTTCCGGAGTATTTGGCATCTGATACTTATTGTTCCAGATTTGCGCATTGAGGGGTTTGGCGTCAATTGCGAGCCTAATCGAGCCATCTTTCTTTGCAGTAATCACAAAGGGGTTGGTGGAATGATCTGTAGTGCGTTTATCGAGCTTCGTAATATGACAAACCTTGACCAGCGCCTTCAATTTTTCAGACACGCGTTCCTGAATGTGGATTGGCACTTTCCGACCTTTAATTGGTCTAGGAATCAACGCGTGCATGAGCATAGTGTGTAATTGGTGAGACTTAGACCTGCACAATCGAGTGAACAAGTGTGGAAACTTCTTGACAAAGCGTGATTTAATCAGCTCGGAGGTTGAATTTTCCACCACATTCTGCACTCTCTTCACTTGGGGCGGATTCCGTTGGATTGTATCTATTCATACTGTTTTTTGCAAATCTAGCCCCAACAAGCATCGTGTTTTGTTCTCGGGAACGAGGAACGTGGCGTTCTGATTTTTCCACCCATCAGACGAGAGAGGGATTGCCAAACTACCGAAAATCTTGATTGAGTTCTTGTTATAACCTACATAGGAAACCTCGTTAGCCAAACTTTGAACATTGGTGACGTGTGACCTAGAATTTTGTCGAAGTAGAACATCCACTGTCCTTTTGTTTAACAAGGAAACTGTGACTTAGAATGATTTCGCACCCGATCGTAATATCACGCTCAAGTTACGAGGTGTTCTACGGTTGGATTTCAGTAGTTCTAAACTGCAAATTTGGACTATGAACCGTTTTTTTTTGTGGCTGAATACTGAGAATCCCATAGTCGGGTTCGCTGTTGTCATCTTGATCCTTCAAAAAATTATCAATTTCTGTTTCCAGGCTTGCCTGTGCATCCTCCTCTTTCACACAATTGACTCGACGCTTAGAGTTACATACTTTAGCAAAATGTCCTTTTTTTCTTACTCGACCGGCTTTCTACATCTCGTGCTGGGCAATTTTTTTGATGGTCCGTTGAAAATGTATTACCACAGAAGTAACACGACCTGGATTGGTTTTAATTTTTCCGGTCCGGGCGTTCTGTTTGCGGTAAGCAGAGTGACCCCCACCCCCGATACGATTGTTTTGAAAAAACTGGTTCTTGTTTATTTTAGGTAAACTACAAGTTGAAGGTTTCTTGTTATGAGATAGTTTTTTCTGGAATTCCACCCTTTTCTGGATGCACCCTTTTCCAGTTCCAACGCTAATTTTAATGTTCCAGCATGATCTGGATTTTTCCAGATTAATGTACTCTGTACATCGGAGTCGCAAAAACGACCTATAAACAGATCTCTTACCACACTGCGTTCCTCCAGGTCAGTCCAATTCCAGCACGTCGCTTGGGCCGACAACCTCGATTAAAAAAAACAGTTCATTCCGATTCTCGGTCCCTTTTTTCGTCTTTCATCGTTTGCTTCGTCGACGGATTTTTTGCAGCAGCGTATCTGCGGAGGCGATCATCTGCTTCTGGTTGTATTTCAGGGTCCGACCTCGTTTCTGGCCTTGGAAGTGCATCATCGTGCACATCACCGGGTTCAACAAGGATATCAGACACACTGAAATTGTCCTTTATTCCTAACGCTAGGCTGAACTGTCCGAACCAGCTGCCCCAACTGTATGGTGGGTATAAAGATGGTTTAGTCCAAAGCGGAGGTGAGCCAGCGAGGTCCGTCCTGTCATCCGAAACAGGAACTGTTGAATGTTCCATAATATTTACCGAACTCAGGGACTGATAAAACTCGGTAAAATAGAAGAGTTGATTTAGTTAAATACAATCGTAGTATGTATATAGAAGTAGACTAGACTTAGCCCAAATAGAATTAACTTTTTGTTTACAAAGTGTAATGGGTAGAGAAAGATATAGAGTTGAGCTTGTTAGACTATCGTAACAAAAGAGTAGGTATAGGTATGAATCGCATATCGATATACAGACAGATGAATTTAAGTTTAGCACCGTGTGAGATAATTTAGCACGACTGGTGGGCGACTTTGGCTCCACTGCAATAACTGCAGCAATGTGTGCAACGTATAAATATGATATGTAATATGCGTGGCATGACAGGTAGCTGACTATGCGTGGAAAACGAAAAATCGAAAAAAAAACTGAAACACACCCGAATACAAAGTTCCTCCACACTTTCAATGGTCGCAACAATAACGTGGCTGTTGAAACATTAAAGTCTTTGTCTTAATAGAAGTTTTTTCTTTCAAATTCCACAGTTTTATTGTAGAACAAGTTCAGTCTGGTATGATTTCAGTATAATTTAAATTGTTATTTAAGTGGATCAAGCTAACTTGAAAAGCCCCGGGTTGATCATCCGACAAAAAATCCCCTATCTTAGAACTTCTGTGAGTTCTTTGAAGATTTTAAAAAAAATTTCCCCATCTTTTCTTGTAAATTTTTGAATTGTGTTTGCTTTGAAATAAACAAAAGTTTTGTGAGCACAAAACTTGAAAAAAAAAAACGCTTCTCATTAGTTTTTAGTGACTAGATTTTTTCTCCCACAGTTCTTACTACTTTCTTTCATAAGAAAAAAAATCTCACAATGAATCCAAATATTTTAAATACTTCGCAAATGCTGCAGAAAACTGTACCTGCATTGGAAAAAAATGTTTCATTCAAGTAAGAAAGAATAATGTTTTCTAGGAAGTTTCTTTTATCTTATAACTTTGTAAGTCCCTATCTTACAACATTCTTATAAGAAAAAGTCCCTATTTTTTAACATAATTAGAGCCTAATTTTGTCAGAAGTTGTATGATTCTTATAAGAAAAATTCTAATATTTTCGGTCAAACTGGGTCATAAATTAGAAAAAAAACTAGTAATATTTTTGAAAATACCTTAGCTGTGACATAAACTATTTAATGAGTTTTACCTTTTCAAAAATGTTTATTTTTTGTCGTAGTTTTTTTATTCAATTAAAAACTATCTTTCTCCTAGTTCGTGCAAAAACTCAACGAGCAGCCAATTTAGCAAGGTAGCAAAAATATTTGAAATCCATTAGAAGAACAAATACTACAAATATAACAAACAAAATTTGTTTGTTATATTTGTAGTAATTTTAAGCAATTTTCAGAAAGCACATAGTAGCCGCATTTTAGCCACATAGAATTGGGAGCTTTCTTTTTCAAAAAATAAAAGTGCATTTTTTTAACCCAATTAATAGAGTTCGCTTACAAAACACTTTAAGAACTTTAAAAAACTCTCCAAAATAATCGTTCACCTTTGAGCCCATTGTTCGTCCATGAATAAGATCATGACCTTACAGTTGGCCGCATTGCCAACTATGGCCTCTCTAAATCCATCGCCAGCCTCCATGTCCACACAGATAAAAGTGGACAGCCCCACATTTTGCACCATCTCGTCCAGCTGCTTGGCGGCGGAGCCTGCCGAACGCACACAGTGGCTCAAGAACACCTGTTGGTATTCCATTTTAATCCGGCGTTCACAAGTCGCAACCTCAGAGGCAGGTGCCGAAATTCAAGAAAAATATCTCCAAACTTTTTGTAATTACAAAGTAAAAGAAATATAATTTGAACAAATAAAACAAGAGTAGCATAGAAACTTTCAGTCAACCAACAACAATTTATGAAGAGCTTAATTGACCAGCTAACCTCAGACCTGTACATTAACAGAACAGGAGTTTTAAGTCCAGATTTATGGCTCGACTTTGATCTGAAATTTGTTTGATATATATTTGGATGTTTACAGCAACATATAGTAACAATGATGTTCAGAGCAATTTATTGAAATTAAAAATTTCTGAATGGGGTCAAGTTAAAATCTTCAGGACTAAAAATAGTTCATTTATCTGCCAGCCATTGAGGCAATGGGTATTTCTGGGTTCTTTTTCAACAAAACTTGGAAAGTTCATCTGAAAAAGAATGGTCCAACGGCAGATATGTGCCAAAATAAAGAGCTAGATGTATAATTTATTCGGAGAGTCTAGACACAGTGCGCGTATGACAGTCACAAAACACGAACTGTATATACAAAAACGACTGGTGAAAATAGGTACAAAGCGCCCCTGAGGTCCCTGGAAAAAACTTTCACTCAATCTGGTAAAATTAGCCTACCGTTTTGCTTTTGCAATTGAACACTCTCTGCACTTTTATCATTCTGATCAATGGTGTGTCTCCAAGTTTTTTATAGAGGCAAAGACATTTCATTTTCCGCTAAAAATGGCCGAAGAATGGCAAGGGAAAAAATGGTATGCATAAAACAACTCCCAGTATCGCGTATTGCTCTGAGTTCGACGGAAAAATTCGCTTTCAACATCAGTCGGTTGACAAGAAGGTTATTATAAGACTAAGACAAGCAACAAGAGGGGCACATGTGTCTGGCTGCGATTTTAAGGAAAAATGAACAATTTTATGGCACACGAAAGTTCTCAACGCTACTACATCAGGTACTAAGGCAAATTGTTACATTTGAGCTCCAGACAAGGTTATTTGTCCAGAGTCTTTTCGGTCAAACCCCCCCCCCGTAATTGATTAAAGACAAAAAATGTGTCTCATACAATTTTCATATATGAAAAACATGCTTATCATCAGGCATTTCGGGACCCGAAATTTTTCAAACCCAAAACCCGATTAACCGATAAGCTAAAACCCGAACCCGAACCCGAACCCGACGGTTTCTTCAAACCCGAACCCGAACCCGACATTCATTTCAAACCCGAAACCCGGCCCGAAACCCGAAAAAGATCTCAAAACCCGATTACCCGACCCGATACTCGACATGCCCGATTTTCAGGTAGATTAAATGGTATGAACGTTGACGCAATAAATTTGATGCGTTTTTAGAGTGTAACTTTCTCTTACAGTGAACAATAAAAATAGCTGTAAAAACAATATTTATGCAATAAATGTGTATTAAAATGGGAATGTATATAGAAAACAAAAAAGTTCAACGGAAATATAAAGCTGTATTATTATGAAATGGGAACGTACAAGTACGTATTAAACGCATTCCTCGGTGAGTTTCAAGAACACGTTGCGTGTAAAATTCTCCGTCTTAAGTCGCGATTGAATATCCTTCTTCAAGTACTTTGCATAACTGAACGCTCTCTCAATGTCAGAATTTGCTGCGGGAATTTGTCTCAATGTTCTTCGTATTTGTTCCTCTTTTGGTCCAACTGCCCTTTCAAGTTGTAAGAAGTCTTTGAAAGAAGTTGGCGTTGCATAAGTATGCTCGGTTTGTTGCAAGTTTTCAATATTTACAATCAGATTGATTACATGTGCCAGGCAAGGCACATGAGCCAGCTTCATTATACGGCAAAACTTGACCATGTCCGAACCACAGTCGGACATCACACATGCGAGTCTTTCTTGAAGCGAGGGGAACTGCTAACTTTTGTTACTGACACATTGTCAAGATATACGAATTGGGAATGGAAAGTAAACTTTTCAGTATTCGAGTTCAGAAATTTTCTTATGGAAATTTGATTTACATCTTCCGACTCAGTGGAAGTGCAGCTGCTAATGTGCCTTTCAAGAGCTGACGTATTGCTCTTTTTACATGAAAATACACTTTTGCAACGAACGCACTTCCGCGCTTCTGTTTTCTTCTTGTCAATGAAACCGCACAGAAACTTGTCTTTCAACTTTGGATTTTTGGTTTCAAATATCCGCCACTCTTCCTTCATCGTACAATGCAATCGCGTTCAGAAATGAAATAGAAATAAAAATTAAAAAAGTAAAAAACCTCAAACAAAAGAAAAACTGGGAAAGTTTTTGTCGAAACCGAAAACAGCAAACAAAAGTCGGGTTTTAGAAATCCGACATAATTGAATACCCGAACCCGAACCCGAACCCGAAAATTTGTTGAACCCGAAACCCGACCCGAAACCCGAAATTTGTCTCAAAACCCGAAAACCCGACCCGATACCCGAAAACCCGAACCCGAACCCGAAATGCCTGCTTATCATACACTTTCATACAATTTCATAGAGCAAAAGTAAGTGTATGAAAATAACAAAAAAGAGTATTTTTTCCATTGTATGAAACTATATTATAATCATTGGAAAACCAAGCTATGAAAATTTATGATAATTATTTTTTCCATAAATGAAAAAACAAAATGTTTTTGTTTCGAACTTTTGTGTGTCATCTGAAACACTAACCAAGGGTTATTTGTCATAAGAAAACCCAGAAACTAACTGGCAGTTACCACACAGGAAAATCAGCGTTTAGTGATTTTAGCCATGAGGGTTAATTTTAACATTTTCACTTGAAACTTTATACCAAAAATGTAACTTTTTGTATGTGGCTAGATAATTTTTAGTTTGAAAGTTTTGGTGTTTGACAGAAAAAGGCCTGTTTTTTAGTGATTATTGAAAAATTCATTTTTTCTATGACAAAATAACTTTCTTATAATCATCATACATGAAAGTTGTATGAAAAGCACTTTTTCCACAGACTTCATAAAAGAAACTGTATGATACGCATTTTTCTTCTGTGGATGTCAACCCGATAAATTTTAAATTTTTTAAAATTTTATATTAAAACTGGGACAAACTTACAACAAAAAACCAATACATAAATACTTAATTACAAGAGAGGTTAAAAGAAAGTATTCTTACTTAACAGGCCATAAACGGTTCTTTTTCTCATTTTTGCTACAACTTTGCCGTTTACTGCACATACATTTCATAGAAAAAAAACGGGTTTTCACTTGTTTGTAATTAAATTTTTTTATAATTCTTGTCATTTAGGGTGGGGCAGAGTAAGAAGTGTTCACATACCACTGGTATGCTTACAACTAAAAAAGCTAAAAATGAGTAAATAAAATAGAACGAGTTGAATTGAAACTGATTCTCCTAAATAGAACTCGTAAAGTGCCGCTAAGTCTAATGGAGTTGGGATAGATACGAGCTAACAGGTATCTGATTAAAAATTAGAAGTAAAATTAGGAGAAACAAAAACACAACATTCCCCAATGCAGAAAAAAATATATCTGAATTTATGGGAGGTAGCCAAATCGCATACATGCTCTATTCTCCCTTCACCTTACTGGCGTCAAAGTTGGAACAAAAGTAACGAACAAAAGTAACGAATTGTGTCTGTGACGTAGTTTAGAAAATTTTGCTAAGAATGACCGTTAGATGTGTATTAACTTTTCAAACTTTCTGCCCGACGAGAGTATCATATACTATCTACACTGTGTACTTACAAGAGATTTCTTTTTCTTATTCTTCTTACAGTTAGTATTTCTAAATAAATTTGATGTGATCTTGTTGATTGCCGCAACCACAAATTCTTTGGCGTAATGTGAGGTTGGGGAGTCTTTTCCTGAAGGAAATCTTGAAAATAAGACTGTAAGTCCCATTTTTTTCCCTGGGATGTGTTCAAGTTTGAAATGAAAAGGAAAGCAATCTAGTGACTCAACGGGTTAGTCTATTTTTCATAGTCTTGTCACCATGTTAAGCGTTTAGTGCGGACAGTATAGCTTTTACAATCAGGTACAATTTTATGTTCTGACTCGTAAAACTGATTCTTGACAGATTCGGTTGCCCAGACAGCTACCAGAAATTCTAGCTAGTATTTCATCTCATAAATATTAAAAAGTCTGGTTGCGAATGCTATTGTGATCCAAAATTCTCCGTCCTGCTGTTCAAGTGTGGATTCTAATGCGTTATGAGAAGCGTTAGTTTTTAGTATTGACATTTTTTATATCAAAGTGATTGTTTTCCGCATTTTTTACAATTTGCATTTTTAAATCTTCAAATGCTAATGTATGAGTTTCAGTGCAATGGTAAACTGACTTTTTGTTCGAAAAAAAATCGTAGCTGTGAACATATGGGTGACAGGTTTGGGACAAGTTTTAAGCATTTGTTCATTGATCCGAAAAAATTTTTAGTTCTGAAATGTTTTTTGGGTTCGGAATAAGTTTATTGAATCAGCTTTTCCAATCAATGGATTTTCAACCAATGGATTTCCCAAACATTCTAAATCTTTTCGAAAGAAAACGCAATTTCCCCATCCTACCGCCATGTTCGTGTTATCCAGATGGATGTTTTTCTTCCAGCGAGCCTGTCGAAGCTATTAAAATATCCTCAATGTAGCAATTGGTAAGATATATGTCTTTCAAGAGTAAATCCATTATCCGTTTCAATTCATATGTTATGTCTCCCAATCCGTAGAAGCCGGTTAAAAAGTGGTGCGTTCCCGTAATTTTGCCGCTCACTATGATAAAATTGAGTTTTTAGTCGTGTTCTGGCATAGTTTAGTTGACTGTAGGCGTTTCTTAGGTTTAGACTGCTGAACCAGAATTCCTTCCAGAAAAAACTGCTGAACCAGAAAAAAACCTTCGTCACAATTATCTATCTTGACGACATGTGCTGCCTTTACCATTCTTCTCAAACTACTTTTTTTATTAAATGAAGTGGTATTTTCCTAACCTTGGTTTGGATTGGTTTAAAAGGTGAAAGAAAAGGTGTGATCTTTCTATCCCATGGAATTTTTCTGATCCTACTGAGAAGTTTTTGAACTGTTTGTACAAGCTTACAATTGTGTTCGAAGGAATCTTAGACTTACAGGCATTTGGAAAAGATATACTGTTGAACGGTTAAGAGCAATGTTTTTGAGCAATTTCGATTCCAACTTTGGGTAAACTGCCGTTCCTTTAGATTTTTCTCTCGTGTCCAGAAGTGATGAAAATTGCAGTCTCATTTGAGTTTTATTCATTGGATTGAGCTCTGACGATGATCCTGCCGATGATGTTTATCGTATAATTAGTGAAGCGACAGTACAGTGCACAAGTTTTCGTGTCGACGGTTAAAACCTTCAACTGTGGGTACCTTAAATTCAAATCGTGGATGACTATCTGGTTCAAAAAACTGAACTGGCTAACCGAATACACAGGAAAGCTCAAATTTATAATTGCACCAGTTTTCTCGCTTTTGATTTACATAAATTTCTTAAATGTCCTTTGTATTCGCAGATATTACAGAATATTTCTTTCCCCCTACAAACACTTAAGTGGCTTTTAGCAAACCCATTTCCCCATTTCATAAAGTGGTTTCATTTTCCTATGTTCATGCTTAGTTTTCGTTTTACAAAATGAAAAATTTTGTACGCCGTGCCACTGTTGTTGTCTCTTGTCATAATTCCGAGTTTCGGAAAGTAGTCTCCGTAGGGGGCACAGTTTCTCATGTTAAAAATAAATACGAGTCTTATCCATTCTTGTTTTGCGTTTATTGCTATTTCGCAAACTCTTGTAAAATCCGATAGTTATTCTCAATATTTTTTATGGAAGTCTTTTATGAAGTCCTACTGAACATTCTGTATCGTTTGAAGCTGATATTGGCTGGTTTTATGAAAACGGATTCTAGTCGATCGAAAATTATTCTCATGCTACCAAGTCTCGTAAATTTGTATAACATCCTTATTTCCGGCCTCTCTGATTTTCACAGTGTTTTATTTTCTGATAGGATAGGTATTTTTGTCTCAAATGTAATTGATCTTTCAAATTACCAATGTCAAGATTCTCTTTGGCAATAATTTCAGTTAGAATTGGTCAATCTAATTTGTCCATTGGATGAGGGATTTTGCCGTATGATTTAGTCAAAACAGAAATTTTGCGCATGTTAGATTCAGTTGAATGTGCCATAATAAAAAGTGTCAAACACAACTGGTCTCCTCAAAGGTAAAGGGACATTGATGAGACTGGCATGAAAATTAGCACCCGTTTAAAAATTGACCAAGCGCATTCGAAGTTGCCAGATTTGAAGAGAACGGTCTGAAAAGGCAATGGCAAAAAACCGACACGTGAATTGAATAAGGCGGATTTTCTGGAATCAACACACACCGGATCAAAGTACTCCATGCAGGTTTCGACTTTGAGAGTCGAGCAACTGCAGTTTTCTTACTGAAAAACAAAAAAAAACTACTTTGGTCGAGAGAGTCGAGACATAGTAAAAAAAACAACTAATTTTGGTCCAGAAAATCGAATTTCAAACCAAGCACTGTCAAAACATAGGTCAGGCACAATCTAGTTTTTTCACTTTTTTTTATTTTCCTAAAATTTAATCCAATTTCAAAAAGAAAAACGAGAAAAACTGGTTTCTCGCCGAAGCCTAGAACTTTTCAATAGCGGAACAACTCAGCTTGACGTAGCTGAGATTTTACTTTCACTTTGATTCAACCAATCATATGACTTTATATCAGAGGAAGGGGAATACGTTATACCTGCTTCATTGTGTATACCAAGACAATGAATTTGAACATTTTTTATTTAAGAAAAAAAGTCTTGCAAATCTCAATATTACTTCAATAGGTTTGTGGCTTGTGCCTGCAGCGAGTATTCAATGCTAGCATTACAATACGAGACCTCCAAAACGTTGTATTGCAATATTGCTTAATTTTTTTACTCGTTGAGTTTGTGCAAGGAGCCCCGATCCGGTCTCAATCTGCCTAAACCAGGGTCACAAGGCTCACCCAACTGCTGCTTCTTAATATGAATCTTAATGTGAATCAACTTTACCAGCTGTTGTGAAAGTTTCGATAAGTCGATATAAAATTACTTTACAAAAAAAAGGGATGAATCACGAGTAGATCAAATCAAACATTTGAAACAATCTTTGTTGGTTTAAATCAGTTTTTTTGGCGGTTATTATTATCATTCTCCTATGATGCTCATTGCACGCAACATTGCCGCCCACCTTGAATGAGCCAAGTTCATTCAACACTGACTGGGAGTTTCCTTAGTTTTATGCAAGGCAGTATCTAGCCGCCCCTTGCGGTTTTGACTTTCGCTGATCGGCATTGGTTGTCTCTCCCAAGGTAGACTTCCAAAACCCGAGCTATTGGCCATTGTAGGGTTGGTTTTTGTCCATCAAGAGCGCAACATCACCCAATTTAAAATTTCGTTGCTTCAAAGTCCACTTCATCCGAGGCTGCAGAGAAGACAAGTACTCCTTGCTCCATCGCTTCCAGAAAGTTCCATTCAGTTTCTGCATGTGTGCCCACCGTTTGGCTGGATGAGTTTCCAACGGCTGGACTGTACTTGTCGTCAGTTGGGGCACTGGGATTGGCTGGTAGGTACTGCAATTCTTTCCCTGTCACCATCACAGCTGGTGTTAGGGTTCGTAGGTCTAGAACGTCGTCCGAAATATGGAGGCGTGGTCGTGAGTTTAGGATTGCTTCAATGCCGCAGAGTAGAGTAGAAAGTTCCTCGTACATCAAAACATTGTTCCCAATGACTCTTCGCAGAGGTGATTTCGCAAGTTTCACTCCTGATTCCCAAAGTCAACCAGAGTGAGGAACACCTGGGGGAATCATTGCCCATGTGATTCCAATCTCTTGTGCAGCATTCGGCATTGATTGTTTTCCGAACTTATTAATTAGGCTCATTTGGAGATGCCTTAGCTCGTTTTTAGTTCCAACAAAATTCAGTCCATTGTCTGAGTACATCCTCGCTGGAGCACCACGTCTAGCACAGAATCGTCTCAAGGCAGCAGTACAAGACTGGGAGGACAAACATAATGTTAGCTCCAAATGTATGGCCTTTGCTGTGAAGCAAACAAACAAAGCCAAATTTGACTTTGACAGCTATTTGCCATTCAGTGTCACAAAAGGACCAGCAAAACCCACACCAGTGTGAGTGATTGGAGGCGAAGGCGTTACTCGTTCTTTGGGCTCTTCTCCCATCAATGGTGGATTTGATCGTCCATTGAGTCGTTGGCAGTTCACACAGTTTCGTATGAGGTGACGAATTGCTGCTTGCGCGTCCACAATCCAGAAATGTCGTCGAAGTTCAGCAAGGATCGTATCAACGTGAGCATGAAATTACTTGAGATGAATGTCCTGCAGGATGAGCTTGGCCAGTCGACTTTTCTTGGGTATCACGATTTGGTTCCGCTGATCATCTGCAAGGTGTTTGTTCCGCTTCAGTCTCCCGCTCACTTTGATGGCACTTCTTTGCAACTGATTCGCCGGCGTTTAATGCCCTCAGCTCATCACTGAAGAACTTAGTTTTTTTGTTTTGTATTAGCCTCAGAATGGCGTTGCGTCTATTCGTCAAAGAAGTTGGATGATCGTAACTGCCATCTTCTGGGTGCTTCTGCTTTCGATGAGCAAAAAAGGTAACATAGCACAGTACACGAATGCACTTCTGTAGACTGCTGAATTTTTCCAGATCGGCTAGTGAGTCCAAAGATGGTTTGACCAATTGGGTGCTATTGACAACTGCATTTTTCTTTCTTTCAGAACCAACTTTTGTTAGCTCTGGTTGGTCTGGAATCCGAAATTTAGAGAGCCAGCTTGGTCCATGCCACCAGATTGAAGAGCTTTTTGGCGTCATTGCATCGAGTCCACGAGTTGCAGCATCCGCTGGGTTTTCTTCACTTCGTACATGCTGCCAGTTGACTGCTTTCAAAACCTCATGTACTTCATGTACTCGGTTGCGAACAAAAGTATTCCAGACGTTTGCGGTTTCGTTGATCCAACAAAGTACAATCGTCGCATCTGTCTATCCGAAAACTTCCTTCGGATTCCTTCCTACCGTTTGAAGTGCTTTCCTCGTATGGTCCAGCAACTTGCATCTTAGCACAACTGCGAACAATTCCAATTTGGGGATCGTCAAAGGTTTCAAAGGTGCCATTCTTGATTTAGCCACAAAACGATTGGTTGATTTCGTCTCCGTTTTCCTGACGTAGCTGCAACTGGCTTATGCGGTTTCTGATGCGCCACAAAACAAATGAAGCTGAAAACTGTCCTCGACAACATGTCTCGGTATGTCAAACTTCTCAAAAATGGTGAATTTTAGTCCTCCACCTTAGAAACGTCTCCATCATATCATCGGGGAGTTTGTCGTCCCACTTTAATCCCCGCGACCAAGAGGATTGCATGATGAGTTACGACGGAAGCATCATCGGAGTCAGCCAGCCCAGAGGATCAAAGATCTTAGAGATGGCTGAGAATAGAGACCGTTTTGTCATGTTCTCCTTTAGATGGTGGGCTACTTTGAGGACAAAGACATCGTTTGTCGGACGCCACTTGATTCCTAATGCTTTCACAGAGTAGTCTTTTTCTGAGAACTCGTGTTCGTTTTCGCGCAATTCACTGGGCAAGGATTCCATGACTTCTGCTGAGCTGCTTACAAATTTCTGCAGAAGAAACTAATTTGTTGCGTGCTGACATCTAACGTCATTGATCAGCTTCTTTGCAGAGGGTATGTCATGTGCGTCAGTCAACCAGTCATCGACGTAGAAGTCTTAAACGATTGTTTTTTCGACAGAAGAATGCTTGCCTGCTTCTATGAGTGATCGTACAGAGTGATAGCAACTGCACTCGGGTCATCTTGTATGTTTCTATCGTTTGCTCGGGTGCATCTCTCCAGAGAATTCGGTGGTAGTCCTCCTTGTTAAGAGCCACTTGACGATACATCTTTGCAATTTCTCCGGTGATTCCGATGGGGTAGCATCGGAACCTTAGCAGATGATCAAACAAATCGTCTTGAAGCTTGAGCCAACCATCAGTGCATCGTTCAGCGAAATTTGGGTACTAGTTGGAGCACTAGCGTCCAATACAACTCGTAGCTTTGTAGTTGTGTTATCCTTAGGAACGCAGTGATGGGGTAGATAGTAGCTTCTTTTCTCGGACATTGCGAGCTCATCTGGTGGTACAACTTCTAGTTGACCCATGTCTCGGAACTCTTTGACGCAGTCTCGGTACTGAGTGTATTAGACCACATCCAGCTTAAGTTTGCTTTCCAGACTGAAGATACGTTTGAGTGCAATGGCCTGCACTCGCCGAGAGTTCAAACGTTTGTCTTGAAAGGCAAACTAACAGAGTAGCGACCATCTGGTTCAGTTATGGTTGTTTTGTCGAAGTGATACTCAACAAATTTTTCTTCCTTCGATCGAGGGCTTCGGTTCAAAGGCAAGTCCTCAACGGTCTAAAAAGCGACTAAAGTCTAGATCAGACTATTGACTGACGAAGATTGTTTGCAAAATTCTATCAGCATTGCTCTTGCTTAGTAACTGTACTGATTATTTCACAATCCAGCCAAAAATTGTTTCATCCAAGGTGAGAGATCCTTCTCGTATCTGTTTACCAGTTGTGAGCCCGTTTGTCAGTTTAACACCACATAGAAGATCAATCCTTCCTCTTTTGCCGTAAGCTGGATCCGCCAGTGCATATCGAGACGGATGGTTATGTTCGCGTACATCCATATTGTCTCCTGGTCGATCTGATGTGACTTGGGGCGTGATGAAGAAGTCTGCTCGTAGTGTCTCTTCTCCAGACAATGACAAAGTTATCAGAGCAAGACCTCTCGTCTCCAATGGGGGGGGGGGGTTCCAACTGGTTTCACTGTTTGGTTGACTGATTTACGAGGCAACCCATGCCGTCGTACGAAGCTTTGACTGACGATATTCAACTGTGATCCATTGTCATTCAAGGCACGGCAAAGAATTTCCTGTCTGTGATAGTTGAACAGCTGTATCCCGCAAGTTCCAAGTAGGGCCGTTCTGTCAGGTTCTGTAGCGCTAATTACAGTACACTGGTTGTTTCCACTCGCATGACACTCGTTTACAGTCTTTTCTCAGTTGTAGTTGGTTGTTCCCTGCACAGATTTTCCACGTGAAGAAGAGAATGGTGTTTTTTTTTCCAATCTGCTTGCAATTGTGCGTGCTTGGGCGTTTCGCTACCATATGCCCTGGGCGGAAACAATTAAAACACAGTCGCTTGGAAATCATTTTGTCATTCCGTGTATCTACTTCCAACTTCTTGAACTCGTTACATGCAGTTACAGTATGAAGTGCTCAACAAAATACACATTGCTCGTCCACATTTGTTGCTCCGTACGATTGCCTTCGGTCAATTTTACTTTGGACATCAGCATGTGCTTCAATTCGAATCGTTGGTTTCTGTAAAGTGATTGATGACATCGCTGCTTCTAGTGCCCTCGCTCGCGCACCAATGAAATCGTCAAGCTCGTGTAGTTTCTGGAGCTCTACGCCTGGATTGTGAAGCTGCCATTGCTTTTGGCTTTCTGGATCCAGTTTTTGCTCAATTTCATGAACCACTATTGGATCCTAGTCTTGAGTGTTACAGCCTTGCACTTCTAATGATGCAACATTTCCGCGAAAACACTCCAAAAGCTTCCTAAGGCTTCTTCCATCTTCGGTTTTCATGAGGTAGTTCAACACAGCACTGAGATGCATGCTTACAATGAACCTCTTGTTATCAAATCGGTCCATTAGAGTCCTCCTTGCAACAGTATTTAAATTTTCACTGTGTACAAATGATAGAGATGGCGTACGAATGATAGAATACAATTAATACAAAAAAGTGCGATGAAGATGAAAAAACGACAGGAGTTCAGGCAACCAATCACATTTAAAAACTAACAATTTGCCGGTAAAGACTAATTTTTTTTGGACTCAATCGAATCAACACCGGTGATGCAATCCGATGATATCTATTTTTACCAGAAACTTGTGTGTTTATTTGTGGTTGATTGCATCAAAATTAGCCTTTTGCCATTTTTTTCTTCATAGTCATAATTTTTTGTAAGTGACATTCTTTTCTGACAACAAAGCAAGTTCTAAGCTTTGACTCCTTGTTTGATGTCAATATCACTGGATTTTGGTTTTTCGTTCTTAAATCAAATCAGAGTTTCAGACGAAACAAAATTAGGTTGTGCATGACCAATGTCTTGACTGTGCTCGACTCAAGTTTTGATTATCTTGACCAAAACCCGGTATGTTCTGACTTTCAGTCAAAAAACTTCTTTTGTTGGAATTTCAAGAAGGAAACATATGTCTAACACCTCGACCCGCGGATTTCGATTCCCAAAAACTGAGCCCATTATAAGACATTCAAGGGAAAAGGAGGCCCTTCGACCTTTGCAACGCGACAGGGCATCCATGGAAAAAGATGCCCTTCAACCTTTGCAACGCGACAGCCACATTCCAGCGACTGATGACACAAGCACTGACAAATGTGACGAAAAAATATGGTAACTTGGTGATCTGTTACATAGATGACGTGGTGATTTCACTACCTACCCTGTAGGACCACATCGAACGATTGGATGAGGTATTCTCATGCATGAAGAGGGCAGGATTGAAATGCAAGCCCTCGAAGTGTGAGATTCTGAAGACTCGTTAAAATGGATAAAATACCTGGGAAATGGTAGATAAAAATGGCATCCGAGCAGACCCGGACGCGGTAGAGGCAGTACTGACTTGGAAATTGCCAAAACCTGAGCCCCAGTTGATGAGGTTTTTGGGTTTTGCTAATTTTTACAGGGAGTTCATCAAGGGCTATGCCGATAAAGTATATCCAATGCAACAACTCATGAGGCACAAGGGCAAGAAGTTCACGTTGAATAACACGGCAGAGGATTCATTTCATAGAATAAAGAAAGAACTATATGAAGCACCTGTGCTAGGCATTCCTACAGAAAAGGGAATGGACACTGACGCATCGGTAGTAGCGATCTCTGGCATACTCCATCAAGAACTGGAGTGGAACGGGAAGACAGTCTTGAGACCAATAGCCTACGGGAGCAAAGTCTTGAGGGACGTGGAAATGAAGTACGGGGCACCCAAAGCGGAGATGTTCGCGGTTGTCACCTTTGTGGAAAAATACAGGGCATATCCGGGCAGCGAGCCTTTCAAACGGGTCGACAACAGGGCACTCAGCTAGCTGAAAACGTACTCAGAGCTACATCGGAAGATGGATAGTTCGGTTGGATGGTTACAATATGATCATTGAACATAGAATGAGGGGCAAACACCAAAATGCCGACAGTTTGAATGAGAAAACGGAATTCTACGAGAGGCAGGAGCAGAGGGAGGCCGATAGGCCGGAGATAAGAGATGGCTTCTCTTTTTTTGATAGGGAGACGCATGATAGCCTACCGCTCACGCGATTTCTCGACAAGTCGGGCAAACCGATAGAAGACCATCCAGAATTACCCACTGAGCATCAGGAAAAAGCAATTCTGAAGAGAAAATCCGGGAGGCCAAAAAAATCATGCTCAAAGATAGTCAAAGATAGCCAGGGAGACGCTGAATGCAAAAGGTTACGACCTGGACGAAGTGGAAACAAGAAAGGCGACGCTAGGGCAGGATTTGATGAGATTGCTTGAGAAACTGGCTGATCAGGACGAATCTGGAGCGGAGGGCGAAAGGGAGGTCTTGAGAAGGATAGTATGCGTCAAGCTTAAGGACCACATCCATATTGCAGGAGAACTGAACGGATAAATGATGGCACTGAAGGAGCACTTCAAAGCGAGGTAAAGTATATTGGATCTGATGCGGGCGCAGAAAAATGACAAAATGACAAGAAACCTCTCCAAATGGGTCCGGACGGGAGTGAAAGAGAAAAGAGACCTGGAAGAGGATAGCTATAAGATCTTGAGCCAGCTCTACAAATAATGAAAGACTTACTCTACCACACAGCTGATGGAGTGGTGGCTTGCAGGAGAAGAGGATGAGAAGATACTAAACAAACATAATCTCATCATTTTACCACAGCTATATCAAACAGAGGTGTTGTTCAGATCGCACGATCAGATGGAAAATTAGGGGATAGATAAAGTGCAACACAGAAATTTACACCGGTTTGATTGGCCAGGGTTGAGGAAGGCTTGTGAAAGATGTATGAGCGCGTGTTTGTCGTGTTTGCAATTAAAGGAACCCAGAAAAATGAAATCCCCTCTCAAATCCGTGGAAAGCTTAGAATTCAACGAAAATCCGCAGATAGACCGCCAACAGATCTGCATGACCGATTCGGGGTATAACCAGATACTGGTAATCATTGATCACTTTACGAAACTGGCGGAAGCGGTACCATGTCAGACAGCCTTGGCTGAGGAAATTTGCCACCACTTGATAACGCACTGGATATCACGGTATGGTTGTCCGATGACCTTCCAATCTGATAATGGGAAAACCTTCTTTGGGGACCTGACAAAAGAACTCATGAGAAGATCCCACATTGAACAAGCACATTCGACGACCTACCATCTACAGACGAATGGACTCGTAGAGAGGCAAAACAGAACACTAGTGAATATGCTCAGGGTATTTTGCTCGAGGTATATGAAAGACTGGGACAAATATCTGCCGTAAGTGGTTGGAGCGTGCAACAGCACGCAACGCTCAACAACGGGGACAGTCCTTTCATGATGTTAACAGGCAGAGAGAGAGCAATGCCCCTGACGTTCTTCTAGCCGGACTATGAAGGACAGTAGACATCGCCTCAAGCATACGTGAATGAAGCAGTTAAGAGACAACAAGAGTTGAAAGAGCTGTTTTTCTTCTCTGTGCAGAAGAAAAACAGCTCAAGCACAGATGAGACAACGAAGGAAGTATGATGAGAAAATACTTCAGGCAAATCCATTTGCTGTGGGACAATACGTCTGGTTGTTTCAGAAGGTCATACCTCCAAATGGGACGAAAAAACTACTATAGAAATGAAGAGGCCTGTTCATGATAACGGAAGTGCACCAGCAGGATCGGTTCCATCGCTTGAGCACGAGGCCAGCGGCGCACTATGAAAATCTGAAACCTCACGTTCATCACCTGAAGACTGCAGAGCATGGAAGGACTCGAGTATCTACTGGTAGAACCAGCATACGAGGTGAACGAGAAAGGCACCAGAGAGAAGAATGATGGCCACGAGAGCATGAGTATGGACGACAATGAAAAAATAGAGGTGGGTTCGGGACAAGGATCTTTCGCAAAAGAGGACTGGAACGAACCAGAGCAGTACGAGGTGCCAAAATGGACAGAACCGGAACTGCCCATAACGACGGAAACAAGAAAGTTGGGCGCAAGAAGACAGTCATGAGGTATAACAGATATGGCGACGACTTTTTGATTGACAAAAAACAGCCAGAAGAGCTAGGTGAAAAAAATGGTGAACGTGGGCGATCTGGTAGCAGAGGAGGAGTGGCAGACCTCCAAAAGGGACGAAAAAGCCACTATAGAAAAGAAGAGGCTTGTTCATGATAACGGAAGTGCACTAGCATGGTCGGTTCTATCGCTTGAGCACAGGGCGAGCGGAACAGGGCGAGCGACGGAAACGAGAAGACAGTCATGGGCCAAACAGAACACTAGTGAATATGCTCAGGGTATATTGCTCGAGGTATATGAAAGACTGGGACAAATGTCTGCCGTAAGTGGTTGGAGCGTACAACAGCACGCAACGCTCAACAACGGGGACAGTCCTTTCATGATGTTAACAGGCAGAGAGAGAGAGTAATGCCCCTGACGTTCTTCTAGCCGGACTATGAAGGACAGTAGACATCGCCTCAAGCATACGTGAATGAAGCAGTTAAGAGACAACCAGAGTTGAATGAGCTGTTTTTCTTCTCTGTGCAGAAGAAAAACAGCTCAAGCACAGATGAGACAACGAAGGAAATTTTAAGAGAAAATACTTCAGGCAAATCCATATGCTGTGGGACAATACGTCTGGTTAATTCAGAATGTCATACCTCCAAATAGGACGAAAAAACTACTATAGAAATGAAAAGGACTGTTCATGATAACGGAAATGCACCAGCAGGGTCGATTCCATCGCTTGAGCACGAGGCCAGCGGCGCACTATGAAAATCTGAAACCTCACTTCCATCACTTGAAGACCGCAGAGCATGGAAGGACTCGAGTATCTACTGGTAGAACCAGCATGCGAGGTGAACGAGAAAGGCACCAGAGAGAAGATTGATGGCCACGAGAGCATGAGTATGGACGACAATGAAAAAATAGAAGTGGGTTCGGGCCAAGGATCTTTCGCAAAAGAGGACTGGAACGAACCAGAGCAGTACGAGGTGCCAAAATGGACAGAACCGGAACTGCCCATAACGACGGAAACAAGAAAGTTGGGCGCAAGAAGACAGTCATGAGGTATAACAGATATGGCGACGACTTTTTGATTGACAAAAAACAGCCAGAAGAGCTAGGTGAAAAAAATGGTGAACGTGGGCGATCTGGTAGCAGAGGAGGAGTGGCAGACCTCCAAAAGGGACGAAAAAGCCACTATAGAAAAGAAGAGGCTTGTTCATGATAACGGAAGTGCACTAGCAGGGTCGGTTCTATCGCTTGAGCACAGGGCGAGCGGAACAGGGCGAGCGACGGAAACGAGAAGACAGTCATGGGCCAAACAGAACACTAGTGAATATGCTCAGGGTATATTGCTCGAGGTAAATGAAAGACTGGGACAAATATCTGCCGTAAGTGGTTGGAGCGTACAACAGCACGCAACGCTCAACAACGGGAACAGTCCTTTCATGATGTTAACAGGCAGAGAGAGAGAGTAATGCCCCTGACGTTCTTCTAGCCGGACTATGAAGGACAGTAGACATTGCCTCAAGCATACGTGAAGGAAGCAGTTAAGAGACAACAAGAGTTGAATGAGCTGTGCAGAAGAAAAACAGCTCAAGCACAGATGAGACAGCGAAGGAAATTTTAAGAGAAAATACTTCAGGCAAATCCATATGCTGTGGGACAATACGTCTGGTTAATTCAGAATGTCATACCTCCAAATAGGACGAAAAAACTACTATAGAAATGAAAAGGACTGTTCATGATAACGGAAATGCACCAGCAGGGTCGATTCCATCGCTTGAGCACGAGGCCAGCGGCGCACTATGAAAATCTGAAACCTCACGTCCATCACCTGAAGACCGCAGAGCATGGAAGGACTCGAGTATCTACTGGTAGAACCAGCATGCGAGGTGAACGAGAAAGGCACCAGAGAGAAGATTGATGGCCACGAGAGCATGAGTATGGACGACAATGAAAAAATAGAAGTGGGTTCGGGCCAAGGATCTTTCGCAAAAGAGGACTGGAACGAACCAGAGCAGTACGAGGTGCCAAAATCGACAGAACCGGAACTGCCCATAACGACGGAAACAAGAAAGTTTGGACGCAAGAAGACAGTCATGAGGTATAACAGTTATGGCGACGACTTTTTGATTGACAAAAAACAACCAGAAGAGCTAGGTGAAAAAAAATGGTGAACGTGGGCGATCTGGTAGCAGATGAGGAGTGGCAGACCTCCAAAAGGGACGAAAAAGCCACTATAGAAAAGAAGAGGCTTGTTCATGATAACGGAAGTGCACTAGCAGGGTCGGTTCTATCGCTTGAGCACATGGCGAGCGGAACAGGGCGAGCGACGGAAACAAGAAGACAGTCATGGGCAAAACAGAACACTAGTGAATATGCTCAGGGTATATTGCTCGAGGTATATGAAAGACTGGGACAAATATCTGCCGTAAGTGGTTGCAGCGTGCAACAGCACGCAACGCTCAACAACGGGGACAGTCCTTTCATGATGTTAACAGGCATAGAGAGAGCAATGCCCCTGACGTCCTTCTAGCCGAACAATCAAGGACAGTAGACATCGCCTCAAGCATACGTAAATGAAGCAGTTAAGAGACAACAAGAGTTGAATGAGCTGTTTTTCTTCTCTGTGCAGAAGAAAAACAGCTCAAGCACAGATGAGACAACTAAGGAAGTATGATGAGAAAATACTTCAGGCAAATCCATATGCTGTGGGACAATACGTCTGGTTGTTTCAGAATGTCATACCTCCAAATGGGACGAAAAAAACTACTATAGAAATGAAGAGGCCTGTTCATGATAACGGTATTGCACCAGCAGGGTCGGTTCCATCGCTTGAGCACGAGGCCAGCGGCGCACTATGAAAATCTGAAACCTCACGTCCATCACCTGAAGACCGCAGAGCATGGAAGGACTCGAGTATCTACTGGTAGAACCAGCACGCGAGGTGAACGAGAAAGGCACCAGAGAGAAGAATGATGGCCACGAGAGCATGAGTATGGACGACAATGAAAAAATAGAAGTGGGTTCGGGCCAAGGATCTTTCGCAAAAGAGGACTGGAACGAACCATAACAGTACGAGGTGTCAAAATGGACAGAACCGGAACTGCCCATAACGACGGAAACAAGAAAGGTTGGGCGCAAGAAGACAGTCATGAGGTATAACGGATATGGCGACGACTTTTTGATTGACAAAAAACAGCCAGAAGAGCTAGGTGAAAAAAATGGTGAACGTGGGCGATCTGGTAGCAGATGAGGAGTGGCAGACCTCCAAAAGGGACGAAAAAGCCACTATAGAAAAGAAGAGGCTTGTTCTTGATAACGGAAGTGCACTAGCAGGGTCGGTTCTATCGCTTGAGCACAGGGCGAGCGGAACAGGGCGAGCGACGGAAACGAGAAGACAGTCATGGGCAAAACAGAACACTAGTGAGTATGCTCAGGGTATATTGCTCGAGGTATATGAAAGAATGGGACAAACATCTGCCGCAAGTGGTTAGAGCGTACAACAGCATGCAACGCTCAGCAACGAGGACAGTCCTTTCATGATGTTAACAGGCAGAGAGAGAGAGAGAGCAATGCCCCTGACGTTCTTCTAGCCGGACTATGAAGGACAGTAGAACTCGCCTCAAACATAAGTGGATGAAGCAGTTAAGAGACAACAAGAGTTGAATGAGCTGTGCAGAAGAAAAACAGCTCAAGCACAGATGAGACAGCGAAGGAAGTATGATGAGAAAATACTTCAGGCAAATCCATATGCTGTGGGACAATACGTCTGGTTGTTTCAGAATGTCATACCTCCAAATGGGACGAAAAAAACTACTATAGAAATGAAGAGGCCTGTTCATGTTAACGGAAGTGCACCAGCAGGTTCGGTTCCATCGCTTGGCCACGAGGCCAGCGGCGCACTATGAAAATCTGAAACCTCACGTCCATCACCTGAAGACCGCAGAGCATGGAAGGACTCGAGTATCTACTGGTAGAACCAGCATGCGAGGTGAACGAGAAATGCACCAGAGAGAAGAATGATGGCCACGAGAGCATGAGTATGGACGACAATGAAAAAATAGAAGTGGGTTCGGGCCAAAGATCTTTCGCAAAAGAGGACTGGAACGAACCAGAGCAGTACGAGGTGCCAAAATGGACAGAACCGGAACTGCCCATAACGACGGAAACAAGAAAGGTTGGGCGCAAGAAGACAGTCATGAGGTATAACAGATATGGCGACGACTTTTTGATTGACAAAAACAGCCAGAAGAGCTAGGTAAAAAAAAATGGTGAACGTGGGCGATCTGGTAGCAGATGAGGAGTGGCAGACGTCCAAAAGGGACGAAAAAGCCACTATAGAAAAGAAGAGGCTTGTTCATGATAACGGAAGTGCACTAGCAGGGTCGGTTCTATCGCTTGAGCACAGGGCGAGCGGAACAGGGCGAGCGACGGAAACAAGAAGACAGTCATGGGCAAAATAGAACACTAGTGAATATGCTCAGGGTATATTGCTCGAGGTATATGGAGGCCTGGGACAAATATCTGCCGCAAGTGGTTAGAGCGTACAACAGCATGCAACGCTCAGCAACGAGGACAGTCCTTTCATGATGTTAACAGACAGAGAGAGAGAGAGAGCGAGAGAGAGAGAGAGAGAGAGAGAGAGAGAGAGCAATGCCCCTGACGTTCTTCTACCCGCCCGGACTATGAAAGACAGAAGACATCGCCTCAAGCATAAGTGAAGGAAGCAGTTAAGAGACAACAAGAGTTGAATGAGCTGACGACGGAAACAAGAAAGGTTGGGCACAAGAAGACAGTCATGAGATATAACAGATATGGTGACGACTTTTTGATTGCCAAAAAAACAGCCAGACGAGCTAGGTGAAGAAATGGTGAACGTGGGCGATCTGGTAGCAGATGAATAGTGGTAGATCATCAACGACTGTGAGCACTCGTGGCAGGAGGACCACACCTCACCAGATACAGAAGTAGACCTAGAACAGAGCGAAATAGAAAGAAGGGAGAATACAAACCTGAGGACATTAGAGTGGATGCATGTTCTGCAGGTTGAGGTCAAAGAAACGCAAAGCATCCAACAAGTCGACATATCAGCGGGGAAGCATCTGAAAGAAGGAAATTCGTTGTTTGGTTGGACGGCGACAGACCGACCATTAGACGTACCACCTGACAAAATGAGACCATTTTTGTGCGGGGAGTGAGGGTAGGAGCTACCCACACCAAAAATTTAATGATAAAGAAACTCAGGGAATTGAGAGAGACCAACGGACTGGAGCTGTATCAGGAAGAAGCCGAGCCTACCATTGGAAGTAACTTCAAGACCAAATTCAAGAGTCCAAATGAGTTTTCAGAAAACATCCTGATCACGGACAGCGACTTCATCTTGTCAGATAGGACCAGTGCAATCTGCATAACCGCAGATATGAGTTTCAACACCAGATTAGAAGCAGGCTTCAAGAGAGAGTGGCAGAATGTGGAGTTTCTGTTCAGGCAGGGAACAGGATTGGGGGTATGGCTGCACTTCCTCCTTCAGTTTCACAGGTTCCTGGCTAATGCCTATGCTTTTTGATGACGAGAGTCAGTGAGAGAAACGTGATAGATCGTGAGAATGTGATAATGGCATTGACACGACTGAGGGACTTCCTGGTTGAAAAAAGGATAAGAGAATTTCAATGGCGGTCTACGATCCGAACAGGGGCAGATTGAACCCTAAGGAACTATACGCCATCCTGCACGTGGTCTTTGCAGAAACGGAAAAAATGCTACATCTACACAAAAAGTACTACTTCAGCATCGCCTGAGCTTCAGGTGGAGGTTGAAATAGTGTTTTAAAGGTAGTAAGTGGGAGGTTTAGGCTGGCCATGAGCAAAAACATCTTGGTCTAAAATTCAGTTTTTTTCTCAGATTGGTTTTGAATCATAAACACAAAAACGATATTTGGATCGAAAATACACGAGTAACGGAAGCAAAAACATCAATCAGCAATTCGCAATCGGCGCTGGGAAAGGTATTTCTTGAGTATTGAATATGGGGAAGGAATTTTTTTATTATTGAACTTGGGAAAGACATTTTTTGAGTGAAGTATTTCTTGAGCAAGGTGTTTCGTGAGATGTCTTGAAAAAGGAAACAAAGCAATGCAATGGCAGATCGTTTCTGGAAGTCGGTGCCAGCGGCAGTTAAGAAATCCACACTCGATGAACTATACAAGCGCTTGAGGGATCTCAATTATCACAAGAGAGGCTGGCGTTAATGCTTTATGCTATCCTGCAGCTGGAGTCGCAAGGAGAGTGCAGGGAGTCAGCGACCGAGGCTGTGTTGATGGTGGGCTACACCTCGGACGGGATTTCCAATCAAGAACAAACCAGATGGCTGCCCTGGAACGTTGACGGAGGTGTGAGGGGGTTGGACCTGGCGAGAAACCCCTGCTTGAATAACACAACGGAATACGGTGCAGGGGAATTTTCCCTTCCTACCAAACCACCGGCAGGAACCGTTACTAGCAAGCAGTTTTTGATGATACGGTCCAAACAAACGAAAAAATCAAATCCAGATCTCAGCAACTTGAAAAGTGAACTGGAGAGGGCACAGAGGGAACGGGACCAGGCTAATCTGGAACGGGACCCAGCAAATCTTGATAGGGACCAAGTAAAACTTGACCGGGAAAAAGTGATTCTTGATCTGGACTTGTTGAAAGCTGAACGTGAGCAAGCCCAGAAGTTGCAAGAAAGCGTGGCGAATTGCGACTAAATAAAAGTGGAAATTGAACGGCTGCAGCGGATGCAACAAGAAATTGCGAGTGGCATAGAAAGGAAGATGAAGACGTAGTCTGAGCCCTTGACAATGAGATCGAGACCAGATTCCAGGATGGAAGTTTATGAAGTCCCCAAGTCAAGTGGTCGCTTCAACATGGACGGCGTAGCCCAGGAGCATATGAATGAGGGCCTGGACACATGGACGCCACCGGAACCCGTCCCTTCCTTGAGTAATCTGGAGTCAAGTCCGATCAGACCACTAATGGATATTGCGCTACCGGGTCTGACACCCAGCTCAACCAGCGGCAGTCAGACTGGAATGGGGACATCACGTCTCATGAGCTTCAAGAAAGTCTGCACTCAAAGACTCTCGAGAGATTGGCAAGGGAGGCTGAGCCACTCACCTGGAGGGAACACCCAGTGAGGAGTGTCATCATCGCAAACTACAAGAAAAACACCGGTGGCGCATATCACCGACTCAACCGGAATGATTGGACGGCGGCGCAACGCGAGAGGAGAGATGCCTTCAATGATGCATCTTTGGCTGAATACTTCACACCGCCTAAAATAACTGAGGGCACAGTCCACTTGATCATTGGGGACAGTCTTTTCAGGGTCCTGACGAGGATCCAGGCGCATTGGAAAGTGGGCATCTTGAGTTTCTCGGGTGCAGCAAGGCCCCAGATGTTGGCGTCACTAGAGTTGCTGGAAATGGGAAAAGTGTACACGGTCACCCTAATGATGGGGACCAACGATGTTTCTAGAGGCGAATCACGGAAAATGGTGAGGTTGCAGGACAAGGTGAGCTGCATTCTTGAGGAGCTGAGGGTCTACTTAGACCTAACGGTGCTCACAATTTGCACAGTCCCCTTTAACATGATGGCAGATCAGAACGCGATGAGCATGATTGAAAGGGTGCGCCACATCAACGAAATAATCATGCAAGTCCAGCAAAGAGGTGTCCTGCCCGTGAAGCTGCTCGACCTGGGGAGAAGGATGCAGGATTCCCTTCCACAGAATTCATCTTCGGATGGTAACCACTTTGATAAGCCCAAGGGCACGGAGTGTCTGAATGGTGTCTTTCAGAGACACATCAATTTTCTAGAGTCAGATCTAGTAGAAAAGGGCCAATTCACCTATGTTCCACCCCCGAGGCCTTCCTTCTTCCCGGTTAGGCCAGTGGCTGACCGCTTGGGAAGGAGAGTCAATTCTAGAGGAAGTTCGAGGAGTAGCAGAAGCAGGCAGCTGGGTTCGACATCCAGGGAGAGGGACGAGATGGACTCCTTAACACCACAGAGCTCGGCGGTGTCATCGGTAGTGGTGCTGGACAACAAGAAAGCCAGATCACCGGTAGGAGGCCCTGGAGGAGCGAGCAAACCCAGGTACCTGGAGCGAGTGAAAGATTTGGACCTCGAGGATCTAGCCTGCAGGCAGGAGCTAATGGAGGTCTTGGGACTCAAAAGTCTGACGCATGAGGACCTGAGCGATCACTACTCCGTGATTTGTTTTAAGGCCCTTGAAGCGCACTTTTCTCGAGACAAAAACCCTGGAGACGGCGGACTTGACTGGGATTCCCAAGAAGTCAACCCGGGGGCCAGTCAATTACAGGCCATTCAAGGAGTTGGGAAGCCCAGTCCTCATCGTGGAACATCCAAAGCAGCGAACAAGTATATCCAGGATCAGAGTGGCGATTCTTGAATAGTTGAAGGCCGTAAAAAAATTTCTTGAGCCAAAAAATATGGGGCTTCCGATACCGCCTACAAGGGCCCGAAGTTGTCAGAAGACCCGAGATACGGGGACTCTTATGGGAGCTCACAGCTGGCCAAGACTTTGGCAGAATACGATCGCTCAGACCCTGGAGCAGCGAGGGCCATCATCGTGGCGGGGTCGGACATTGATGGACCGTCCCCGAGGTTATTCGCGGAGCTTAATCAGGGGTTGACTCTGATAGTGGCGATGAAGTCGGAAACGCCGTGTGAGCCAGAGTTACTGTTGTTCGCGGGGATGAATGATCATCTGCACGCAGCGGGATCGCTTGAGCACTTGAGAAATGGAGACCCAACACTGAAGAAGATCTGGGAATTGATCCAGACGTTGTTCGGGGCAATGAATGAGGTGCAAGAGTTGGTGGTTTCTCGATTGGGATCGAAAACGAAGGTGGTATTCAAATCATAACCAGGCTATGCAAGCATGCCACCAGCTCCTCAGTTTGTTTACGCGATGCTAATCTTGATAATGGATGGCAGTGGGCTGCGGATGCTAATGGCAGCCCCTAATCGTGAGCTTGAGTCGATAAACTTGAGACTTCTAAACTCGGAGGTGGCTGCAGCATGGGCAAATGTGTCTCACGCCCTGAGGGGTTTCTACGAGTTCGCAGACATACTGATTGTGCTGGATCAAGTACTTTGTCTTGAGATATCGAATTTGGCTAGGCAGCTGAAATTCAATCCTGAGGTGGGGGAGGACCACCCTGTGATAAGCCATTTGACTGCCAGTCTTTGGTTCCGGAATATGTACCTCACGATAACGGGTTCAATCAGCAGTATGAAAGGGAGTGTCACTGATCAGAACGTGGCGGGAGCTGAGAAACAATTGGAATTGATGGGGTATCGTCTGACTCAAAAAAGAAGCAGATGGCCGTTCCTGACACCGCGGCTGGGGAACGTGACGGACAAGACGAGAGAAAGCAAGTGACGGACATCTCCCCTGATCAAGCAAATTTGGGAGTTTCTGGAGGATCAACTTGAGATCTCCGAGGAGAGGGAGATGACGGTGGGGACATTCGTGACGTCAGCAAACGAGATCACTTTTGGCGGCTTGTAGAGAGAACAAGCGACAGGCGAATTCAAAACCAGAAAAGCACACGAAATCTTAAGATTCTTGAGTCCATGTTGCGAGAAGAATTATATGGACAAGAAATTTTACGCGGGAACTACCATCTTTGGGGCGTTTTGTGCAAGACCTCTTGAGCATATCGATTAATCTGCTGCTAGCTCTGTATCAGGTGTATGCCAGGTACCTGTTCCGGCGTACATGGTCAGCAGAATCGACGGATATTTGACGCTGATACACTTGACACATGGGAACCTAGCGGCACTTTATCGACTGATGAAGTATGGGGAACCCCTTTTGGTGGGAAAAGCCCACCCGAGTCTGGATACTTACCCCTACAAGTGTGCGGCAGTACTGAAGACTCTGCTGGTGGAGGATCTCTTGATGCAGAACCGATACTGAGAGGAGAGGAGAGAAACCTGAATATTAGAGAAAAGATGAGAGAGGCGAATGGAGGCATTGAGGTCTGATCCCCTAGGGATGATCAGAGGGCTAGGTGAGGTAGTGGCTTGTGTCTACGGGCCCGCCGTGACATATGCCCTCCCGGAACCGCTTGTGACGGCATACCGACATTTAGTTGTCTACGTGAGCTTGATCAGCATTCTGGATGGGACAGCGTTGAATTGGTGCAAGCAAGAGAACTTGAGAGCACGAATGGGTGAGACGGTGCTATTCGGAAAGGTGAAGGATCAGAAATTGATAGTGTTCAACTTCAGGGGACAGCTGCAGTGTAGAATGGGGGGAAAATTCAAAGGGTCCCATTGAGGCCTACCCGAAAATCTGGAATTCGAATCCACTAGCAAAGAACACGAGAGAAGTCTTGAAAAGTCCAGCGTGGAAGAAAAGCTTCGATTTGGTGAAGAGAGAACTGGAGACAATCCTTGAAGCGGAGGTGCTACCCGTTATCATCGCGGAGCTCCTGACGTTGAGATGAATGACGTTGGGGATGAACACCCTGATGGTAGTCTCGTCAATACATGCTAGAGAGGCTGTGGAGCACCAACAGAAGATGTTCACGCACAGCTGGGACCCCCTGTTCATCGGGTATTCGGCGGCTGTGTATTTGCATACATGAAATAAAAATAAACTCGTGGACTACTCAAACCAAGAAGATGCGGGGTTAGATGTCTCCCAAGTATGAAATCCGGGAAGTGATAAAGGTGCTTGAGAAGGCTGGATTTGAAATTAAGATGCCCATATACGATAGCGGCAGAACTATCATGGAATAGGGTCACCTAGCTCTGCAGGGTGAAATGAAGTGCAGTACAAGGAAACATCTGGCATCCTATGGACTGGAGGAGGTGGTAGTGCAACGCGAGGAGGTGGTAGTAATGATTGGGCGGACACGCCCACACCACCCTTAGGATCTCCCGTAAGAATCTGGAGTTGCCCCTAGCAAGTTAACCCTCAAACATAGGTATGGTACTCTTGAGCAAAGAGACGAGGAAGAAGAACACTTTCGAGGGGAATAAGAGTATGTTCTTGAACACGCTGGATGAAATTGGATGGCAAGATTTTTTGACCGAGTTCAATCAGAAGGTAGAACAGAAAGTCAGACTGGATGATTTCAAAGACGAGTTGTGGGACACCGTAGTAGGATTTGGAGAAACTGTCTTGATGGCCACTGGGATGGACGAGAAAGCGAGAGGGGAGCTGCTCGACAAATTGGTTTGCTTGAGGGAGAAGAAGCAGAGTGCTGAGGCTAAATCTTGTAAAGATAGCTCTACTCCGATTGAAAAGACTGATAATGAAAAAATTAGGGTTGAAATTGATGATAGAAGTAAAACTAGTACTTTAATTTTGATAATAATATTCCAAAGGCTAGAGAAGGGGGGGGGGCAAGATACGGAGGAGGGATATCTGGATAACGAAGTGGATTCAGTGATGATTTTGACTACGCCCCCGAGTAAAGGAGTGAGGTCAATGAAAAGAAATTGGGAGGTAGAAGAAGCGAGTACCTCGGTGGAGGCGGTTTCAGGGAAGAATTTTTACGTGAAGCTTGGCGGGCGGGGCGCTAGAAGCATTGACTTCGTACGATAAACTAAAACTGGGCGACAAATGTCTGCACGTGTATCGAAGGCTGACGCAGCATGTTGCTCGAGACAACTCGGGATTAGTCTGGCGAGGAGGAAAGATGTCACCTGTTTCTTGAGATGCATCATGCCGGTGATGCCTGATGCTACCATCCAGGCATGTTATCAAAGTGTGGGTTGAGGTAAAGCTCGAGACAACTCGGGATTAGTCTGGCGAGGAGGAAAGATGTCACCTGTTTCTTGAGATGCATCATGCCGGTGATGCCTGATGCTACCATCCAGGCATGTTATCAAAGTGTGGGTTGAGGTAGAGTCTGGAACGTTATCCTGAATGTGTATCAGAGTACTGGGATTGAGAAGGAGGAGGGTTCGAGGCAGTCTCTGGAGAACCATGCAAAACTTGACGAGATCCGACGGCTCTCGAACAAGAAATTTGGTGAGAGTCATGACGTACACCGTGGCCTGGCTTTGGCAGAAGAATACTCGAGACCCACGAAGCGAGGGGAGTATCATTATGTGTCCGATGTAATGCGGATATCATACAACCCTTTCTTGGATGCGGGGGCAGGTGCTGCATATATGAATTTTGTAGTTACGGAGCTACTGCTACTGCTACTGAAGTTCGGGACAGAGAAGAGAATCGAGATTGATTCGACTGAGAGAATGAAACCGAGCCTGGGTTTGGTGCTTGAGAAGGTGCCCGAAGTCGTCAGCGTGCTGCGTTCTGAGAAGAAGGTGGAGCTAAGGCTGGGAGGCAAAGGTAACATATTGTCTACGAACTTGGTAAATGTTTGGAAGTTCCTGAGACCATCTTGGTGTCCATATCCTCAGGATATTTTGAACGAACAAGTCACGAGCGAGTGAGAAAGTCACCAGGGAAGGATGACGATTTGGGGAATCTGAGTGTGGGACACAAATTGATCCTGCCTCATTGAAAAGATTCTGAAGAAGTCATGAGCAAGCCAAATGAGTCGCCAAAAAAGCTGGAGCTAGGCAGTTGTCTTGATCTAGCGAGTGGAGGTGGAAAACAATCTTGTGATGGACGGTTTTGTGTCAGAACACAGTCTTTTCAAAGCAAAGATCTGGCCACTTGGTTTGATGACATCACTGAGAAGGAGAAGAGTGAGGTGCAAATAGTAGCTGAGTGTTACGCGAGCACCCCAGTAAATCTAGCCACGGTATTGGGATTCTTCTCGAGGATGTGTTGTCTAGATTCACTGGAGAAGCTAGAGTCCGAGCACCATCTGGTGACGGCATTAAGAGTGGAGTCTTGGCCTGGAGTGTTAGAGATAGTCCAACAGCATATCAAGTGATAGAAAATTGATCTTGAGGCAGAGATGGGGCTTCCCGTGAGCGAGGCTTACAGTCTACCAATGAATGCGAACCCCTGGTGGGATCAGTCATGGCTAACTTGTGCGAGGGTCATTATCCGTTACATATGGCGATGGTGGGAGCGTCTAGTCAGAGGTTACTGATTGACAAGGCATTCTCGGTGCCTAAGTGCGTGCGCATGGCGCGGGTGTCATATCATTCACGTCGTTTGTTACGGAAGATGCTGTTAGCGGTGCCTGGGTATCAAAGGGAGGACTTGAGTGAGATATGGGGGGAGGAAGAGAGTTTGCAAAAGGGACACTAGTGACTTCGAGATGCAAAACACGATCGGGAAGACGAAGAATAGCGCCCAAGCCGTGACGCATGCGAAGATGATGGAGTTTGAGCCTTTGCTCGAGGCTTCAGGAGATCGCAATCTCCGAAGCATCAACTTGACGTACGGAGAATGCCCATGTGTCATTGTCTGGCACAGACACCTTGGTACCCGGAGCAGTCAAATCTCTGCTTGATATGGGATGTTGAAGAACTTTGGTCGTTAGGGCTATCCGACCATCAGCAGAAGGTCACCCTATTCGTGGTGAGCTTGATGCTGGTGCTGCAATGGATTGAGGAGAACGTAACGAAATATCGGGAGTCTAGGGCACCAACAGTGGAGTCGACACATGCCATTGACTATAGCCGGAGGCTTGAGTTGTTTGAGATTGCGTGCAAAGTCTTCGCTGAACCCATGGAGGTGAGGCACCTTTGGAGTCGCATACGATTCTTCTCATGGTTTCGGGCGACACTGAAGTCTTGGCTGTACACGTTGACGAGGAATCACATGAAGAAGCATCAAAAGGAATATCGTCGGTTCCTGGCCGAGATCGCAAAGACCTTGCTCAAAGACCTTGCTCAAAGACCTTTGCTCAACCATCGCAATGCGATAACCACGGGTTTGAAAAGGGTTGGTAAGGTGTCTAGAGACAATACCAAAGCAAGGGAATTGATACTGGAGGAGGACCTCGTGAAGATGTGAGCTCGAGCTTGCACAACTCTTTCTGCTTGAACAGGTAATCCAAGGTGAAGAGCCTACCGAACCAGTAGAGAAGCTTGCAAGAGCAAAGGGAATGGATGCGGGCCTACGAACAGCTGAAGGCATGGGAAGAGACCGTAATCAGTTCCGACGACGAAGAGGAATTATCGTGGCAAATCACTGTGTCGAGTCCATCCGGACCCAGTACCTCGAAGACGGGGGGCATGAGCTGAGCAGAGTGCTCAGGGGTAGGTTCTTGAGTCTTGAGCGTAGAAGGCAAAAGGGGCTTGAGTGTGAACTCAGATAAAATCTGAGGGCACGGAAAAGAAATTTTAAATTGGAGAATATTGTTATTATTATACTATATTTATTATAAAAATCAAAATGACAATTTTCTGACTGGGTGAAACAAAAGAAATTTTAATGATCAGCTTATTAAGCTGCTTTTCAGGGTGCAGGTGGATGCAGAATTTGATTACTGTTTGGCTATAATGTGACAATTTTGCAATAGCTTTAATTTTGGCGATGTAGATAAAGTTAAATCTGCCGCAAACTTCTATAAAGAAGATGCGAGCGATTAGCGCGGAAAAATTGTTAGAAAATACGAGAATAAAATTGTTACTCGCAATTTTAACAGAATTATGCGACACGAGTAGAGCAATCTTGTTCCCTATAGAAAACCAAGAGTTCAGGAAGAGCGAAAGAGAAGAACGATCAATGGGACCTGAGTGATACCCGAGTGGAAAGATGGAAAGCTGAAGCTGCCCAATGGTCCGAAGAGAAAAACTTCTTTGTTAAAATTTATTTCTTCAAAACTCCTCAAGTTAAACTTAATTACCTTAAATCAGTTCTAGAGTCGCTTTACAATTATTAGTTGTTCAATTCCAGAGCTTGTATCGGTTTGAGGGAACCTAATTTAAATTTCTTGAGTGTATTGTATGTGATTATGATGAGTTAAGGCGAGTTTTTAGGTTGATCCATCTGAAATGGATCAAAGGTCCACTGTCAGACAAAAACAACGGTATATTTAGGTTTCCGACCATGTTTTTCAGAGCGTCCGCTGGTTTTAGGTATTTCGAGATCTGACCATTGGGGCGTTCGTACTTCTAGAGTGGGGGGGGGGGGCATTTTGGTAGAAGCCTTTAAGCTGTAACACGGTTTGTAGTCTCATGTTGCAAGTGAACCGAATTGGCTCCGACCGCACGAGGTAGAGAAAGACAAGAGATAGTGTCCCTGACTCTTGAGCCAATGATTTTAGAGCCTATTTCTTTTAGACTCATATATGACTTAAGTAGGCGACTGTTTCACTCGTTGCCGAAATTCATTCATTGTTGTCTGCGGTGTTTCGGGAGTTGTTTTTGCATTTCTGTATTTTTCTGAGAAACAAGATGTTAGCGGCTGGCTTGTTTTTTTTACTCCGAGATGGCTTCCGTGCGGTTGGTTCTGCTACGATGCTTTGGTTACGCATTTCGTTGGTAGCATTTCGATGTCTGCCGTTTTTGGTACGCTTTGCAATGAGATTCTGTTATTAAGCATCTAGGTTGTAAAGCGCGATGTCTGTCTAGGTGTGTTCGGAAACCGGGCCAGTCAGTCGTTTTGAGATTCATCATACACTTCTCGTTGTTTCTCTTTGATTCTGGTTCTTTGATTGATTCTAGTCGAAGGGTTATCAGGATTGGCAGATGTTCACTCATCCGGTTGTAAACAGTTTTGGACTCTTTTTGAAGTGCTTTTTAGTAGTTGCCATTGTTAGGTCTGGTATGGATCTTTGTTTGTTATCTGCAAAATCTTAGCTTCTCAGTCTATAGGTATACCTGTTGCTTGAATCTCAGATTACGGTTAAGGCACTCTCGTCTGGATGGTCCTTGAGTGCTTTGACAAAAAGCTGAGCGTGCTGCATCGTCATTTCATGATGGCCTGGAACCCGAGTCGAGATTTTTCACCTAATTTGAAGCAAGATTTGAGCGGTTTGAGCGGTTTTTTTAGACAATTACGCTGAAAATCTTGCTTCAAAATGAGCGGTTTGAGCGGTTTTTGAACGGTTTATCTAAAAAAAAAACCGCTCAAAAACCGCGCAAGATTTGAACGGTTTTAAGCGGTTTATCTAAAAAAACCGCTCAAAAACCGCGCAAGATTTAATAATAAAAAGTCGACCACAGAGGGATTCGAACCCGCAATCTTCTGATTCGAAGTCAGACGGCTTATCCGTTAGGCTATGAGGACTTGCTGGAAGTTTAATATTCGCTGTATTTGTTCTACTGACAAAGTAATCAAAACTGCTTGTAGCTGCTTGTACATTCTGGTTAAAAGGCAGCAATTTGATTTTCTCCGGCCCACGTTACGACGAGAACACTACAATGAAGAGTTCAGGTCCACGTTACGACACGAACACTACAATGAAGAGTTCAGGTCCACGTTACGACACGAACACTACAATGAAGAGTTCAGGTCCACGTTACGACACGAACACTACAATGAAGAGTTCAGGTCCACGTTACGACACGAACACTACAATGTCATGGCCAACTTCCAAAAGATACCAAGATTAGGGTTTATATGTTCTCACTCTATCGCAGCGTCAGCGTTCTCACTCTATGTTCTCACTCAATTACATTCGGGGGGTACGTTGGGGGGAGGGAGTACGTTGGCGGGGGGAGGGATACGTTGGTGGGGGGGGGGTTTGTTGGATGTTGGATACGTTGAGGGGGTACGTCGGGAAGACCGCTCAAAAACCGCTCAAAAACCGCTCAAATCTTGCTTGAAAAACCGTTCAAAAATCACCGCAAGAAATGAGCGGTTTTTGAGCGGTTTTTTAAGCAAGATTTGAGCGGTTTGAGCGGTTTTTCCAAAAAAACCGCCCAAACCGCCCAAACCGCTGAAACCGCTCAAATCTTGCTGGAAAACCGCTCAAACCGCTCAAATCTTGAGCGGTTTTTGAGCGGGATCTCGACCCGGGAAAGGAAATTCTTCTTCCGTCGGGCCTTTTTCCAGTGGCCTTGGCTCAAAGTGGAAGCAATTGTCGATAACAAGTTTTCTGATTCTTTTTGCAAATGTTATATTTTTTGAGATAAATTGTTTTAAGTTTTTTTTCGATTTGTCGGTTCCTTGCAAGCATGTTGAAGAAATTCGGTCGTTAGAGCTACCCGACGATCAGCAGAAGATCACCCTCTTCGTGATGAGCTTGATGCTGGTGCTGCAATGGATTGAGGAGAACGGGAGTCTAGGGTACCAACAGTGGAGTCGATTCATGCCATTGACCATAGCAGGAGGCTTCAGTTGTTTGAGACTGCGTGCAAAGTCTTCGCTGAACCCATGTTGAGGCACCTTTGGAGTCGCATACGATTCTTCTCATGGTTTCGGGCGACACTGACGTCTTGGCTGTACACGTTGACGAAAAATTACATGAAGAAGCATCAAAAGGAATATTGTCAGTTCCTGGCCGAGATCGGGCCGGAGGCCTTCAAGAGACTTTTGCTCAACCATCGCAATGCGATAACCACGATCTGAAAAAGGGTTGGTAAGGTGTCCTGAGACAATACCCAAGCAAGGGAGTCGATACTGGAGGAGGACCTCGCGAAGAATGTGAGCTCAAGCTTGCACAACTCTTTCTGCTTGAACAGGGAATCCAATGTGAAGAGTCTACCGAACCAGTAGAGAAGACTTCAAGACCAAAGGAAACGGATGCGGGCATACGAACAACTGAAGGCATGGGAAGAGACCGTAATCAGTTCCGACGACGAAGAGGAATTATCGTGGCAAATCACTGTGTCGAGTCCATCCGGACCCAGTACCTCGAAGACGGGGGGCATGAGCTGAGCAGAGTGCTCAGGGGTTGGTTCTTGAGTCTTGAGCGTAGAAGGGAAAAGGGGCTTGAGTGTGAACTCAGATAAAATCTGAGGGCACGGAAAAGAAATTTTAAATTGGAGAATATTGTTATTATTATACTATATTTATTATAAAAATCAAAATGACAATTTTCTGACTGGGTGAAACAAAAGAAATTTAATGATCAGCTTATTAAGCTGCTTTTCAGGGTGCAGGTGGATGCAGAATTTGATTACTGTTTGGCTATAATGTGACAATTTTGCAATAGCTTTAATTTTGGCGATGTAGATAAAGTTAAATCTGCCGCAAACTTCTGAAAATTACCAGTGGCACTGTATCTTGAGACGCACTCAACATTCTGGGGCTCACTGACTGATGACGGCACGCGATGATGACATCGATCTTGAGTCCGGGGAATAGGTGCCAGTCGGTCATATGTGGAAGCTTGACTTTGAGTGGAACATTTAACCTTGATTTTTTGGGGACGTAATTTTTTTTAATCTGAAAAAGCTTAGCTTCTCAGTTTATCGGTATATGTCTCTTGCTTGAGTCTCAGATTACGGTTAAGGCACTCTCGTCTGGGTGATCCTTGAGTGCCTTGACAAAAAGCTGAGCGTTCTGCATCGTCAATTCATGATGGCCTGGAAGGGAAATTCTTCTTCCGTTTGACCTTTTTCCAGTTCAAGCTTGCACTGACGAGGGCACGCGATGATGACATCGGTTTTGAGTCCGAGGAGTATGCGCCAGTCGGTCATATTTGGAAGTTTGACTTTGAGTTGAATGTTTTACCTTAATTTTTGAGGACAAAAGTAATTTTTTTTAATTTCGAATTGAGCCTATCGTGCTCAAGTTTCTCGCGACAACTGAAAATACGAGAAAAAGTCACACAGAAGATGCGAGCGATTAGCGCGGAAAAATTGTTAGAAAATACGAGAATAAAATTGTTACTCGCAATTTTAACAGAATTATGCGACACGAGTAGAGCAATCTTGTTCCCTATAGAAAACCAAGAGTTCAGGAAGAGCGAAAGAGAAGAACGATCAATGGGACCTGAGTGATACCCGAGTGGAAAGATGGAAAGCTGAAGCTGCCCAATGGTCCGAAGAGAAAAACTTCTTTGTTAAAATTTATTTCTTCAAAACTCCTCAAGTTAAACTTAATTACCTTAAATCAGTTCTAGAGTCGCTTTACAATTATTAGTTGTTCAATTCCAGAGCTTGTATCGGTTTTAGGGAACCTAAATCAAATTTCTTGAGTGTATTGTATGTGATTATGATGAGTTAAGGCGAGTTTTTAGGTTGATCCATCTGAAATGGATCAAAGGTCCACTGTCAGACAAAAACTAACGGTATATTTAGGTTTCCGACCATGTTTTTCAGAGCGTCCGCTGGTTTTAGGTATTTCGAGATCTGACCATTGGGGCGTTCGTACTTCTAGAGGGGGGGGGGGGGGCATTTTGGTAGAAGCCTTTAAGCTGTAACACGGTTTGTAGTCTCATGTTGCAAGTGAACCGAATTGGCTCCGACCGCACGAGGTAGAGAAAGACAAGAGATAGTGTCCCTGACTCTTGAGCCAATGATTTTAGAGCCTATTTCTCTTAGACTCATATGTGACTTAAGTAGGCGACTGTTTCACTCATTGCCGAAATTCATTCATTGTTGTCTGCGGTGTTTCGGGAGTTGTTTTTGCATTTCTGTATTTTTCTGAGAAACAAGATGTTAGCGGCTGGCTTGTTTTTTTTACTCCGAGATGGCTTCCGTGCGGTTGGTTCTGCTACGATGCTTTGGTTACGCATTTCGTTGGTAGCATTTCGATGTCTGCCGTTTTTCGTACGCTTTGCAATGAGATTCTGTTATTAAGCATCTAGGTTGTAAAGCGCGATGTCTGTCTAGGTGTGTTCGGAAACCGGGCCAGTCAGTCGTTTTGAGATTCATCATACACTTCTCGTTGTTTCTCTTCGATTCTGGTTCTTTGATTGATTCTAGTCGAAGGGTTATCAGGATTGGCAGATGTTCACTCATCCGGTTGTAAACAGTTTTGGACTCTTTTTGAAGTGTTTTTAGTAGTTGCCATTGTTAGGTCTGGTATGGATCTTTGTTTGTTATCTGCAAAATCTTAGCTTCTCAGTCTATAGGTATACCTGTTGCTTGAATCTCAGATTACGGTTAAGGCACTCTCGTCTGGATGGTCCTTGAGTGCTTTGACAAAAAGCTGAGCGTGCTGCATCGTCAATTCATGATGGCCTGGAAAGGAAATTCTTCTTCCGTCGGGCCTTTTTCCAGTGGCCTTGGCTCAAAGTGGAAGCAATTGTCGATAACAAGTTTTCTGATTCTTTTTGCAAATGTTATATTTTTTGAGATAAATTGTTTGAAGTTTTTTTCGATTTGTCGGTTCCTTGCAAGCATGTTGAAGAAATTTGGTCGTTAGAGCTACCCGACGATCAGCGGAAGATCACCCTCTTCGTGATGAGCTTGATGCTGGTGCTGCAATGGATTGAGGAGAACGTAACGAAACATCGGGAGTCTAGGGTACCAACAGTGGAGTCGATTCATGCCATTGACAATAGCAGGAGGCTTCAGTTGTTTGAGACTGCGTGCAAAGTCTTCGCTGAACCCATGGTGGGGCACCTTTGGAGTCGCATACGATTCTTCTCATGGTTTCGGGCGACACTGACGTCTTGGCTGTACACGTTGACGAAAAATTACATGGAGAAGCATCAAAAGGAATATTGTCAGTTCCTGGCCGAGATCGGGCCGGAGGCCTTCAAGAGACTTTTGCTCAACCATCGCAATGCGATAACCACGATCTGAAAAAGGGTTGTTAAGGTGTCTAGAGACAATACCCAAGCAAGGGAGTCGATACTGGAGGAGGACCTCGCGAAGAATGTGAGCTCAAGCTTGCACAACTCTTTCTGCTTGAACAGGGAATCCAATGTGAAGAGTCTACCGAACCAGTAGAGAAGACTTCAAGAGCAAAAGAAACGGATGCGGGCATACGAACAACTGAAGACATGGGAAGAGATCGTAATCAGTTCCGACGATGAAGTGGAATTATCGTGGCAGATCACTGTGTCGAGTCCATCCGGACCCAGTACCTCGAAGACGGGGGGCGTGAAATGAGCAGAGTGCTCAGGGTTGGTTCTTGAGTCTTGAGCGTAGAAGGCAAAAAGGGCTTGAGTGTGAAGTCAGATAAAATCTGAGGGCACGGAAAAGAAATTTTAAATTATAGAATATTGTTATTAATATACTATATTTATTATAAAAATCAAAATGCTTAATGACAGTTTTCTGATTGGGTAAAACAAAATAAATTTTAATGATCAGCTTATAAAGCTGAATTTCAGGGTGCAGATGGATGCAGACTTTGGTTACTGTTTAGCTATAATGTGACAATTTTGCATGGCTCTTAATTTTTGGCGATGTAGATAAAGTTAAATCTGCTGCAAACTTCTGTAAATGACCAATGGCACTGTATCTTGAGACGCACTCAACATACTGGGGGCTCACTGACTGACTACGGCACGCAATGATGACATCGATCATGAGTCCGGGGAGTATGTGCCAAACGGTCATATGTGGAAGCTTGACTTTGAGTGGAACATTTAACCTTGATTTTTGGGGACGTAGTTTTTTTTAATCTGCAAAATCTTAGCTTCTCAGTCTATAGGTATATGTCTCTTGCTTGAATCTCAGATTGCGGTTAAGGCACTCTCGTCTGGGTGATCCCTGAGTGCCTTGACAAAAAGCTGAGCGTGCTGCATCGACAATTCATGATGGCCTGGAAGGGAAATTTTTCTTCCGTTTGGTGTTTTCCAGTGGCCTTGGCTCAAAGTGGAAGCAGTTGCAGATAACTCAGCTCCAAGTTTTCTGATTTTTTTTGCAAATGTTTTATTTTTTGAGATAAATTGTTTGAAGTTTTTTCGATTTGTCGGTTCCTTGCAAGCAGTGAGAGCCGTTTATTTTTCTATCGCAAGTAGTGCGAAGATCTGCTTCGCCTCAATTCAAATTTTCATAATCCAAAGTGACCAAGGCAGGGCGGGTCAAAAATTAATTGTAATTGCAATTAATTGCAATTAAACAAAATTTTTCTGGGCAACTAATTGATTTTCATTCCTGGCAATTACAATTAGTTGGTTGCCCTCAACCAAATAATTGCAATTAATTTTATCGAACGCATTTCTTAGAAATACCCGCGCATTTCTCTGAAAATAAATTTTTCTACTCACCGGACAGCATTTTTGTTTAAAACATTTTCAGTACTGCAGAATTTTTAGTATATGCATGTTCTGATGAACGACAAACTTCGCTGGCGCGAAACCTGGAAAGGCAGCAATTTCGAAAAATCGACAAAAATACAGAGTGAACTCGTGTCAGACGTATTTAACCAAGCGTTTCTTGCTTGCAATTAATTGTACAGTTTTGCAATTTAATTTTGGGTTGTATCAACTAATTGCTCATTGATTTTTACATTCCCATTAATTGCAAATTAGTTTTCGCTGGTCCAATTAATTTTTGACCTGCCCTGGACCAAGGTTCTACATTTAACTCGCAAAACAACGAATTGTTAAATTCTAGTCTCAAAACTGAATGATAGATTGGGCCCTTTGGTTTAGGCTCAGTCCTAAACGGAAGGGCCTTTTCTATAGTTAAGTTATGAGACCATTATTTAACACTTTACTAGTATTTGGAGAGTGGAGTGTAAAAGTTCGGAAAAATTTTCGAAAACATTGATTTCTGAAATTTTGGAAATTATTAACTTGCTAACATAAACGAGGGCGTTTTTTGTATTTGTTGCAAAGCGGCACTTGTCTTCAGTCATCATCAGTAGGGCTTTCAACCTTTCAGATATTATGCAAAGTTCAAAATTACTTCTTGTAGAGACAAGGATAGCCGGTTATTGTGCAAGTAGCACAGAATGTTCCGTTCATAGTCTTTAGAAAACTATGGTTTAGAAAGTTTTTTTTTCAAAATAAGTGTTTTTTTTCTGCTTGGTGTGATAAAAGGATCTGATGTAAACATTTAATTTAGGCATATTAGACAGTCATAATAATATAGGCAATTTAGACAAAATTGATTGTAGAAAATTGACTAGAAAAAAATTTAAAATTTGCCAAAATTTACGGAATTTTTTAAGTTTTTGGTTCCCAAAATGAAGCTAAAAAACTCCACAAACTAGTTTTACATGCTTAAAATGTAGTTTTAATGTCTTAAATTGATAGGGCTTTAAAATGGTATATCAGTCATTATCAGGTTTTCTCAAAAGGTTTTCTCAAAAGTCTTACTCTCTTTTCTTACTTGCTTTTCTATTGAACCTTGAGAAAGTTCAGTTCCATTTGCACCCTAAAGGTTTGTTCTTGCCTTTGCACCCTTATAAAAATCGAATTGTCAGTTTTTATGATAATTTCTTATGATTTTTTTTTGTTTTTGGCTCAAGGGGCATCTATCTACGCCTTGTCGGCTAAGTGGCCGCTCGGTAAAAACTAAAAACATATTTAATGCTCTATGGTGTGTTTCTTGATCGATTTTTCTATTCCCATCGCATTTTTTTTTGACAAATTGACGTCTTTGAAGAAATTTTGCATTGGTCTTGACAGTTCAAATGCATTTCTAAAAATTCAGCTGAAATTTCAATACCAATGTTATATTTTTTGAGATAAATTGTTTGAAGTTTTTTTTCGATTTGTCGGTTCCTTGCAAGCATGTTGAAGAAATTCGATTGTTAGGGCTACCCGACCATCAGCAGAAGGTCACCCTCTTCGTGGTGAGCTTGATGCTGGTGCTGCAATGGATTGAGGAGAACTTTACGAAATATCGGGAATCGGGCACCAACAGTGGAGTCGACACATGCCATTGACTATAGCCGGAGGCTTGAGTTGTTTGAGACTGCGTGCAAAGTCTTCGCTGAACCCATGGTGAGGTACCTTTGGAGTCGCATACGATTCTTCTCATGGTTTCGGGCGACACTGACTTCTTGGCTGTACACGTTGACGAGGAATCACTTGCAGAAGCATCAAAAGAAATATCGTCAGTTCCTGGCCGAGATCGGGCCGGAGGCCTTCAAGAGACCTTTGCTCAACCATTGCAATGCGATAATCACGGGTTGGAAAAGGGTTGGTAAGGTGTCTAGAGACAATACCCAAGCAAGGGAGTCGATACTGGAGGAGGACCTCGCGAAGAATGTGAGCTCAAGCTTTCACAACTCTTTCTGCTTGAACAGGGAATCCAATGTGAAGAGTCTACCGAACCAGTAGAGAAGATTGCAAGAGCAAAGGAAACGGATGCGGGCCTACGAACAACTGAAGACATGGGAAGAGATCGTAATCAGTTCCGACGATGAAGTGGAATTATCGTGGCAAATTGATGTGTCGAGTCCATCCGGAGCCAGTACCTCGATGACGGGGGGCGTGAGCTGAGTAGAGTGCTCAGGGGTTGGTTCTTGAGTCTTGAGCGTAGAAGGCAAAAGGGGCTTGAGTTTGAACTCAGATAAAATCTGAGGGCATGGAAAAGAAATTTTAAAATTTAGAATATTGTTATTAAAATACTATAGTTAATATAAAAATCAAAATGCTTAATGACATTTTTCTGATTGGGTGAAACAAAAGAAGTTTTAATGATCAGCTTATAAAGCTGCATTTCAGGGTGCAGGTGGATGCATACTTTGATTACTGTTTAGCTATATTGTGACAATATTGCATGGCTCTTAATTTTGGCGATGTAGATAAAGTTAAATCTGCTGCAAACTACTGTAAATGACCAATGGCACTGTATCTTGAGACGCACTCAACATACTGGGGGCTCACTGACTGACTACGGAACGCAAAGATGACATCGATCATAAGTCCGGGGAGTATGTGCCAGTCGGTCATATGTGGAAGCTTGAATTTGAGTGGAACGTTTAACATTGGTTTTTGGGGACGTAGTTTTCTTTAATCTGCAAAATCTTAGCTTCTCAGTCTATAGGTATATGTTTCTTGCTTGAATCTCAGATTGCGGTTAAGGCACTCTCGTCTGGGTGATCCCTGAGTGCCTTGACAAAAAGCTGAGCGTGCTGCATCGTCAATTCATGATGGCCTGGAAGGGAAATTCTTCTTCCGTTTGGTGTTTTCCAGTGGCCTTGGCTCAAAGTGGAAGCAGTTGCAGATAACTCAGCTCCAAGTTTTCTGATTTTTTTTTGCAAATGTTTTATTTTTTGAGATAAATTGAGATAAATAAGTTCTCTGACGTGAAAGGCTGTGATGAAGTAAAAATTGAACTGGAAGAGTATGTTTCAAATTTAAAATTAAGTTATGCATTTTTTGGTGTTTTGTGATAATTGGAAATTTCTTGAAACAACTATTAACAACTACAACTTTTTAATAATTGAAAACGGGAAAGCCAAAATTTGCAACTTTTTAGCATTCGGGACATTATCTCTGGAAATAAAGTTATGGTACATTTTAGAGATTATGTACTCCCGTCGAATCTAATGGTGTTTTTCTGAAGCAGTTAGCTCATTGCGAAGTGTTAGTTGTGTGATTTCTGGCATATTGTGTAGTGGAGGATATATCTATAGTCAATGGCAATATAGTTTTTAACATATTTCTTAGAAAACGTCTCAAGTTTTCAAAATCATTCTGACCTTCAAGCTAAAAGTAATTAGAGACAAGGATAGCCGGTTATTGTGCAAATGGCACAGAATGTTCCGTCCATAGTCTTTAGAAAACTATGGTTTAGAAATTTTTTTTTTCAAAATTAGTGGTTTTTTTCTGCTTGGTGTGATAAAAGGATCTGATGTAAACATTTAATTTAGGCATATTAGACAGTCATAATAAATGGCCGCTCGGTTAAAACTGTAAACTTATTTAATGCTCTTTGGTGTGTTTCGTGACTCAATTTTTGATTCCCAACTCATTTTCTATTTGCGCTTGCTTTGCATCGCAAGTGATGAGAATCTACGCTTCATCTCTGTGTTAAAAATTTGACAAATTGACGTCTCTGAAGAAATTCAGCATTGCTCTTGTCAGCTGAAATGCATCTCTGAAAATTCAGCTGAAATTTCAAAACACTTGGAGCTGGTTTTACCATGCAATATATAAAGAGCAACTGTTCAGAGAAATCAAATATGAAATGTTAATTTTCTTTTTGTAAATATATAGTCAAAAGCAAGCAAAACGTGGAAAAGAGCCGTGTGCGTATTGCTTAGTACTACATAAATTGGTGATATTGTAGCACATCTGACTCATTTCAGGTTAGCGTATGAAATAATTGTTAATTGAGACTATTTTGAAGAATTTTTTTTTATTCATTTCACTTTTGTCAAAAGAATAAACTGAATGGAGATGTATGCATATAACTCTCTGAATTTACGAGTTTATTGAAATTATTAATTTTTCTGATTTTTTTTTGAAACGTTATCCAATTTTTCCTCTTTTTTTACACTAGCGAAAAGCTTAGTGTGTTGTTACGAACCTTCTTTTTTTCTAACCTAACTAGCAAATAAAAGTGTTCACTTATTTGGAAGTTTCACGGTAGCATTGGAAATTGCAATGCATCTGTTCTCTGCTATATTCTTGGCGGAATCCCTCATAAGCGAAGAACCGAATGCGCGAAAATAAAAGTCATCTAATCAGATTTCATTTATCTAAAATTTGCAAAGAAACATTTCCAGGGACAAGAATATTGATATTAGCCGAATATAAAAACGGCAGAAATATTCAAAATTTCTGAATTGTCACTGATGCCGCCGAATTGGAATAATTTTTATAATTCAAGAGTTTTGTTATAAAAGATGCGAACTTTTGCTTCATTTAATTGAGTGGCAATTTTTCCTTTTTAAAATTTGACTTTCGGCTGATTTTATTTTCGGTCTTTCGCTCACGAGTTTTTTCGCGCATTCGGTCCTTCGCGCATGAGAATAGCCCCTTATTCTTGCCTAGTTTTTGGAGCCTGTTGGCCTTGGCTCGAAGTGGAAGCAATTGCCGATAACAAGTTTTCTGATTCTTTTCGCAAATGTTATTTTTTTTGAGATAAATAGTTTGAAGTTTTTTTTCGATTTGTCGGTTCCTTGCAAGCATGTTGAAGAAATTCGGTCGTTAAGGCTACCCGACCATCAGCAGAAGGTCACCCTCTTCGTGGTGAGCTTGATGCTGGTGCGGCAATGGATTGAGGAGAACGTAACGAAATATCGGGAGTCTCGGGCACCAACAGTGGAGTCGACACATGCTATTGACTATAGCCGGAGGCTTGAGTTGTTTGAGACTGCTTGCAAAGTCTTCGCTGAACCCATGGTGAGGCACCTTTGGAGTCGCATACGATTCTTCTCATGGTTTCGGGCGACACTGACGTCTTGGCTGTACACGTTGACGAGGAATCACATGCAGAATCATCAAAAGGAATATCGTCAGTTCCTGGCCGAGATCGGGCCGGAGGCCTTCAAGAGACCTTTGCTCAACCATTGCAATGCGATAATCACGGGTTGGAAAAGGGTTGGTAAGGTGTCTAGAGACAATACCCAAGCAAGGGAGTCGATACTGGAGGAAGACCTCGCGAAGAATGTGAGCTCAAGCTTTCACAACTCTTTCTGCTTGAATAGGGAATCCAATGTGAAGAGTCTACCGAACCAGTAGAGGAGATTGCAAGAGCAAAGGAAACGGATGCGGGCCTACGAACAACTGAAGATATGGAAAGAGATCGTAATCAGTTCCGACGATGAAGTAGAATTATCATGGCAAATCACTTTGTCGAGTCCATCCGGTTTGCGACTTTCCGGTTTGAGACTTTAAATCACTAGGTCACACATTAGAATATCAGAATATCAGACAATTTTTTTAAACCATTTTGAACGAAGAAGTCACGGAGCGAGTGATAATGTCACCAGGGAAGGATGACAATTTGGGGAATCTGAGTGTGAGACACAAATTGATCCTGCCTCATTGAAAAGATTCTGAAGAAGTCATGTGCAAGCCAAACGAGTCGCCTAAAAAGCTGGAGCTAGGCAGTTGTCTTGATCTAGCGAGTGGAGGTGGAGAACATTCTTGTGATGGACGGTTTTGTGTCAGAACACAGTCTTTTCAAAGCAAAGATCTGGCCACTTGGTTTTATGACATCACTGAGAAGGAGAAGAGTGAGGTGCAAATAGTAGCTGGGTGTTACGCGAGCACCCCAGTAAATCTAGCCACGGCATTGGGATTCTTCTCGAGGATGTGTCGTCTAGATTCACTGGAGAAGCAGAGTCCGAGCACCATCTGGTGACGGCATTTAGCGTGGAGTCTTGGCCTGAAGTGTTGGAGATAGTCCATTAGCATATCAAGTGATAGAAAATCGGTCCTGAGGTCTACCAATGAATGCGAACCCCTGGTGGGATCAGTCATGGCCAACTTGAGCGGAAGTCATTATCCGTTACATATGGCGATGGTGGAAGTGTCTAGTCAGAGGTTGCTGATTGACAAGGCTTTCTCGGTGCCCAAGTGCATGCGCTTGGCGCTGATGTCATATCATTCACATCGTTTGTTACGGAAGATGCTGGGAGCGAAGCATGGGGATCAAATGGAGGACTTGAGTGAGATCTGGGGGGAGGAAGAGAGTTTGGAAAAAGATAAAAAGAGTGACTTTGAGAGGCAAAACACGATCGGAAGACGACGAATAGTGCCCAAGCCGAGGACGACAATGACGTGACGCATGCGATGATGATGGAGTTTGAGCCTTTGCTCGAGGCTTCAGGAGATTGCAATCTCCGAAGCATCAACTTGATGCACGAAGAATGCCCATGTCATTGTCTGGAACAGACAGTAAGGTACCCGGAGCAGTCAAATCTCTGCTTGATATGGGATATTGAAGAAATTCGGTCGTTGGGGCTACCCGACCATCAGCAGAAGGTCACCCTCTTCGTGGTGAGCTTGATGGTGGTTCTGCTATGGACTGAGGAGAACATAACAAAATAACGGGCGTCTAGGGAACCAACAGTGGAGTCGATTCGTGCCATTGACCATAGTCGGAGGCTTGAGTTGTTTGAGACTGCGTACAAAGTCTTCGCTGAACCCATGGAGGTGAGGCACCTTTGGAGTCGCATACGATTCTTCCCATAGTTTCGGGCGACACTGACGTCTTGACTGTACACGTTGACGAAGAATCACATGAAGAAGCATCAAAAGGAATATCGTCAGTTCCTGGTCGAGATGTTGGCCTTCAAGAGACTTTTGCTCAACCATCGCAATGCGTTGAAAAAGGGTTGGTAAGGTGTCTAGAGACAATACCAAAGCAAGGGAATCGATACTGGAGGATTACCTCGCGAAGAATGTGAGCTCTAGATTGTACAACTCTTTCTGCTTGAACAGGAATCCAAGGTGAAGAGTCTACTGAACCAATAGAGAAGATTGCAAGAGCAAAGGGAATGGATGCGAGCCTACGAACAGGCATGGGAAGAGATCGTAATCAGTTCCGACGATGAAGTGGAACTATTGTGGCCAATCACTGTGTCAAGTCCACCCGGACCCAGTACCTCGAAGACGGGGGCAAGAGCTGAGTAGATTGCTATGGGGTTGGTTCTTGAGTCTTGAGCGTAGAGGGCAAAAGGGGCTTGAGTGTGAACTCAGATAAAATCTGAGGGCACGGAAAAGAAATTTTAAATTACAGAATATTGTTATTAATATACTATATTTATTATAAAAATCAAAATGCTTAATGACAGTTTTCTGATTGGGTGAAACAAACGAAGTTTTAATGATCAGCTTATAAAGTTGAATTTCAGGGTGCAGGTGGATGCAGAATTTGATTACTGTTTGGCTATAATGTGACAATTTTGCAATAGCTTTAATTTTGGCGATGTAGATAAAGTTAAATCTGCCGCAAACTTCTGAAAATTACCAGTGGCACTGTATCTTGAGACGCACGCAACATTCTGGGGCTCACTGACTGATGACGGCATGCGATGATGACATCGATCTTGATCCGGGGAGTAGGTGAGTCCGTGGAGAAGTTTGACTTCGAGTTGAACGTTTAACCTTGATTTTTGGGGCCTTTTTTTAATCTTTTTTTTTAATCTGCAAAATCTTAGCTTCTCAGTCTATAGGTATATGTTTCTTGCTATAGGTAAAAAAAAATTTTAATCTGCAAAATCTTAGCTTCTCAGTCTATAGGTATTTGTGTCTTGCTTGAATCTCAGATTACGGCTAAGGCACTCTCGTCTGGGTGATCCTTTAAAATCAATGTTTATTTTCCCAAGTTTGAAATTAACAACCCAATATTCTATTATATATTTAAAAGCCGGCTTCACTATCTCGCCATGGTTAAGCTTTTTCAACTTATTATTTTTGCATGTTTAAGCTATATCCGTATATTGCAATGGTTAAAATTTTTTTTCAATTTTCCAGTTTAAATTCAATGTTTATTTTCCCAAGTTTGAAATTAACAACCAAATAATGAGATGCTGTCAAAGCTTCCCCAGTGTTTGCAATTTTGGCCTCCATATTTGAGTTACCAAATCTTTTTAGTTCACGAGATACGGCAATTTTCGAGATTTTTCAGAAGTTTCGAAAAAAAGTAACTTGACCAAAAACAAATTTCACAAAATATGAAATTCTCAACCTTGTAGTTGGGTGCTGTCAGGGTGCTCTCAGGTGTTGCGAACCTTGCCTCCAAATCTAACTTCTCAGATCTTTGTATTTTTTGAGATATGAAGTTTTTTATGATTTTTTTTTCAAAAATTTTCAGAAAAATTATTACTTTTTTTTCGCAAAGTCTGAAACTCCCAACCCTGTAGTTGGGTACTGTCAGAGTACTATCAAGCATTGCAAATCTTGCCTCCAAATATGACTGCTCAAACTCTTGTAGTTTTCGAGATATTCAGTTTTTTGTGATTTTTTCTAAAATTTTCAGAAAATATTAATGAATTATACAGAGTGAACTCATGTCAAACGTTGTTAACCAAGCGTGATGGTTCTCGCTTGCAATTAATTGTACAATTTTGCAAATTAATTTTGGGCGGTTTCAATTAATCTATTATCTATTATATCTATCATATATTTGAATGCGGGATTCACTATCTCGCCATGGTTAAGCTTTTTCAACGTATTATTTTTGCATGTTTAAGCTATATCCGTATATTGCAATGGTTAAGATTTTTTTCGATTTTCCAGTTTAAATTCAATGTTTATTTTCCCAAGTTTGAAATTAAGAACCAAATATTGAGATGCTGTCAAAGCTTCCCCATGTTTTGCGATTTTGGCCTCTATATTTGAGTTACCAAATCTTTTTAGTTTACGAGATACGGCAATTTTTGAGATTTTTCAAAAGTTTCGAAAAAAAGTAACTTGAAAAAAATCACTTTTTTGAAATTCTCAACCTTGTAGTTGGTAGCTGTCAGGGTGCTCTCAGGTGTTGCAAATCTTGCCTCCAAATCTCACTTCTCAAATCTTTGTAGTGTTTGTGATATGACGTTTTTTATGATTTTTTTTTTCAAAAATTTTCAGAAAATGTATTACTTTTTTTTCGCAAAGTCTGAAATTCCCAACCCTGTAGTTGGGTACTGTCAGAGTACTATCAAGCATTGCAAATCTTGCCTCCAAATATGACTGCTCAAATTCTTGTAATTTTCGAGATATTACGTTTTTTGTGATTTTTTCTAAAATTTTGATTAATTATACAGAGTGAACTCGTGTCAAACGTTGTTAACCAAGCGTAATGGTTCGTGCTTGCAATTAATTGTACAATTTTGCAATTTAATTTTGGGTTATTTCAATTAACTTATTATCTATTATATCTTTCATATATTTGAAAGCGGGCTTCACTATCTCGCCATGGTTAAGCTTTTTCAACGTATTATTTTGCATGTTTAAGCTATATCCGTATATTGCAATGGTTAAGATTTTTTTTCAAGTTTCCAGTATAAAATCAATGTTTATTTTCCCAAGTTTGAAATTAACAACCCAACATTGTATTAAATATTTAAATGCGGGCTTCACTATCTCGCCATGTTTAAGCTTTTTCAACGTATTATTTTTGCATGTTTAAGCTATATCCGTATATTGCAATGGTTAAGATTTTTTTTCGATTTTCCAGTTTAAATTCAATGTTTTTTTTCCCAAGTTTGAAATTAAGAACCAAATATTGAGATGCTGTCAAAGCTTCCCCATGTTTTGCGATTTTGGCCTCTATATTTGAGTTACCAAATCTTTTTAGTTTACGAGATACGGCAATTTTTGAGATTTTTCAAAAGTTTCGAAAAAAAGTAACTTGAAAAAAATCACTTTTTTGAAATTCTCAACCTTGTAGTTGGTAGCTGTCAGGGTGCTCTCAGGTGTTGCAAATCTTGCCTCCAAATCTCACTTCTCAAATCTTTGTAGTGTTTGTGATATGACGTTTTTTATGATTTTTTTTATCAAAAATTTTCAGAAAATGTATTACTTTTTTTTCGCAAAGTCTGAAATTCCCAACCCTGTAGTTGGGTACTGTCAGAGTACTATCAAGCATTGCAAATCTTGCCTCCAAATATGACTGCTCAAATTCTTGTAATTTTCGAGATATTACGTTTTTTGTGATTTTTTCTAAAATTTTGATTAATTATACAGAGTGAACTCGTGTCAAACGTTGTTAACCAAGCGTAATGGTTCGTGCTTGCAATTAATTGTACAATTTTGCAATTTAATTTTGGGTTATTTCAATTAACTTATTATCTATTATATCTTTCATATATTTGAAAGCGGGCTTCACTATCTCGCCATGGTTAAGCTTTTTCAACGTATTATTTTGCATGTTTAAGCTATATCCGTATATTGCAATGGTTAAGGTTTTTTTTCGATTATCCAGTTAAAACTCAATGTTTATTTTCCCAAGTTTGAAATTAACAACCCAATTTTCTTTTATATATCTATTATATATTCAAATGCGGACTTCACTATCTCGTCATGGTAAAGCTTTTTCAACGTATAATTTTTGCATGCTTAAGCTATATCCGTATATTGCAATGGTTAAGATTTTTTTTTCGATTTTACAATTTAAAATCAATGTTTATTTTCCCAAGTTTGAAATTAACAACGCATTATTCTATTATAAATTTAAATGAAGGCTTCACAATCTTGCCATGGTTATCTTTTTCAACGTATTATTTTTGCATGTTTAAGCTATATCCGTATTTTGCGATGGTTAAGATTTTTTTTTCGATTTTCCAGTTTAGGTTCAATGTTTATTTTCCCAAGTTTGGAATTAACAACCAAATATTAAGATGCTGTCAAAACTTCCCCAGGTTTTGCGATTTTGGCCTCCATATTTGAGTTACCAAACCTTTTTAGTTTACGAGATACGGCAATTTTCGAGATTTTTCAGAAGTTTCGAAAAAAAGTAACTTGACCAAAAACAAATTTCACAAAATATGAAATTCTCAACCTTGTAGTTGGGTGCTGTCAGGGTGCTCTCAGGTGTTGCGAACCTTGCCTCCAAATCTAACTTCTCAGATCTTTGTATTTTTTGAGATATGAAGTTTTTTATGATTTTTTTTCAAAAATTTTCAGAAAAATTATTACTTTTTTTCGCAAAGTCTGAAGATCCCAACCCTGTAATTGGGTACTGTCAGAGTACTATCAAGCATTGCAAATCTTGCCTCCAAATATGACTGCTCAAATTCTTGTAGTTTTCGAGATATTCTGTTTTTTGTGATTTTTTCTAAAATTTTCAGAAAATATTAATGAATTATACAGAGTGAACTCATGTCAAACGTTGTTAACCAAGCGTGATGGTTCTCGCTTGCAATTAATTGTACAATTTTGCAAATTAATTTTAGGCGGTTTCAATTAATCTATTATCTATTATATCTATCATATATTTGAATGCGGGATTCACTATCTCGCCATGGTTAAGCTTTTTCAACGTCTTATTTTTGCATGTTTAAGCTATATCCGTATATTGCAATGGTTAAGATTTTTTTCGATTTTCCAGTTTAAATCTATTATATATTTAAATGCGGGATTCACTATTTCGCCATGGTTAAGCTTTTTCAACGTCTTATTTTTGCATGTTTAAGTTATATCCGTATATTGCAATTGTTAAAATTTTTTTTCGATTTTCCAGTTTAAATTCAATGTTTATTTTCCCAAGTTTGAAATTAAGAACCAAATATTGAGATGCTGTCAAAGCTTCCCCATGTTTTGTGATTTTGGCCTCTATATTTGAGTTACCAAATCTTTTTAGTTTACGAGATACGGCAATTTTTGAGATTTTTCAAAAGTTTCGAAAAAAAGTAACTTGAAAAAATTTCATAAAATATGAAATTCCCAACCCTGTAGTTGGGTACTGTCAGAGTACTATCAAGCATTGCAAATCTTGCCTCCAAATATGACTGCTCAAATACTTGTAATTTTCGAGATATTACGTTTTTTGTGATTTTTTCTAAAATTTTCAGAAAATATTGATTAATTATACAGAGTGAACTCGTGTCAAACGTTGTTAACCAAGCGTAATGGTTCGTGCTTGCAATTAATTGTACAATTTTGCAATTTATTTTTGGGTTATTTCAATTAAATTATTATCTATTATATCTTTCATATATTTGAAAGCGGGCTTCACTTTCTTGCCATGGTTAAGTTTTTTCAACGTATTTTTTTGCATGTTTACGCTATTTCGGTATATTGCAATGGTTAAGATTTTTTTTCGATTTTCCAGTTTAAATTCAATGTTTATTTTCCCAAGTTTGAAATTAACAACCAAATATTGACATGCTGTCAAAAGTTCCCCAGGTTTTGCGATTTTGGCCTCCATATTTGAGTTACCGAATCTTTTTAGTTTACGAGATACGGCAATTTTTGAGATTTTTCAAAAGTTTCGAAAAAAAGTAACTTGAAAAAATTTCACAAAATATGAAATTCTCACCCTTGTAGTTGGTAGCTGTCAGGGTGCTCTCAGGTGTTGCAAATCTTGCCTCCAATTCTCACTTCTCAAATCTTTGTAGTTTTCGTGATATGACGTTTTTTATGATTTTTTTTTTTCAAAAATTCTCAGAAAATGTATTACTTTTTATTCGCAAAGTCTGAAACTCCCAACCCTGTAGTTGGGTACTGTCAGAGTACTATCAAGCATTGCAAATCTTGCCTCCAAATATGACTGCTCAAATCCTTGTAATTTTCGAGATATTACGTTTTTTGTGATTTTTTCTAAAACTTGCAGAAAATATTGATTAATTATACAGAGTGAACTCGTGTCAAACGTTGTTAACCAAGCGTAATGGTTCGTGCTTGCAATTAATTGTGCAATTTTGCAATTTAATTTTGGGTTATTTCAATTAATTTATTATCTATTATATCTTTCATATATTTGAAAGCGGGCTTCACTATCTCGCCATGGTTAAGCTTTTTCAACGTATTATTTTGCATGTTTTAGCTATATCCGTATATTGCAATGGTTAAGGTTTTTTTTTCGATTATCCAGTTAAAACTCAATGTTTATTTTCCCAAGTTTGAAATTAACAACCCAATTTTCTTTTATATATCTACTATATATTCAAATGCGGACTTCACTATCTCGTCATGGTAAAGCTTTTTCAACGTATTATTTTTGCATGCTTAAGCTATATCCGTATATTGCAATGGTTAAGATTTTTTTTTCGATTTTACAATTTAAAATCAATGTTTATTTTCCCAAGTTTGAAATTAACAACGCATTATTCTATTATAAATTTAAATGCAGGTTTCACAATCTTGCCTTGGTTAAGCTTTTTCAACGTTTTATTTTTTGCATGTTTAAGCTATATCCGTATATTGCAATGGTTAAGATTTTTTTTTCGATTTTCCAGTTTAAATTCAATGTTTATTTTCCCAAGTTTGAAATTAACAACCCAATTTTATTTTATGTATCTATTATATTCAAATTTGGGCTTCACTATCTTGCCATGGTAAAGCTTTTTCAACGTATTATTTTTGCATGCTTAAGCTATATCCGTAAATTGCAATGGTTAAGCATTTTTTTTCGGTTTTCCAGTTTAAAATCAATGTTTATTTTCCCAAGTTTGAAATTAACAACCCAATATTCTACTATTTATTTAAATGCGGGCTTCACTATCTTGCCATGGTTAAGCTTTTTCAACTTATTATTTTAGCATGTTTAAGCTTTATCCGTATATTACAATGGTTAAGATTTTTTTTTTCGATTTACCAGTTTAAATTCAATGTTTATTTTCCCAAATTTGAAATTGACAACCCAATTTTCTATTATATATCTATTATATATTTAAAAGCGGGCTTCACTATTTCGCCATGGTTAAGCTTTTTCAACGTACTATTTTTGCATGTTTAAGCTATATCCGTATATTGCAATGGTTGAGATTTTTTTTTCGATTTTCCAGTTTAAAATCAATGTTTATTTTCCCAAGTTAGAAATTAACAACCCAATATTCTATTATTCATTTCAATGCGGGCTTCACTATCTTGCCATGGTTAAGCTTTTTCAACGTATTATTTTTGCATGTTTAAGCTATATCCGTATAATGCAATGGTTAAGATTTTTTTTCGATTTTCCAGTTTAAATTCAATGTTTATTTTCTCAAGTTTGAAATTAACAACCAAATTTTGAGATGCTGTCAAAACTTCCCCAGGTTTTTAAATTTTGGCCTCCATATTTGAGTTACCAAAGCTTTTTAGTTTACGAGATACGGCAATTTTTGAGATTTTTCAAAAATTTCGAAAAAAAGTAACTTGAAAAAAATTCACAAAATGTGAAATTCTCAACCTTGTCTATCATATATTTGAATGCGAGCTTCACTATCTCGCCATGGTTGAGCTTTTTCAACGTAATATTTTTGCACGTTTAAGCTATATTCGTATATTGCAATGGTTAAGATTTTTTTTCGATTTTCCAGTTTAAAATCACTGTTTTTTTTCCCAAGTTTGAAATTAACAACCCAATGATCTATTATATATTTAAATGCGGATTTCACTATCTCGTCATGGTTAAGCATTTTCAACGTAATATTTTTGCATGTTTAAGCCATATCCGTATATTGCAATGGTTCAGATTTTTTTTTCGATTTTCCAGTTTAAAATCAATGTTTATTTTCCCAAGTTTGAAATTAACAACCCAATATTCTTTTATATATTTCAATGCGGGCTTCACTATCTCGCCATGGTTAAGCTTTTTCAACGTATTATTTTTGCATGTTTAAGCTATATCCGCCTAATTGGCCTATATCCGCCTATATCCGCCTATATCCGCCCAATTAGCCTAATTGTTGTGATAACCTTATTAAATAGACTTCAGATGGCATGCTGAAGACCTGACGAATATCACAATATGGCATCGACACGGACAACTCAATCCAGTGGGCGCATCGGATCCCAGCGACCAAGATCCTGCTTCTTTGGAAATCCAGACGAGCATGGTTTCATGGTTGGCTGCGATGCCTGCGACTCCTGGTTTCACGGCAAAAGTGTCAACATCGAGAGTGAGGACGCAGCGAACAATCTCACGTTTTTTCGATGCGGATCATGTGAAGCAGCGGATGTACCCGTCAGACGTTGTAAAGTATGCAAGGTGAATGTCCAACTCACTCAAGCTGGAGTGGTACGAGTGCACAAAGTCAACGGGAGTAAATGCAGGAACCATGGTACCTCAGAGTACGACGTAGTAAGTTCTGTCAACGAACCACAGTGCATAAAACTCTTGCGTGCTTTTTGTTCTGATAGACTTGACTGCCTCAAGCGTGTTCCTAAAGCCTCACGGAACAACTTAGCCCGTGCTTTTATTACTGTTTTTGACAAAATCTGTTCACAGCCGGATCTTTTGTCCCATTGGTGCAGTTTATTTACTCTTATAGGTAAATGCCTATCAGTAACCAAGAAGGATAAAAATATCAGTCAGTCACTAGCTTCCAAAGTCAATGAGCGGATTTGTGCTTTCCAGTCTGGTGAAGAAGCCCCAGCCACTCGCGATCAAAAGAAAGCGAGGAAACCTAAGCCTTCCACGCAGTCTCCGTCTGAAGAGCTGAGCAAGCGCGTCTCTGTGAAGATAGAAGCCTCCGACATCAAAGGCGCCATTCGTGTTGCCTCCTAAGATGAGGAAATGGTGGATCCTGGTGACCCTGCTGTTGTGGACGAGCTGAGGAAAAAACATCCCCCGCGTTCCAATGCTGTCTCCTCCATTCCAGTCCCTTCTTCAGAGTCTCCGGTTGTTTGCCGCGTCTCTAGTGTCTCCAAAGCCATTCAGTCTTTTCCTTCTGGTTCTGCTGCTGGGCCTGATCGAGTGACTCCGCAGATTCTTAAAGACCTAATCAGTCAACGTGGAGAAGCCTCACAGCCCTTCTTGAGTAGTCTCACGTCTTTTATCAACATCGTTCTGGCAGGAAAAGTTCCGGTTCTCATTCGCCCGTTTGTGTGTGGAACTAATCTGTTCGCCGTGAGCAAGAAGACTGGAGGAGTTCGTCCCATTGCTGCGCGAAACGTCTTCCGCAGATTGGCCTCCAAATGTGGTGGACGCGCGTACTCAACTGCTAGAAAAGAGTCATACGGCGCCCGTCAACTAGGCTATGGCACGCCTCGAGGAGCAGAGGCTGCAGTCCATGCCACGCGAATGTACTTACATGACAATATTGAAAGTAGCGGCAAGGTCATTCTCAAAATAGATTTCAAGAACGCGTTCAATTCCATCTCCCGGAACAAGTTTTTTTCTCTGATTCACGAGCGTTATCCGGGTCTTTATCCTTATACGCACGCAGCTTATGACTCCGCATCACATCTTTTCATCGGTGATTCCGCTTTGTCTTCAGACGAAGGTGGTCAGCAAGGCGACCCTGAGGCACCGCCAATTTTCTGTGATACTGTGAACGAAATCACCCACGAAGTCGAATCAGAGTTGAACCTGTGGTATCTAGACGATAGTAACTTAGGCGGAGATTACGCCATCGTTCTGCGCGACTTCCGCATGATCATCTCCGAAGTGCCAAGTTAGGTCTCGAGGTCCGTCCCGACAACTGCGAGCTGTATTTTTTAGGCAACTCATCGGAGACACAAAAGTCGCTCATCTTGTCAGAGTTCAACAAGATCTCCCGTTGATAGAAACTCCGGGCATCGACAACTTGATAATCCTGGGGGCTCCTGTAGGGAATCTTGCCATCTCCAATGCTCTCAGTGACAAGATAGCTGATTTGGAGCGCATGTTTTTGCGTCTGAAAAACATCGAGGCTCATCATGCTTTCTTTCCTTTGAAGAGTTCGTTTTCTATCCCGAAGTTGTTATATATCCTTCGCTCCTCTCCGTGTTTCAACTACCCTGAACTCTTAGCTAAATACGACGACATCCTCTACTCCAGCCTCGAGAGCATCTGCAACATAAGACTTGATACTGACGCCCGCAAGCAAACGTCCCTTCCCGCAGCTTTAGGTGGTCTCGGATTAGGATATGCGTCTGTTCTTGCCGTATGCGGGTATCTCTCGTCTGTTGGCAGTTCTTCACGCCTTTGTTCCGAAATCCTAAATAAGCCTTTCTCAGACCATTTGTATGAAGGAGCCTTGTCACAATGGTATGAGCTCTCTGGCTCCACCACTATCCCCGAGAACAATTTTCAGAAGTCTTGGTCTGACCCCGTATACAGAACCCGGCTTAATAATCTGATCACCGACGCACCTGACGATAAATCTCGCATTCGCCTTAAGTCTTTCGAGGGTAAGCTACAGTCTGCTTGGCTCACCGCCCTGCCGTCAAGTTCTTTGGGCCTCAAGCTTTCCAATATCCATCTCAGAATATCTCTCGCTCTTCGTCTTGGTGTCCCCATATGTGAGCCTTACGTCTGCCGTTGTGGTGAGCACGTCGACCTTTTTGGAGGGCACGGTCTTTCGTGCAGGAGAAGCGCCGGCAGGCTTCAGCGCCACTCAATGATTAACGATGTAGTGAAGCGAGCTTTAGGATCGAGCAACATTCCTTCAGTTCTCGAGCCTCCTGGTATGTCCACAGCAGACCAGAAACGTCCAGAGAGTTGGTGCCTTGGGAGAGAAGTCAGTCATTCATATGGGATGCCACTGTTGTCGACGCCCTGGCACCAAGCCGTCTGTCCTCTGGCACTGCATCTCATTTCTCTGCTGCCTCTGAAGCCGAAAACCGTAAAACCTCTAAATACGCTGACTTAATAAATCGAGGATACGTTTTTGCCCCAGTTTCTTTCGCGATTCAAGGCGGATGCGGTCCACAAACGCTCAAATTTCTCAAGACCCTGGGTAGAAAACTCAACGAAACTACTCAAGAACCAAAATCGTCATTTTACATGAAACAACGCATCTCCATTGCGATTCAAGTTGGAAACGCGGCGTCTGTCTTAGGGACATTGGGAGATAGCGACGCGCTCTCAGACGTTTATTATTTCCTCAAATAGGCCAGTTTACCTTTAAACATCTGTTTATATTTTGTACATAAACTCACATTTTGTACATACCTTGCTTTCTGTTCATTTCACTATCGTCTATGTTGTCCATATCCGGCCTTCTTACAGTGGTTCTTAAGGTGCGTGATACTACCATGATGATTTATGGTTTTTATGTTATTCCTGTAAATAATTATACATGCAATTTGTACATAATTTCCATTAGAATAGTTTATTTTTAGCTATATCAGTATATTGCAATGGTTAAGATTTTTTTTCGATTTTCCAGTGTAAAATCAATGTTTATTTTCCCAAGTTTGAAATTAACAACCCAATATTCTTTTATATATTTAAATGCAGGCTTCACTATCTCGCCATGTTTAAGCTTTTTCAACGTATTATTTTTGCATGTTTAAGCTATATCCGTATATTGCAATGGTTACGTTTTTTTTTTCGATTTTCCAGTTTAAATTCAATGTTTATTTTCCCAAGTTTGAAATTAACAACCAAATAATGAGATGCTGTCAAAACTTTCCCAAGTTTTGCGATTTTGGCCTATATATTTGAGTTACCAAATCTTTTTAGTTTACGAGATACGGCAATTTTTGAGATTTTTCAAAAATTTCGAAAGAAAGTAACTTGAAAAATTTTCACAAAATGTGAAATTCTCAACCTTGTCTATTACATATTTGAATGCGGGCTTCACTATCTCGCCATGGTTAAGCTTTTTCAACGCAATATTTTTGCATGTTTAAGCTATATCCGCCTAATTGGCCTATATCCGCCTATATCCGCCTATATCCGCCCAATTAGCCTAATTGTTGTGATAACCTTATTAAATAGACTTCAGATGGCATGCTGAAGACTTGACGAATATCACAATATGGCATCGACACGGACAACTCAATCCCGTGGGCGCATCGGATCCCAGCGACCAACATCCTGCTTCTGTGGAAATCCAGACGAGCATGGTTTCATGGTTGGCTGCGATGCCTGCGACTCCTGGTTTCACGGCAAATGTGTCAACATCGAGAGTGAGGACGCAGCGAACAATCTCACGTTTTTTCGATGCGGATCATGTGAAGCAGCGGATGTATCCGTCAGACGTTGTAAAGTATGCAAGGTGAATGTCCAACTCACCCAAGCTGGACTGGTACGAGTGCACAAAGTCAACGGGAGTAAATGCAGGAACCATGGTACCTCAGAGTAGGACGTAGTAAGTTCTGTCAACGAACCACAGTGCATAAAACTCTTGCGTGCTTTTTGTTCTGATAGACTTGACTGCCTCAAGCGTGTTCCTAAAGCCTCACGGAACAACTTAGCCCGTGCTTTTATTACTGTTTTTGACAAAATCTGTTCACAGCCGGATCTTTTGTCCCATTGGTGCAGTTTATTTACTCTTATAGGTAAATGCCTATCAGTAACCAAGAAGGATAAAAATATCAGTCAGTCACTAGCTTCCAAAGTCAATGAGCGGATTTGTGCTTTCCAGTCTGGTGAAGAAGCCCCAGCCACTCGCGACCAAAAGAAAGCGAGGAAACCTAAGCCTTCCACGCAGTCTCCGTCTGAAGAGCTGAGCAAGCGCGTCTCTGTGAAGATAGAAGCCTCCGACATCAAAGGCGCCATTCGTGTTGCCTCCTAAGATGAGGAAATGGTGGATCCTGGTGACCCTGCTGTTGTGGACGAGCTGAGGAAAAAACATCCCCCGCGTTCCAATGCTGTCTCCTCCATTCCAGTCCCTTCTTCAGAGTCTCCGGTTGTTTGCCGCGTCTCTAGTGTCTCCAAAGCCATTCAGTCTTTTCCTTCTGGTTCTGCTGCTGGGCCTGATCGAGTGACTCCGCAGATTCTTAAAGACCTAATCAGTCAACGTGGAGAAGCCTCACAGCCCTTCTTGAGTAGTCTCACGTCTTTTATCAACATCGTTCTGGCAGGAAAAGTTCCGGTTCTCATTCGCCCGTTTGTGTTTGGAGCTAATCTGTTCGCCGTGAGCAAGAAGACTGGATGAGTTCGTCCCATTGCTGCGCGAAACGTCTTCCGCAGATTGGCCTCCAAATGTGGTGGACGCGCGTACTCAACTGCTAGAAAAGAGTCATACGGCGCCCGTCAACTAGGCTATGGCACGCCTCGAGGAGCAGAGGCTGCAGTCCATGCCACGCGAATGTACTTACATGACAATATTGAAAGTAGCGGCAAGGTCATTCTCAAAATAGGTTTCAAGAACGCGTTCAATTCCATCTCCCGGATCAAGTTTTTTTCTCTGATTCACGAGCGTTATCCGGGTCTTTATCCTTATACGCACGCAGCTTATGACTCCGCATCACATCTTTTCATCGGTGATTCCGCTTTGTCTTCAGACGAAGGTGGTCAGCAAGGCGACCCTGAGGCACCGCCAATTTTCTGTGATACTGTGAACGAAATCACCCACAAAGTCGAATCAGAGTTGAACCTGTGGTATCTAGACGATAGTAACTTAGGCGGAGATTACGCCATCGTTCTGCGCGACTTCCGCATGATCATCTCCGAAGTGCCAAGTTAGGTCTCGAGGTCCGTCCCGACAACTGCGAGCTGTATTTTTTAGGCAACTCATCGGAGACACAAAAGTCGCTCATCTTGTCAGAGTTCAACAAGATCTCCCCGTTGATAGAAACTCCGGGCATCGACAACTTGATAATCCTGGGGGCTCCTGTAGGGAATCTTGCCATCTCCAATGCTCTCAGTGACAAGATAGCTGATTTGGAGCGCATGTTTTTGCGTCTGAAAAACATCGAGGCTCATCATGCTTTCTTTCCTTTGAAGAGTTCGTTTTCTATCCCGAAGTTGTTATATATCCTTCGCTCCTCTCCGTGTTTCAACTAAGCTGAACTCTTAGCTAAATACGACGACATCCTCTACTCCAGCCTCGAGAGCATCTGCAACATAAGAATTGATACTGACGCCCGCAAGCAAACGTCCCTTCCCGCACCTTTAGGTGGTCTCGGATTAGGATATGCGTCTGTTCTTGCCGTATGCGGGTATCTCTCGTCTGTTGGCAGTTCTTCACGCCTTTGTTCCGAAATCCTAAATAAGCCTTTCTCAGACCATTTGTATGAAGGAGCCTTGTCACAATGGTATGAGCTCTCTGGCTCCACCACTATCCCCGAGAACAATTTTCAGAAGTCTTGGTCTGACCCTGTATACAGAACCCGGCTTAATAATCTGATCACCGACGCACCTGACGATAAATCTCGCATTCGCCTTAAGTCTTTCGAGGGTAAGCTACAGTCTGCTTGGCTCACCGCCCTGCCGTCAAGTTCTTTGGGCCCCAAGCTTTCCAATATCCATCTCAGATTATCTCTCGCTCTTCGTCTTGGTGTCCCCATATGTGAGCCTTACGTCTGCCGTTGTAGTGAGCACGTCGACCTTTTTGGAGGGCACGGTCTTTCGTGCAGGAGAAGCGCCGGCAGGCTTCAGCGCCACTCAATGATTAACGATGTAGTGAAGCGAGCTTTAGGATCGATCAACATTCCTTCAGTTCTCGAGCCTCCTGGTCTGTCCACAGCAGACCAGAAACGTCCAGAGAGTTGGTGCCTTGGGAGAGAAGTCAGTCATTTATATGGGATGCCACTGTTGTCGACGCCCTGGCACCAAGCCGTCTGTCCTCTGGCACTGCATCTCAATTCTCTGCTGCCTCTGAAGCCGAAAACCGTAAAACCTCTAAATACGCTGACTTAATAAATCGAGGATACATTTTTGCCCCAGTTTCTTTCGCGATTCAAGGCGGATGCGGTCCACAAACGCTCAAATTTCTCAAGACCCTGGGTAGAAAACTCAACGAAACTACTCAAGAACCAAAGTCGTCATTTTACATGAAACAACGCATCTACATTGCGATTCAAGTTGAAAACGCGGCGTCTGTCTTAGGGACATTGGGAGATAGCGACGCGCTCTCAGACGTTTATTATTTCCTCAATTAGGCCAGTTTACCTTTAAACATCTGTTTATATTTTGTACATAAACTCACATTTTATACATACCTTGCTTTCTGTTCATTTCACTATCGTCTATGTTGTCCATATCCGGCCTTCTTACAGTGGTTCTTAAGGTGCGTGATACTACCATGATGATTTAATGTTTTTATGTTATTCCTGTAAATAATTATACATGCAATTTGTACATAATTTCCATTGGAATAATTTATTTTTAGCTATATCCGTATATTGCAATGGTTAAGATTTTTTTCAATTTTCCAGTGTAAATTCAATTTTTATTTTCCCAAGTTTGAATTTAACAACCAAATAATGAGATGCTGTCAAAACTTCCCCAAGTTTTGCGATTTTGGCCTCCATATTTGAGTTACCAAATCTTTTTAGTTTACGAGATACGGCAATTTTTGAGATTTTTCAAAAATTTCGAAAAAAAGTAACTTGAAAAATTTTCACAAAATGTGAAATTCTCAACCTTGTCTATTACATATTTGAATGCGGGCTTCACTATCTCGCCATGGTTAAGCTTTTTCAACGTAATATTTTTGCATGTTTAAGCTATATCCGTATATTGCAATGGTTAAGATTTTTTTTTCGATTTTCCAGTTTAAAATCACTGTTTATTTTGCCAAGTTTGAAATTAACAACCCAATATTCTATTAATATTTAAATGCGGGCTTCACTATCTCGCCTTGGTTAAGCTTTTTCAACGTATTATTTTCGCATATTTAAGCTATATCCGTATATTGCAATGGTTAAGATTTTTTTTTCGATTTTCCAGTTTAAAATCAATGTTTATTTTCCCAAGTTTGAAATTAACAACCAAATTTTGAGATGCTGTCAAAACTTCCCCAGGTTTTTGAATTTTGGCCTCCATATTTGAGTTACCAAAGCTTTTTAGTTTACGAGATACGGCAATTTTTGAGATTTTTCAAAAATTTCGAAAAAAAGTAACTTGAAAAATTTTCACAAAATGTGAAATTCTCAACCTTGTCTATTACATATTTGAATGCGGGCTTCACTATCTCGCCATGGTTAAGCTTTTTCAACGTAATATTTTTGCATGTTTAAGCTATATCCGTATATTGCAATGGTTAAGATTTTTTTTTCGATTTTCCAGTTTAAAATCACTGTTTATTTTGCCAAGTTTGAAATTAACAACCCAATATTCTATTAATATTTAAATGCGGGCTTCACTATCTCGCCTTGGTTAAGCTTTTTCAACGTATTATTTTCGCATATTTAAGCTATATCCGTATATTGCAATGGTTAAGATTTTTTTTTCGATTTTCCAGTTTAAAATCAATGTTTATTTTCCCAAGTTTGAAATTAACAACCCAATATTCTACTATACATTTTAATGCGGGCTTCACTATCTCGCCATGGTTAAGCTTTTTCATCGAAGACACAAAAGTCGCTCATCTTGTCAGAGTTCAACAAGATCTCCCCGTTGATAGAAACTCCGGGCATCGACAACTTGATAATCCTGGGGGCTCCTGTAGGGAATCTTGCCATCTCCAATGCTCTCAGTGACAAGATAGCTGATTTGGAGCGCATGTTTTTGCGTCTGAAAAACATCGAGGCTCATCATGCTTTCTTTCCTTTGAAAGGCGGATGCGGTCCACAAACGCTCAAATTTCTCAAGACCCTGGGTAGAAAACTCAACGAAACTACTCAAGAACCAAAGTCGTCATTTTACATGAAACAACGCATCTACATTGCGATTCAAGTTGAAAACGCGGCGTCTGTCTTAGGGACATTGGGAGATAGCGACGCGCTCTCAGACGTTTATTATTTCCTCAAATAGGCCAGTTTACCTTTAAACATCTGTTTATATTTTGTACATAAACTCACATTTTGTACATACCTTGCTTTCTGTTCATTTCACTATCGTCTATGTTGTCCATATCCGGCCTTCTTACAGTAGTTCTTAAGGTGCGTGATACTACCATGATGATTTAATGTTTTTATGTTATTCCTGTAAATAATTATACATGCAATTTGTACATAATTTCCATTGGAATAATTTATTTTTAGCTATATCCGTATATTGCAATGGTTAAGATTTTTTTCGATTTTCCAGTGTAAATTCAATGTTTATTTTCCCAAGTTTGAATTTAACAACCAAATAATGAGATGCTGTCAAAACTTCCCCAAGTTTTGCGATTTTGGCCTCCATATTTGAGTTACCAAACCTTTTTAGTTTACGAGATACGGCAATTTTTGAGATTTTTCAAAAATTTCGAAAAAAAGTAACTTAAAAAATTTTCACAAAATTTGAAATTCTCAACCTTGTCTATTACATATTTGAATGCGGGCTTCACTATCTCGCCATGGTTAAGCTTTTTCAACGTAATATTTTTGCATGTTTAAGCTATATCCGTATATTGCAATGGTTAAGATTTTTTTTTCGATTTTCCAGTTTAAAATCACTGTTTATTTTCCCAAGTTTGAAATTAACAACCCAATAATCTATTATACATTTTAATGCGGGCTTCACTATCTCGCCATGGTTAAGCTTTTTCAACGTAATATTTTTGCATGTTTAAGCTATATCCGTATATTGCAATGGTTAAGATTTTTTTTTCGATTTTCCAGTTTAAAATCAATGTTTATTTTCCCAAGTTTGAAATTAACAACCCAATAATCTATTATACATTTTAATGCGGGCTTCACTATCTCGCCATGGTTAAGCTTTTTCAACGTAATATTTTTGCATGTTTAAGCTATATCCGTATATTGCAATGGTTAAGATTTTTTTTTCGATTTTCCAGTTTAAAATCAATGTTTATTTTCCCAAGTTTGAAATTAACAACCCAATAATCTATTATACATTTTAATGCGGGCTTCACTATCTCGCCATGGTTAAGCTTTTTCAACGTAATATTTTTGCATGTTTAAGCTATATCCGTATATTGCAATGGTTAAAACTTTTTTTTCGATATTCAATTTTAAAATTAATGTTTATTTTCCCAAGTTTGAAATTAACAACCCAATTTTTTATTATAAATTTAAATGCGGGCTTCACCATCTCGCCATGGTTAAGCTTTTCAACGTAATGTCTTTGCATGTTTAAGCTATATCCGTATATTGCAATGGCTAAGATTTTTTTTTCGATTTTCCAGTTTAAATTCAATATTTATTTTCCCAAGTTTGAAATTAACAACCCAATATTCTATTATACATTTAAATGCGGGCTTCACTATCTCGCCATGGTTAAATTTTTTCAATATATTTTTTTTGCATGTTCAAGCTATATCCGTATATTGCAATGGTTAAGATTTTTTTTTAGATTTTCCAGTTTAAAATCAATGTTTATTTTCCCAAGTTTGAAATTAACAACCCAATATTCTATTATAAATTTAAATGCGGGCTTCACTATCTCGCCATGGTTAAGCTTTTTCAACGTAAATTTTTTGCATGTTTAAGCTATATCCGTACATTGCAATGGTTAAGATTTTTTTTTTCGATTTTCCAGTTTAAATTCAATGTTTATTTTCCCAAGTTTGAAATTAACAACCAATTATTGAGATGCTGTCAAAATTTCCCAAGGTTTTGCGATTTTGGCCTCCATATTTGAGTTACCAAATCTTTTTAGTTTACGAGATACGGCAATTTTTGAGATTTTTCAAAAGTTTCGAAAAAAAGTAACATGAAAACTTTTTTATTGATTTTCCCAAGTTTCAAATTATCAACCCAATTTTTTATTATACATTTAAATGCGGGCTTCACTATCTCGCCATGGTTAAGCTTTTTCAACGTAATGTCATTGCATGTTTAAGCTATATCCGTATATTGCAATGGCTAAGATTTTTTTTTCGATTTTCCAGTTTAAATTCAATATTTATTTTCCCAAGTTTGAAATTAACAACCCAATATTCTATAAAACATTTAAATGAGGGCTTCACTATCTCGCCATGGTTAAATTTTTTTAATGTATTATTTTTGCATGTTCAAGCTATATCCGTATATTGCAATGGTTAAGATTTTTTTTTCGATTTTCCAATTTAAAATCAATGTTTATTTTCCCGTTTAAAATCAATGTTTATTTTCCCAAGTTTGAAATTAACAACCCAATATTCTATTATATAAATAAATGCGGGCTTCACTATCTCGCCATGGTTAAGCTTTTTCAACGTATTTTTTTTGCATGTTTAAGCTATATCCGTATATTGCAATGGTTAAGATTTTTTTTCGATTTTCCAGTTTAAATTCAATGTTTATTTTCCCAAGTTTGAAATTAACAACCAATTATTGAGATGCTGTCAAAACTTCCCCAGGTTTTGCGATTTTGGCCTCCATATTTGAGTTACCAAATCTTTTTAGTTTACGAGATACGGCAATTTTTGAGATTTTTCAAAAGTTTCGAAAAAAAGTAACATGAAAAAATTTCACAAAACATGAAATTCTCAACCTAATCTAATATATATTTAATTGCGGGCTTCACTATCTGGCCATGGTTAAATTTTTTCAACGTATTATTTTTGCATGTTTAAACTATATCCTTATATTGCAATGGTTAAGATTTTTTTTTTCGATTTTCCAGTTTAAAATCAATGTTTATTCTCCCAAGTTTGAAATTAACAACCCAATATTCTATTATATATTTAAATGCGGGCTTCACTCTCTCGCCATGGTTAAGAATTTTCAATATATTATTTTTGCATCTTTAAGCTATATCCGTATATTGCAATGGTTAAGATTTTTTTTTCGATTTTCCAGTTTAAAATCAATGTTTATTTTCCGAAGTTTGAAATTAACAACCCAATATTCTATTATATATTTAAATGCGGATTTCACTATCTCGCCATGGTTAAGCTTTTTCAACGTATTATTTTTGCATGTTTGAGCTATATCCGTATATTGCAATGGTTAAGATTTTTTTTTTCGATTTTCCAGTTTAAAATCAATGTTTATTTTCCCAAGTTTGAAATTAACAACCCAATATTCTATTATATATTTAAATGCGGATTTCACTATCTCGCCATGGTTAAGCTTTTTCAACGTATTATTTTTGCATGTTTGAGCTATATCCGTATTTTGCAATGGTTAAGATTTTTTTTCGATTTTCCAGTTTAAATTCAATGTTTATTTTCCCAAGTTTGAAATTAACAACCAAATTTTGAGATGCTGTCAAAACTTCCCCAGGTTTTTCAATTTTGGCCTCCATATTTGAGTTACCAAATCTTTTTAGTTAACGAGATACGTCAATTTTTGAGATTTTTCAAAAGTTTCGAAAAAAAATAACATGAAAAAATTTCACAAAACATGAAATTCTCAACCTTATCTAATATATATTTAAATGCGAGCTTCACTATCTTGCCATGGTTAAATTTTTTCAACGTAATATTTTTGCATGTTTAAGCCATATCCTTATATTGCAATGGTTAAGATTTTTTTCGATTTTCCAGTTAAAACTCAATGTTTATTCTCCCAAGTTTGAAATTAACAACCCAATATTCTTTTATGTATTTGAATGCTGGCTTCACTATCTCGCCTTGGTTAAGATTTTTCAACATATTATTTTTGCAAGTTTAAGCTATATCCGTATATTGCAATGGTTAAGATTTTTTTTTTCGATTTTCCAGTTTAAAATCAATGTTTATTTTCCCAAGTTTGAAATTAACAACCCAATATTCTATTATATATTTAAATGCGGGCTTCACTATCTCGCCATGGTTAAGCTTTTTCAACGTAAATTTTTTGCATGTTTAAGCTATATCCGTACATTGCAATGGTTAAGATTTTTTTTTTCGATTTTCCAGTTTAAATTCAATGTTTATTTTCCCAAGTTTGAAATTAACAACCAATTATTGAGATGCTGTCAAAATTTCCCAAGGTTTTGCGGTTTTGGCCTCCATATTTGAGTTACCAAATCTTTTTAGTTTACGAGATACGGCAATTTTTGAGATTTTTCAAAAATTTCGAAAAAAAGTAACATGAAAAAATTTCACAAAACATGAAATTCTCAACCTAATCTAATATATATTTAAATGCGGGCTTCACTATCTCGCCATGGTTAAATTTTTATTACGTATTATTTTTGCAAGTTTAAACTATATCCTTATATTGCAATGGTTAAGATTTTTTTTTTCGATTTTCCAGTTTAAAGTCAATGTTTATTCTCCCAAGTTTGAAATTAACAACCCAATATTCTATTATATATTTAAATGCGGGCTTCACTATCTCGCCATGGTTAAGAATTTTCAACATATTATTTTTGCATGTTTAAGCTATATCCGTATATTGCAATGGTTAAGATTTTTTTTTCGATTTTCCAGTTTAAAATCAATGTTTATTTTCCCAAGTTTGAAATTAACAACCCAATATTCTATTATATATTTAAATGCGGATTTCACTATCTCGCCATGGTTAAGCTTTTTCAACGTATTATTTTTGCATGTTTGAGCTATATCCGTATATTGCAATGGTTAAGATTTTTTTTTTCGATTTTCCAGTTTAAAATCAATGTTTATTTTCCCAAGTTTGAAATTAACAACCCAATATTGTATTATATATTTAAATGCGGATTTCACTATCTCGCCATGGTTAAGCTTTTTCAACGTATTATTTTTGAATGTTTGAGCTATATCCGTATTTTGCAATGGTTAAGATTTTTTTTCGATTTTCCAGTTTAAATTCAATGTTTATTTTCCCAAGTTTGAAATTAACAACCAAATTTTGAGATGCTGTCAAAACTTCCCCAGGTTTTTCAATTTTGGCCTCCATATTTGAGTTACCAAATCTTTTTAGTTTACGAGATACGTCAATTTTTGAGATTTTTCAAAAGTTTCGACAAAAAATAACATGAAAAAATTTCACAAAACATGAAATTCTCAACCTTATCTAATATATATTTAAATGCGAGCTTCACTATCTCGCCATGGTTAAATTTTTTCAACGTAATATTTTTGCATGTTTAAGCCATATCCTTATATTGCAATGGTTAAGATATTTTTCGATTTTCCAGTTAAAACTCAATGTTTATTCTCCCAAGTTTGAAATTAACAACCCAATATTCTTTTATGTATTTGAATGCTGGCTTCACTATCTCGCCTTGGTTAAGATTTTTCAACATATTATTTTTGCAAGTTTAAGCTATATCCGTATATTGCAATGGTTCAGATTTTTTTTTCGATTTTCCAGTTTAAAATCAATGTTTATTTTCCCAAGTTTGAAATTAACAACCCAATATTCTATTATATATTTAAATGCGGGCTTCACTATCTCGCCATGGTTAAGCTTTTTCAACGTAAATTTTTTGCATGTTTAAGCTATATCCGTACATTGCAATGGTTAAGATTTTTTTTTTCGATTTTCCAGTTTAAATTCAATGTTTATTTTCCCAAGTTTGAAATTAACAACCAATTATTGAGATGCTGTCAAAATTTCCCAAGGTTTTGCGGTTTTGGCCTCCATATTTGAGTTACCAAATCTTTTTAGTTTACGAGATACGGCAATTTTTGAGATTTTTCAAAAGTTTCGAAAAAAAGTAACATGAAAAAATTTCACAAAACATGAAATTCTCAACCTAATCTAATATATATTTAAATGCGGGCTTCACTATCTCGCCATGGTTAAATTTTTTCAACGTATTATTTTTGCATGTTTAAACTATATCCTTATATTGCAATGGTTAAGATTTTTTTTTCGATTTTCCAGTTTAAAGTCAATGTTTATTCTCCCAAGTTTGAAATTAACAACCCAATATTCTATTATATATTTAAATGCGGGCTTCACTATCTCGCCATGGTTAAGAATTTTCAACATATTATTTTTGCATGTTTAAGCTATATCCGTATATTGCAATGGTTAAGATTTTTTTTTCGATTTTCCAGTTTAAAATCAATGTTTATTTTCCCAAGTTTGAAATTAACAACCCAATATTCTATTATATATTTAAATGCGGATTTCACTATCTCGCCATGGTTAAGCTTTTTCAACGTATTATTTTTGCATGTTTGAGCTATATCCGTATATTGCAATGGTTAAGATTTTTTTTTTCGATTTTCCAGTTTAAAATCAATGTTTATTTTCCCAAGTTTGAAATTAACAACCCAATATTGTATTATATATTTAAATGCGGATTTCACTATCTCGCCATGGTTAAGCTTTTTCAACGTATTATTTTTGAATGTTTGAGCTATATCCGTATTTTGCAATGGTTAAGATTTTTTTTCGATTTTCCAGTTTAAATTCAATGTTTATTTTCCCAAGTTTGAAATTAACAACCAAATTTTGAGATGCTGTCAAAACTTCCCCAGGTTTTTCAATTTTGGCCTCCATATTTGAGTTACCAAATCTTTTTAGTTTACGAGATACGTCAATTTTTGAGATTTTTCAAAAGTTTCGACAAAAAATAACATGAAAAAATTTCACAAAACATGAAATTCTCAACCTTATCTAATTTATATTTAAATGCGAGCTTCACTATCTCGCCATGGTTAAATTTTTTCAACGTAATATTTTTGCATGTTTAAACTATATCCTTATATTGCAATGGTTGTGATTTTTTTCGATTTTCCAGTTTAAAATCAATGTTTATTCTCCCAAGTTTGAAATTAACAACCCAATATTCTATTATATATTTGAATGCGGGCTTCACTATCTCGCCTTGGTTAAGATTTTTCAACATATTATTTTTGCAAGTTTAAGCTATATCCGTATATTGCAATGGTTAGGATTTTTTTTTTCGATTTTCCAGTTTAAAATTAAAGTTTACTTTCCCAAGTTTGAAAGTAAAAACCCAATAATCTATTATAAATTTAAATGCGGGCTTCACTATCTTGCCATGGTTAAGTTTTTTTAACGTAATATTTTTGAATGTTTAAGCTATATCCGTATTTTGCAATGGTTAAGATTTTTTTTTCGATTTTCCAGTTTAAAATCAATGTTTATTTTCCCAAGTTTGAAATTAACAACCCAATATTCTATTATATATTTAAATGCGGATTTCACTATCTCGCCATGGTTAAGCTTTTTCAACGTATTATTTTTGCATGTTTGAGCTATATCCGTATATTGCAATGGTTAAGATTTTTTTTTTCGATTTTTCAGTTTAAAATCAATGTTTATTTTCCCAAGTTTGAAATTAACAACCCAATATTGTATTATATATTTAAATGCGGATTTCACTATCTCGCCATGGTTAAGCTTTTTCAACGTATTATTTTTGAATGTTTGAGCTATATCCGTATTTTGCAATGGTTAAGATTTTTTTTCGATTTTCCAGTTTAAATTCAATGTTTATTTTCCCAAGTTTAAAATTAACAACCAAATTTTGAGATGCTGTCAAAACTTCCCCAGGTTTTTCAATTTTGGCCTCCATATTTGAGTTACCAAATCTTTTTAGTTTACAAGATACGTAAATTTTTGAGATTTTTCAAAAGTTTCGACAAAAAATAACATGAAAAAATTTCACAAAACATGAAATTCTCAACCTTATCTAATATATATTTAAATGCGAGCTTCACTATCTCGCCATGGTTAAATTTTTTCAACGTAATATTTTTGCATGTTTAAACTATATCCTTATATTGCAATGGATGTGATTTTTTTCGATTTTCCAGTTTAAAATCAATGTTTATTCTCCCAAGTTTGAAATTAACAACCCAATATTCTATTATATATTTGAATGCGAGCTTCACTATCTCGCCTTGGTTAAGATTTTTCAACATATTATTTTTGCAAGTTTAAGCTATATCCGTATATTGCAATGGTTAAGATTTTTTTTTCGATTTTCCAGTTTAAAATCAATGTTTATTTTCCCAAAATTGAAATTAACAACCCAATATTCTATTATATATTTAAATGCGGGCTTCACTATCTCGCCATGGTTAAGCTTTTTCAACGTAATTTTTTTGCATGTTTAAGCTACATCCGTACATTGCAATGGTTAAGATTTTTTTTTCGATTTTCCAGTTTAAATTCAATGTTTATTTTCCCAAGTTTGAAATTAACAACCAATTATTGAGATGCTGTCAAAACTTCCCCAGGTTTTGCGATTTTGGCCTCCATATTTGAGTTACCAAATCTTTTTAGTTTACGAGATACGGCAACTTTTGAGATTTTTCAAAAGTTTCGAAAAAAAACAACATGAAAAAATTTCACAAAACATGAAATTCTCAACCTTATCTAATATATATTTAAATGCGGGTTTCACTATCTTGCCATGGTTAAACTTTTTCAACGTATTATTTTTGCATGTTTAATTTATATCCTTATATTGCAATGGTTAAGTTTTTTTTCGATTTTCCAGTTTAAAATCAATGTTTATTCTCCCAAGTTTGAAATTAACAACCCAATATTCTACTATATATTTAAATGCGGGCTTCACTATCTCGCCATGGTTAAGATTTTTCAACATATTATTTTTGCATGTTTAAACTATATCCTTATATTGCAATGGTTCAGTTTTTTTTCGATTTTCCAGTTCAAAATCAATGTTTATTCTCCCAAGTTTGAAATTAACAACCCAATATTCTATTATATATTTAAAAGCGGGCTTCACTATCTCGCCATGTTTAAGCTTTTTCACTGTTTTATTTTTGCATGTTTAAGCTATATCCGTATATTGCAATGGTTAAGATTTTTTTTTCGATTTTCCAGTTTAAATTCAATGTTTATTTTCCCAAATTTGAAATTAACAACCAAATATTGAGATGCTGTCAAAACTTCCCCAGGTTTTGCGACTTTGGCCTCCATATTTGAGTTACCAAATCTTTTTAGTTTACGAGATACGGCAATTTTTGAGATTTTTCAAAAGTTTCGAAAAAAAGTAACATGAAAAAATTTCACAAAACATGAAATTCTCAACCTAATCTAATATATATTTAAATGCGGGCTTCACTATCTCGCCATGGTTAAATTTTTTCAACGTTTTATTTTTGCATGTTTAAACTATATCCTTATATTGCAATGGTTAAGATTTTTTTTTTTCGATTTTCCAGTTTAAAATCAATGTTTATTCTCCCAAGTTTGAAATTTACAACCCAATATTCTATTATATATTTAAATGCGGGCTTCACTATCTCGCCATGGTTAAGAATTTTAAACGTATTATTTTTGCATGTTTAAGCTATATCCGTATATTGCAATGGTTAAGACTTTTTTTTCGATTTTCCAGTTTAAAATCAATGTTTATTTTCCCAAGTTTGAAATTAACAACCCAATATTCTATCAAATACTTAAATGCGGCCTTCACTATCTCGCCATGGTTAAGTTTTTTAAACGTATTATTTTTGCATGTTTAAGCTATATCCGTATATTGCAATGGTTAAGATTTTTTTTTCGATTTTCCAGTTCAAAATCAATGTTTATTTTCCCAAGTTTAAAATTAACAACCCAATATTCTATTATATTTTTAAAAGCCGGTTTCACTATCTCGCCATGTTTATGCTTTTTCAACGTATTATTTTTGCATGTTTAAGCTATATCCGTATATTGCAATGAATAAGATTTTTTTTTTCGATTTTCCAGTTTAAATTCAATGTTTATTTTTCCAAGTTTGAAAGTAAGAACCCAATATTCTATTAAATATTTAAATGCGGGCTTCACTATCTCGCCATGTTAAAGCTTTTTCAACGTATTATTTTTGCATGTTAAAGCTATATCCGTATATTGCAATGGTTAAGATTTTTTTTTCGATTTTCCAGTTTAAATTCAATGTTTATTTTCCCAAGTTTGAAATTATTAACCAATTTTTGAGATGCTGTCAAAACTTCCCCAGGTTTTGCGATTTTGGCCTCCATATTTGAGTTACCAAATCTTTTTAGCTTACGAGATACGGTAACTTTCGAGATTTTTCAAAAAATTCGAAAAAAAGTAACATGAAAAAATTTCACAAAACATGAAATTCTCAACCTTGTCTAATATATATTTAAATGCGGGCTTCAGTATCTCGCCTGATTAAATTTTTTCAACGTATTATTTTTGCATGTTTAAACTATTTCCTTATATTGCAATGGTTAAGATTTTTTTTTCGATTTTCCAGTTTAAAATCAATGTTTATTTTCCCAAGTTTGAAATTAACAACCCAAAATTCTATTATATATTTAAATGCGGGCTTCACTATCTTGCCATGGTTAAGCTTTTTCAACGTATTATTTTTGCATGTTTCAGCTATATCCGTATATTGCAATGGTTCAGATTTTTTTTTTCGATTTTCCAGTTTAAATTCAATGTTTATTTTCCCAAGTTTGAAATTAACAACCCAATTTTCTATTTTATATCTATTATATATTTAAATGCGGGCTTCACTATTTCGCCATGGTTAAGCTTTTTCAACGTATTATTTTTGTATGTTTAAGCTATATCCGTATATTGCAATAGTTAAGATTTTTTTTTTTCGATTTTCCAGTTTAAAATTATTGTTTATTTTCCCAAGGTTGAAATTAACAACCCAATATTCTACTATATATAACAATGCGGGCTTCACTATCTTGCCATGGTTAAGCTTTTCAACGTATTATTTTTGCATGTTTAAGCTATATCCGTATATTGCAATGGTTAAGATTTTTTTTGATTTTCCAGTTTAAATTCAATGTAATTTTCCCAATTTTGAAATTAACAACCAAATATTGAAATGCTGTCAAAACTTCCCCAGGTTTTGCAATTTTGGCCTCCATATTTGAGTTACCAAATCTTTTTAGTTTACGAGATACGGTAGTTTTTTAGATTTTACAAAAGTTTCGAAAAAAAGTAACTTTCGAAAAAATTTCACAAAATAGGAAATTATTAACCTTGTCTATTTTATATTTAAATGCGGGCTTCACTATCTCGTCATGGTTAAGCTTTTTCAACGTAATATTTTTGCATGTTTAAGCTATATCCGTATATTGCAATGGTTAAGATATTTTTTTTCGATTTTCCAGTTTAAATTCAATGTTTATTTTCCTAAGTTTGAAATTAACAACCAAATGTTGAGACGCTGTCTAAATTTCCCCAGGTTTTGCGATTTTGGCTTCCATATTTGAGTTACCAAATCTTCTTAGTTTACGAGATACGGCAGTTTTTTAGATTTTACAAAAGTTTCGAAAAAAAGTAACTTGAAAAAATTTCACAAAATAGGAAATTATCAACCTTGTCTATTTTATATTTAAATGCGGGCTTCACTATCTCGCCATGGTTAAATTTTTTCAACGTATTATTTTTGCATGTTTAAGCTATATCCGTATATTGCAATGGTTAAGATTTTTTTTTCGATTTTCCAGTTTAAAATCAATGTTTATTTTCCCAAGTTTGAAATTAACAACCCAATTTTCTATTATATATCTATTATATATTTAAATGCGGGCTTCACTATCTCGTCATGGTTAAGCTTTTTCAACGTAATATTTTTGCATGTTTAAGCTATATCCGTATATTGCAATGGTTAAGATATTTTTTTCGATTTTCCAGTTTAAAATCAATGTTTATTTTCCCAAGTTTGAAATTAACAACCCAATAATCTACTATATGTTTAAAAGCGGGCTTTACTATTTCGCCATGTTTAAACTTTTTCAACGTAATATTTTTGCATGTTTAAGCTATATCCGTATATTGCAAGGGTTAAGATTTTTTTTTCGATTTTCCAGTTTAAATTCAATGTTTATTTTCCCAAGTTTGAAAGTAAAAACCCAATATTCTATTAAATATTCAAATGCGGGCTTCACTATATTGCCATGTTAAAGCTTTTTCAACGTATTATTTTTGCATGTTTAAGCTATATCCGTATATTGCAATGGTTCATATTTTTTTTTTCGATTTTCCAGTTTAAAATCAATGTTTATTTTCCCAAGTTTGAAATTAACAACCCAATTTTCTATTATATATCTATTATATATTTAAATGCGGGCTTCACTATCTCGTCATGGTTAAGCTTTTTCAACGTAATATTTTTGCATGTTTAAGCTATATCCGTATATTGCAATGGTTAACATATTTTTTTCGATTTTCCAGTTTAAAATCAATGTTTATTTTCCCAAGTTTGAAATTAACAACCCAATAATCTATTATATATTTAAAAGCGGGCTTTACTATCTCGCCATGTTTAAGCTTTTTCAACGTAATATTTTTGCATGTTTAAGCTATATCCGTATATTGCAAGGGTTAAGATTTTTTTTCGATTTTCCAGTTTAAATTCAATGTTTATTTTCCCAAATTTGAAAGTAAAAACCCAATATTCTATTAAATATTCGAATGCGGGCTTCACTATATCGCCATGTTAAAGCTTTTTCAACGTATTATTTTTGCATGTTTAAGCTATATCCGTATATTGCAATGGTTCAGATTTTTTTTTTCGATTTTCCAGTTTAAATTCAATGTTTATTATCCCAAGTTTGAAATTAACAACCCAATTTTCTATTTTATATCTATTATATATTTAAATGCGGGCTTCACTATTTCGCCATGGTTAAGCTTTTTCAACGTATTATTTTTGCATGTTTAAGCTATATCCGTATATTGCAATAGTTAAGATTTTTTTTTTCGATTTTCCAGTTTAAAATTATTGTTTATTTTCCCAAGGTTGAAATTAACAACCCAATATTCTATTATATATAACAATGCGGGCTTCACTATCTTGCCATGGTTAAGCTTTTTCAACGTATTATTTTTGCATGTTTAAGCTATATCCGTATATTGCAATGGTTAAGATTTTTTTTGATTTTCCAGTTTAAATTCAATGTAATTTTCCCAATTTTGAAATTAACAACCAAATATTGAAATGCTGTCAAAACTTCCCCAGGTTTTGTAATTTTGGCCTCCATATTTGAGTTACCAAATCTTTTTACTTTACGAGACACGGCAGTTTTTTAGATTTTACAAAAGTTTCGAAAAAAAGTAACTTGAAAAAATTTCACAAAATAGGAAATTATCAACCTTGTCTATTTTTTATTTAAATGCGGGCTTCACTATCTCGCCATGGTTAAATTTTTTCAACGTGTTATTTTTGCATGTTTAAGCTATATCCGTATATTGCAATGGTTAAGATTTTTTTTTCGATTTTCCAGTTTAAAATCAATGTTTATTTTCCAAGTTTGAAATTAACAACCCAATTTTCTATTATATATCTATTACATATTTAAATGCGGGCTTCACTATCTCGTCATGGTTAAGCTTTTTCAACGTAATATTTTTGCATGTTTAAGCTATATCCGTATATTGCAATGGTTAAGATATTTTTTTCGATTTTCCAGTTTAAAATCAATGTTTATTTTCCCAAGTTTGAAATTAACAACCCAATAATCTATTATATATTTAAAAGCGGGCTTTACTATCTCGCCATGTTTAAGCTTTTTCAACGTAATATTTTTGCATGTTTAAGCTATATCCGTATATTGCAAGGGTTAAGATTTTTTTTTCGATTTTCCAGTTTAAATTCAATGTTTATTTTCCCAAATTTGAAAGTAAAAACCCAATATTCTATTAAATATTCAAATGCGGGCTTCACTATATCGCCATGTTAAAGCTTTTTCAACGTATTATTTTTGCATGTTTAAGCTATATCCGTATATTGCAATGGTTCAGATTTTTTTTTCGATTTTCCAGTTTAAATTCAATGTTTATTTTCCCAAGTTTGAAATTAACAACCCAATTTTCTATTTTATATCTATTATATATTTAAATGCGGGCTTCACTATTTCGCCATGGTTAAGCTTTTTCAACGTATTATTTTTGCATGTTTAAACTATATCCTTATATTGCAATGGTTCAGTTTTTTTTCGATTTTCCAGTTCAAAATCAATGTTTATTTTCCCAAGTTTGAAATTAACAACCCAATTTTCTATTTTATATCTATTATATATTTAAATGCGGGCTTCACTATTTCGCCATGGTTAAGCTTTTTCAACGTATTATTTTTGCATGTTTAAGCTATATCCGTATATTGCAATGCTTAAGATTTTTTTTGATTTTCCAGTTTAAATTCAATGTAATTTTCCCAATTTTGAAATTAACAACCAAATATTGAAATGCTGTCAAAACTTCCCCAGGTTTTGTAATTTTGGCCTCCATATTTGAGTTACCAAATCTTTTTAGTTTACGAGACACGGCAGTTTTTTAGATTTTACAAAAGTTTCGAAAAAAAGTAACTTGAAAAAATTTCACAAAATAGGAAATTATCAACCTTGTCTATTTTTTATTTAAATGCGGGCTTCACTATCTCGCCATGGTTAAATTTTTTCAACGTATTATTTTTGCATGTTTAAGCTATATCCGTATATTGCAATGGTTAAGATTTTTTTTTCAATTTTCCAGTTTAAAATCAATGTTTATTTTCCAAGTTTGAAATTAACAACCCAATTTTCTATTATATATCTATTACATATTTAAATGCGGGCTTCACTATCTCGTCATGGTTAAGCTTTTTCAACGTAATATTTTTGCATGTTTAAGCTATATCCGTATATTGCAATGGTTAAGATATTTTTTTCGATTTTCCAGTTTAAAATCAATGTTTATTTTCCCAAGTTTGAAATTAACAACCCAATAATCTATTATATATTTAAAAGCGGGCTTTACTATCTCGCCATGTTTAAGCTTTTTCAACGTAATATTTTTGCATGTTTAAGCTATATCCGTATATTGCAAGGGTTAAGATTTTTTTTTCGATTTTCCAGTTTAAATTCAATGTTTATTTTCCCAAATTTGAAAGTAAAAACCCAATATTCTATTAAATATTCAAATGCGGGCTTCACTATATCGCCATGTTAAAGCTTTTTCAACGTATTATTTTTGCATGTTTAAGCTATATCCGTATATTGCAATGGTTCAGATTTTTTTTTCGATTTTCCAGTTTAAATTCAATGTTTATTTTCCCAAGTTTGAAATTAACAACCCAATTTTCTATTTTATATCTATTATATATTTAAATGCGGGCTTCACTATTTCGCCATGGTTAAGCTTTTTCAACGTATTATTTTTGCATGTTTAAGCTATATCCGTATATTGCAATAGTTAAGATTTTTTTTTTCGATTTTCCAGTTTAAAATTATTGTTTATTTTCCCAAGGTTGAAATTAACAACCCAATATTCTATTATATATAACAATGCGGGCTTCACTATCTTGCCATGGTTAAGTTTTTTCAACGTATTATTTTTGCATGTTTAAGCTATATCCGTATATTGCAATGGTTAAGAATTTTTTTGATTTTCCAGTTTAAATTCAATGTAATTTTCCCAATTTTGAAATTAACAACCAAATATTGAAATGCTGTCAAAACTTCCCCAGGTTTTGTAATTTTGGCCTCCATATTTGAGTTACCAAACCTTTTTAGTTTACGAGACACGGCAGTTTTTTAGATTTTACAAAAGTTTCGAAAAAAAGTAACTTGAAAAAATTTCACAAAATAGGAAATTATCAACCTTGTCTATTTTTTATTTAAATGCGGGCTTCACTATCTCGCCATGGTTAAATTTTTTCAACGTATTATTTTTGCATGTTTAAGCTATATCCGTATATTGCAATGGTTAAGATTTTTTTTTCGATTTTTCAGTTTAAAATCAATGTTTATTTTCCAAGTTTGAAATTAACAACCCAATTTTCTATTATATATCTATTATATATTTAAATGCGGGCTTCACTATCTCGTCATGGTTAAGCTTTTTCAACGTAATATTTTTGCATGTTTAAGCTATATCCGTATATTGCAATGGTTAAGATATTTTTTTCGATTTTCCAGTTTAAAATCAATGTTTATTTTCCCAAGTATGAAATTAACAACCCAATAATCTATTATAGGTTTAAAAGCGGGCTTTACTATCTTGCCATGTTTAAGCTTTTTCAACGTAATATTTTTGCATGTTTAAGCTATATCCGTATATTGCAAGGGTTAAGACTTTTTTTTCGATTTTCCAGTTTAAATTCAATGTTTCTTTTCCCAAGTTTGAAAGTAAAAACCCAATATTCTATTAAATATTCAAATGCGGGCTTCACTATCTCGCCATGTTAAAGCTTTTTCAACGTATTATTTTTGCATGTTTAAGCTATATCCGTATATTGCAATGGTTAAGATTTTTTTAAAGATTTTCCAGTTTAAATTCAAAGTTTATTTTCCCAAGTTTGAAATTAACAACCAAATATTGAGATGCTGTCAAAACTTCCCCAGGTTTTGCGACTTTGGCCTCCATATTTGAGTTACCAAATCTTTTTAGTTCACGAGATACGGCAATTTTTGAGATTTTTCAAAAGTTTCGAAAAAAAGTAACTTCAAAAATTTCACAAAATAGGAAATTATTAACCATGTCTAATTTATATTTAAATGCGGGCTTCACTATCTCGCCATGGTTAAATTTTTTCAACGTATTATTTTTGCATGTTTAAGCTATATCCGTATATTGCAATGGTTAAGATTTTTTTTTCGATTTTCCAGTTTAAAATCAATGTTTATTTTCTCAAGTTTGAAATTAAAAACCCAATTTTCTATTATATATCTATTATATATTTAAATGCGGGCTTCACTATCTTGTCATGGTTAAGCTTTTTCAACGTAATATTTTTGCATGTTTAAGCTATATCCGTATATTGCAATGGTTAAGATTTTTTTTTTCGATTTTCCAGTTTAAAATCAATGTTTATTTTCCCAAGTTTGAAATTAACAACCCAATATTCTATTATATATTTAAAAGCGGGCTTCACTATCTCGCCATGTTTAAGCTTTTTCAACGTATTATTTTGCATGTTTAAGCTATATCCGTATATTGCAATGGTTAAGATTTTTTTTTCGATTTCCCAGTTTAAATTCAATGTTTATTTTCCCAAGTTTGAAAGTAAAAACCCAATATTCTATTAAATATTTAAATGCGGGCTTCACTATCTCGCCATATTAAAGCTTTTTCAACGTATTATTTTTGTATGTTTAAGCTATATCCGTATATTGCAATGGTTAAGATTTTTTTTTAGATTTTCCTATTTAAATACAAAGTTTATTTTCCCAAATTTGAAATTAACAACCAAATATTCAGATGTTGTCAAAACTTCCCCAGGTTTTGCGACTTTGGCCTCCATAATTGAGTTACCAAATCTTTTTAGTTCACGAGATAAGGCAATTTTTGAGATTTTTCAAAAGTTTCGAAAAAAAGTAACTTGAAAAAATTTCACAAAATATTAAATTCTCAACCTTGTCTATTATATATTTGAATTCGGGCTTCACTATCTCCCCATGGTTAAATTTTTTCTACGTATTATTTTTGCATGCTTAAGCTATATCCGTATATTGCAATGGTTAAGATTTTTTTTTCGATTTTCCAGTTTAAAATCAATGTTTATTTTCCCAAGTTTGAAATTAAAAACCCAATATTCTATTATATATCTATTATATATTTAAATGCGGGCTTCACTATCTTGTCATGGTTAAGCTTTTTCAACGTAATATTTTTGCATGTTTAAGCTATATCCGTATATTGCAATGGTTAAGATTTTTTTTTTTCGATTTTCCAGTTTAAAATCAATGTTTATTTTCCCAAGTTTGAAATTAACAACCCAATATTCTATTATATATTTAAAAGCGGGCTTCACTATCTCGCCATGTTTAAGCTTTTTCAACGTATTATTTTGCATGTTTAAGCTATATCCGTATATTGCAATGGTTAAGATTTTTTTTTCGATTTCCCAGTTTAAATTCAATGTTTATTTTCCCAAGTTTGAAAGTAAAAACCCAATATTCTATTAAATATTTAAATGCGGGCTTCACTATCTCGCCATATTAAAGCTTTTTCAACGTATTATTTTTGTATGTTTAAGCTATATCCGTATATTGCAATGGTTAAGATTTTTTTTTAGATTTTCCTATTTAAATACAAAGTTTATTTTCCCAAATTTGAAATTAACAACCAAATATTCAGATGTTGTCAAAACTTCCCCAGGTTTTGCGACTTTGGCCTCCATAATTGAGTTACCAAATCTTTTTAGTTCACGAGATAAGGCAATTTTTGAGATTTTTCAAAAGTTTCGAAAAAAAGTAACTTGAAAAAATTTCACAAAATATTAAATTCTCAACCTTGTCTATTATATATTTGAATTCGGGCTTCACTATCTCCCCATGGTTAAATTTTTTCTACGTATTATTTTTGCATGCTTAAGCTATATCCGTATATTGCAATGGTTAAGATTTTTTTTTCGATTTTCCAGTTTAAAATCAATGTTTATTTTCCCAAGTTTGAAATTAAAAACCCAATATTCTATTATATATTTAAATGCGGGCTTCACTATCTCGCCATGGTTAAGCTTTTTCAACGTATTATTTTTGCATGTTTAAGCTATATCCGTATATTGCAATGGTTAAGATTTTTTTTTCGATTTTCTAGTTTAAATTCAATGTTTATTTTCCCAAGTTTGAAATTAACAACCGAATATTCTATTATATATAACAATGCGGGCTTCACTATCTTGCCATGGTTAAGCATTTTCAACGTATTATTTTGCATGTTTAAGCTATATCCGTATATTGCAATGGTTAAGATTTTTTTTCGATTTTCCAGTTTAAATTCATTGTAATTATCCCAATTTTGAATTTAACAACCAAATATTGAATTGCTGTCAAAACTTCTCCAGGTTTTGCAATTTTGGCCTCCATATTTGAGTTACCAAATCTTTTTAGTTTACGAGATACGGCAACTTTTGATATTTTTCAAAAGTTTCGAAAAAAAGTAACTTGGAAAAATTTCACAAAATGTGAATTTCTCAACCTTGTCTATTGTATATTTAAATGCGGTCTTCACTATCTCGCCATGTTTAAGCTTATTTAACGTATTATTTTTGCATGTTCAAGCTATATCCGTATATTGCAATGGTTAAGATTTTTTTTTCGATTTTCCAGTTTAAATTCAATGTTTATTTTCCCAAGTTTGAAATTAACAACCAAATATTGAGATGCTGTCAAAACTTCCCCAGGTTTTGCGACTTTGGCCTCCATATTTGAAATACCAACTCTTTTTAATTTACGAGATACGGTAGTTTTTTAGATTTTTCAAAAGTTTCGAAAAAAAAATTAACTTGAAAAAATTTCACAAAATAGGAAATTATCAACCTTGTCTATTTTATCTTTAAATGCGGGCTTCACTATCTCGCCATGGTTAAATTTTTTCAACGTATTATTTTTGCATGTTTAAACTATATCCGTATATTGCAAGGGTTAAGATTTTTTTTTCGATTTTCCAGTTTAAATTCATTGTAATTATCCCAATTTTGAATTTAACAACCAAATATTGAATTGCTGTCAAAACTTCCCCAGGTTTTGCAATTTTGGCCTCCATATTTGAGTTACCAAATCTTTTTAGTTTACTAGATACTGCAATTTTTGAGATTTTTCAAAAATTTCGAAAAAAAGTAACATGAAAAAATTTCACCAAATATGAAATTCTCAACCTTGTCTATTATATATTTAAATGCGGTCTTCACTATCTTGCCATGTTTAAGCTTATTTAACGTATTATTTTTGCATGTTCAAGCTATATCCGTATATTGCAATGGTTAAGATTTTTTTTTCGATTTTCCAGTTTAAATTCAATGTTTATATTCCCAAGTTTGAAATTAACAACCGAATATTCTATTATATATAACAATGCGGGCTTCACTATCTTGCCATGGTTAAGCATTTTCAACGTATTATTTTGCATGTTTAAGCTATATCCGTATATTGCAATGGTTAAGATTTTTTCTCGATTTTCCAGTTTAAATTCATTGTAATTATCCCAATTTTGAATTTAACAACCAAATATTGAATTGCTGTCAAAACTTCCCCAGGTTTTGCAATTTTGGCCTCCATATTTGAGTTACCAAATCTTTTTAGTTTACTAGATACTGCAATTTTTGAGATTTTTCAAAAATTTCGAAAAAAAGTAACATGAAAAAATTTCACCAAATATGAAATTCTCAACCTTGTCTATTATATATTTAAATGCGGTCTTCACTATCTTGCCATAGTTAAGCTTTCTCAACGTATTATTTTTGCATGTTTAAGCTATATCCGTATTTTGCCATGGTTAAGCTTTTTCAACGTATTAATTTTGCATGTTTAAGCTATATCCGTATATTGCAATGGTTAAGATTTTTTTTTCAATTTTCCAGTTTAAAATTAATGTTTATTTTCCCAAGTTTGAAATTAACAACCGAATATTCTATTATATATAACAATGCGGGCTTCACTATCTTGCCATGGTTAAGCATTTTCAACGTATTATTTTGCATGTTTAAGCTATATCCGTATATTGCAATGGTTAAGATTTTTTTTCGATTTTCCAGTTTAAATTCATTGTAATTATCCCAATTTTGAATTTAACAACCAAATATTGAATTGCTGTCAAAACTTCCCCAGTTTTTGCAATTTTGGCCTCCATATTTGAGTTACCAAATCTTTTTAGTTTACTAGATACGGTAGTTTTTTAGATTTTTCCAAAATTTCGAAAAAAAGTAACATGAAAAAATTTCACCAAATATGAAATTCTCAACCTTGTCTATTATATATTTAAATGCGGTCTTCACTATCTCGCCATGTTTAAGCTTATTTAACGTATTATTTTTGCATGTTCAAGCTATATCCGTATATTGCAATGGTTAAGATTTTTTTTTCGATTTTCCAGTTTAAATTCAATGTTTATTTTCCCAAGTTTGAAATTAACAACCAAATATTGAGATGCTGTCAAAACTTCCCCAGGTTTTGCGACTTTGGCCTCCATATTTGAAATACCAACTCTTTTTAATTTACGAGATACGGTAGTTTTTTAGATTTTTCAAAAGTTTCGAAAAAAATTAATTTGAAAAAATTTCACAAAATAGGAAATTATCAACCTTGTCTATTTTATCTTTAAATGCGGGCTTCACTATCTCGCCATGGTTAGATTTTTTCAACGTATTATTTTTGCATGTTTAAACTATATCCGTATATTGCAAGGGTTAAGATTTTTTTTTCGATTTTCCAGTTTAAAATCAATGTTTATTTTCCCAAGTTTGAAATTAACAACCAAATATTGAGATGCTCTCAAAACTTCCCCAGGTTTTGCGATTTTGGACTCCATATTTGAGTTACCAAATCTTTTTAGTTTACGAGATACGGCAATTTTTGAGATTTTTCAAAAATTTCGAAAAAAAGTAACATGAAAAAATTTCACAAAATATGAAATTCTCAAACTTGTCTATGATATATTTAAATGCGGGCTTCACTATCTTGCCATAGTTAAGCTTTCTCAACGTATTATTTTTGCATGTTTAAGCTATATCCGTATTTTGCAATGGTTAAGATTTTTGTCGATTTTCCAGTTCAAATTCAATGTAATTTTCCCATTTTTGAATTTTAACAACCAAACATTGAAATGCTGTCAAAACTTCCCCAGGTTTTGCAATTTTGGCCTCCATATTTGAGTTACCAAATCTTTTTAGTTTACGAGATACGGCATTTTTTGAGATTTTTCAAAAATTTCGAAAAAAAGTAACATGAAAAAATTTCACAAAATATGAAATTCTCAACCTTGTCTATGATATATTTGAATGCGGGATTCACTATCTCGCCATGGTTAAGCTTTTTCAACGTATTATTTTTGCTTGTTTAAGCTATATCCGTATATTGCAGTGGTTAAAAAATTTTTTTTTCGATTTTCCAGTTTAAAATTATTGTTAATTTTCCCAAGTTTGAAATTAACAACCCAATATTCTATTATATATAACAATGCGGGCTTGACTATCTTGCCATGGTTAGGCTTTTTCAACGTATTATTTTTGCATGTTTAGGCTATATCCGTATATTGCAATGGTTAAGATTTTTTTTCGATTTTCCAGTTTAAATTCATTGTAATTATCCCAATTTTGAAATTAACAACCAAATATTGAGATGCTGTCGAAACTTCCCCAGGTTTTGCAATTTTGGCCTCCATATTTGAGTTACCAAATCTTTTTAGTTTACGAGATACGGCAATTTTTGAGATTTTTCAAAAATTTCGAAAAAAAGTAACATGAAAAAATTTCACAAAATATGAAATTCTCAAACTTGTCTATGATATATTTAAATGCGGGCTTCACTATCTTGCCATAGTTAAGCTTTCTCAACGTATTATTTTTGCATGTTTAAGCTATATCCGTATTTTGCAATGGTTAAGATTTTTGTCGATTTTCCAGTTCAAATTCAATGTAATTTTCCCATTTTTGAATTTTAACAACCAAACATTGAAATGCTGTCAAAACTTCCCCAGGTTTTGCAATTTTGGCCTCCATATTTGAGTTACCAAATCTTTTTAGTTTACGAGATACGGCATTTTTTGAGATTTTTCAAAAATTTCGAAAAAAAGTAACATGAAAAAATTTCACAAAATATGAAATTCTCAACCTTGTCTATGATATATTTGAATGCGGGATTCACTATCTCGCCATGGTTAAGCTTTTTCAACGTATTATTTTTGCTTGTTTAAGCTATATCCGTATATTGCAGTGGTTAAAAAATTTTTTTTTCGATTTTCCAGTTTAAAATTATTGTTAATTTTCCCAAGTTTGAAATTAACAACCCAATATTCTATTATATATAACAATGCGGGCTTGACTATCTTGCCATGGTTAGGCTTTTTCAACGTATTATTTTTGCATGTTTAGGCTATATCCGTATATTGCAATGGTTAAGATTTTTTTTCGATTTTCCAGTTTAAATTCATTGTAATTATCCCAATTTTGAATTTAACAACCAAATATTGAGATGCTGTCGAAACTTCCCCAGGTTTTGCAATTTTGGCCTCCATATTTGAGTTACCAAATCTTTTTAGTTTACGAGATACGGCAACTTTTGAGATTTTTCAAAAGTTTCAAAAAAATGTAACTTGGAAAAATTTCACAAAATGTGAATTTCTCAACCTTGTCTTTTAAATATTTGAATGCGGGTTTCACTATCTCGCTATGGTTAAGCTTTTTCAACGTATTATTTTTGCATGTTTAAGCTATATCCGTATATTGCAATGGTTAAGATTTTTTTTTTGATTTTCCAGTTTGAAATCAATGTTTATTTTCCCAAGTTTGAAATTAACAACACAATATTCTATTATATATTTAAATGCGGTCTTCACTATCTCTCCATGTTTAAGCTTTTTTAACGTACTATGTTTGCTTGTTTAAGCTATATCCGTATATTGCAATGGTTAAGATTTTTTTTTCGATTTTTCAGTTTAAATTCAATGTTTATTTTCCCAAGTTTGAAATTAACAACCAAATATTGAGATGCTGTCAAAACTTCCCCAGGTTTTGCGACTTTGGCCTCCATATTTGAGTTACCAAATCTTTTTAGTTTACGAGATACGGCAGTTTTTAGATTTTTCAAAAGTTTCGAATAAAAGTAACTTGAAAAAATTTCACAAAATAGGAAATAATCAACCTTGTCTATTTTATATTTCAATGCGGGCTTCACTATCTCGCCATGGTTAAATTTTTTCAACGTATTATTTTTGCATGTTTAAGCTATATCCGTATATTGCAAAGGTTAAGAATTTTTCTTCGATTTCCAGTTTAAATCAATGTTTTTTTTTCCCAAGTTTTAAATTAACAACCAAATATTGAGATGCTGTCAAAACTTCCCCAGGTTTTGCGACTTTGGCCTCCATATTTGAGTTACCAAATCTTTTTAGTTTACGAGATACGGCAGTTTTTAGATTTTTCAAAAGTTTCGAATAAAAGTAACTTGAAAAACTTCACAAAATAGGAAATAATCAACCTTGTCTATTTTATATTTCAATGAGGGCTTCACTATCTCGCCATGGTTAAATTTTTTCAACGTATTATTTTTGCATGTTTAAGCTATATCCGTATAATGCAATGGTTAAGAATTTTTTTTCGATTTCCAGTTTAAATCAATGTTTATTTTGCCAAGTTTGAAATTAACAACCCAATATTCTATTATATAGTTAAATGCGGGCTTCACTATCTCGCCATGTTTAAGCTTTTTTAACGTATTATGTTTGCATGTTTAAGCTATATCCGTATATTGCAATGGTTAAGATTTTTTTTTCGATTTTTCAGTTTAAATTCAATGTTTATTTTCCCAAGTTTGAAATTAACAACCAAATATTGAGATGCTGTCAAAACTTCCCCAGCTTTTGCGACTTTGGCTTCCATATTTGAGTTAACAAATCTTTTTAGTTTACGAGATACGGCAGTTTTTAGATTTTTCAAAAAATTCGAATAAAAGTAACTTGAAAAAATTTCACAAAATAGGAAATAATCAACCTTGTCTATTTTAAATTTCAATGCGGGCTTCACTATCTTGCCATGGTTAAATTTTTTCAACGTAATTTTTTTGCATGTTTAAGCTATATCCGTATAATGCAATGGTTAAGAATTTTTTTTCGATTTCCAGTTTAAATCAATGTTTATTTTGCCAAGTTTGAAATTAACAACCAAATATTCTAATATATATTTAAATGCGGTCTTCACTATCTCTCCATGTTTAAGTTTTTTTAACGTATTTTGTTTGCATGTTTAAGCTATATCCGTATATTGCAATGGTTAAGATTTTTTTTTCGATTTTTCAGTTTAAATTCAATGTTTATTTTCCCAAGTTTGAAATTAACAACCAAATATTGAGAATAAAAGTAACTTGAAAAAATTTCACAAAACAGGAAATAATCAACCTTGTCTGTTTTAAATTTCAATGCGGGCTTCACTATCTCGCCATGGTTAAATTTTTTCAACGTATTATTTTTGCATGTTTAAGCTATATCCGTATATTGCAATGGTTAAGATTTTTTTTTCGATTTTCCAGTTTAAAATCAATGTTTATTTTCCCAAGTTTGAAATTAACAACCCAATATTCTATTACATAGTTAAATGCGGGATTCACTATCTCGCCATGGTTAAGCTTTTTCAACGTATTATTTTTGCATGTTTAAGCTATATCCGTATAATGCAAGGGTTAAGAATTTTTTTTCGATTTCCAGTTTTAATCAATGTTTATTTTGCCAAGTTTGAAATTAACAACCAAATATTGAGATGCTGTCAAAACTTCCCCAAGTTTTGCGATTTTGACCTCCATATTTGAGTTACCAAATCTTTTTAGTTTACTAGATACTGCAATTTTTGAGATTTTTCAAAAATTTCGAAAAAAATAAACATGAAAAAATTTCACCAAATATGAAATTCTCAACCTTGTCTATGATATATTTAAATGCGGGCTTCACTATCTCGCCATGGTTAAGTTTCTTCAACGTATTGTTTTTGCATGTTTAAGCTATATACGTATATTGCAATGGTTAGGATTTTTTTTTCGATTTTCCAGTTTAAAATCAATGTTTGTTTTCCCAAGTTTGAACGTAAAAACCCAATAATCTATTATATGTTTAAATGCGGGCTTCACTATCTTGCCATGGTTAAGCTTTTTTAACGTAATATTTTTGAATGTTTAAGCTATATCCGTATTTTGCAATGGTTAAGATTTTTTTTCAATTTTCCAGTTTAAATTCAATGGTTATTTTCCCAAGTTTGAAATTAACAACCAAATGTTGAGACGCTGTCAAAACTTCCCCAGGTGTTTCGATTTTGGCCTCCATATTTGAGTTACCAAATCTTTTTAGTTTACGAGATACGGCAATTTTTGAGATTTTTCAAAAATTTCGAAAAAAAGAAACTTGAAAAAGTTTCACAAAATATGAACTTCTCAACCTTGTCTATTATATATTTAAATGCGGGCTTCACTATATCGCCATGGTTAGGTTTTTTCAACTTATTTTTTTTGCATGCTTAAGCTATATCCGTATATTGCAATGGTTAAGATTTTTTTTCGATTTTCCAGTTTAAAATCAATGTTGTTTTTCCCAATTTTGAAATTAACAACCCAATATTCTATTATTTTTTTAAATGCGGGCTTCACTATCTTGCCTTGGTTAAGCTTTTTCAACGTAATAATTTTGCATTTTTAAGCTATATCCGTATATTGCAAAGGTTAAGATTTTTTTTCGATTTTCCAGTTTGAAATCAATGTTTATTTTCCCAAGTTTGAAATTAACAACCCAATACTCTATTATATATTTAAATGCGGTCTTCACTATCTCGCCATGTTTAAGCTTTTTTAACGTATTATTTTTGCATGCTTAAGCTATATCCGTATATTGCAATGGTTAAGATTTTTTTTGGAATTTTTCAGTTTAAATTCAGTGTTTATTTTCCCAAGTTTGAAATTAACAACCAAACATTGAGATGCTGTCAAAACTTCCCCAGGTTTTGCGACTTTGGCCTCCATATTTGAGTAACCAAATGCGGGCTTCACTATATATTTAAATGCGGGCTTCACTATCTCGCCATGGTTAAATTTTTTCAACGTATTATTTTTGCATGTTTCAGCTATATCCGTATATTGCAATGGTTAAGACTTTTTTTTCGATTTTCCAGTTTAAAATCAATGTTTATTTTCCCAAGTTTGAAATTAACACCCCAATATTCTATTATATATTTAAATGCGGGCTTCACTATCTTGCCATGGTTAAATTTTTTCAACGTATTATTTTTGCTTGTTTAAGCTATATCCGTATAATGCAATGGTTAAGAATTTTTTTTCGATTTCCAGTTTAAATCAATGTTTGTTTTCCCAAGTTTGAAAGAAACAACCCAATACTCTATTATAGATTTAAATGCGGTCTTCACTATCTCGCCATGCTTAAGTTTTTTTAACGTATTATTTTTGCATGTTTAAACTATATCCGTATATTGCAATGGTTAAGATTTTTTTTTTCGATTTTTCAGTTTAAAATCAGTGTTTATTTTCCCAAGTTTCAAATTAACAACCAAACATTGAGGTGCTGTCAAAACTTCCCCAGGTTTTGCGACTTTGGCCTCCATATTTGAGTTACCAAATCTTTTTAGTTTACGAGATACGGCAGTTTTTTAGATTTTTCAAAAGTTTCGAAAAAAAAGTAACTTGAAAAAATTTCACAAAATAGGAAATAATCAACCTTGTCTAATTTATATTTAAATGCGAGCTTCACTTTCTCGCCATGGTTAAATTTTTTCAACATATTATTTTTGCATGTTTAAGCTATATCCGTATAATGCAATGGTTAAGAATTTTTTTTCGATTTCCAGTTTAAATCAATGTTTGTTTTCCCAAGTTTGAAAGAAACAACCCAATACTCTATTATAGATTTAAATGCGGTCTTCACTCTCTCGCCATGCTTAAGTTTTTTTAACGTATTATTTTTGCATGTTTAAACTATATCCGTATATTGCAATGGTTAAGATTTTTTTTTTCGATTTTTCAGTTTGAAATCAGTGTTTATTTTCCCAAGTTTCAAATTAACAACCAAACATTGAGGTGCTGTCAAAACTTCCCCAGGTTTTGCGACTTTGGCCTCCATATTTGAGTTACCAAATCTTTTTAGTTTACGAGATACGGCAGTTTTTTAGATTTTTCAAAAGTTTCGAAAAAAAAGTAACTTGAAAAAATTTCACAAAATAGGAAATAATCAACCTTGTCTACTTTATATTTAAATGCGAGCTTCACTTTCTCGCCATGGTTAAGTTTTTTCAACGTATTATTTTTGCATGTTTCAGCTATATCCGTATATTGCAATGGTTAAGACTTTTTTTTCGATTTTCCAGTTTAAAATCAATGTTTATTTTCCCAAGTTTGAAATTAACAACCCAATATTCTATTTTATATTTAAATGCGGGCTTCACTATCTTGCCATGGTTAAGCTTTTTCAACGTATTATTTTTGCATGTTTAAGCTATATCCGTATAATGCAATGGTTAAAAAAAAATTTTCGATTTCCAGTTTAAATCAATGTTTATTTTCCCAAGTTTGAAAGAAACAACCCAATACTCTATTATAGATTTAAATGCGGTCTTCACTATCTCGCCATGTTTAAGTTTTTTTAACGTATTATTTTTGCATGTTTAAACTATATCCGTATATTGCAATGGTTAAGATTTTTTTTTTCGATTTTTCAGTTTAAATTAAGTGTTTATTTTCCCAAGTTTGAAATTAACAACCAAACATTGAGATGCTGTCAAAACTTCCCCAGGTTTTGCGACTTTGGCCTCCATATTTGAGTTACCAAATCTTTTTAGTTTACGAGATACGGCAGTTTTTTAGATTTTTCAAACGTTTCGAAAAAAAAAAACTTGAAAAAATTTCACAAAATAGGTAATAATCAACCTTGTCTACTTTATATTTATATGCGAGCTTCACTATCTCGCCATGATTAAATTTTTTCAACGTTTTATTTTTGCATGTTTCAGCTATATCCGTATATTGCAATGGTTAAGACTTTTTTTTCGATTTTCCAGTTTAAAATCAATGTTGTTTTTCCCAATTTTGAAATTAACAACCCAATATTCTATTATTTTTTTAAATGCGGCTTCACTATCTCGCCATGGTTAAGCTTTTTCAACGTAATATTTTTGCATTTTTAAGCGATATCCGTATATTGCAAAGGTTAAGATTTTTTTTCGATTTTCCAGTTTGAAATCAATGTTTATTTTCCCAAGTTTGAAATTAACAACCCAATACTCTATTATATATTTAAATGCTATCTTCACTATCTCGCCATGTTTAAGCTTTTATAACGTATTATTTTTGCATGTTTAAGCTATATCCGTATATTGCAATGGTTAAGATTTTTTTTGGAATTTTTCAGTTTAAATTCAGTGTTTATTTTCCCAAGTTTGAAATTAACAACCAAACATTGAGATGCTGTCAAAACTTCCCCAGGTTTTGCGACTTTGGCCTCCATATTTGAGTTACCAAATGCGGGCTTCACTATATATTTAAATGCGGGCTTCACTATCTCGCCATTGTTAAATTTTTTCAACGTATTATTTTTGCATGTTTCAGCTATATCCTTATATTGCAATGGTTAAGACTTTTTTTTCGATTTTCCAGTTTAAAATCAATGTTTATTTTCCCAAGTTTGAAGTTAACAACCCAAAATTCTATTATATATTTAAATGCGGGCTTCACTATCTTGCCATGGTTAAATTTTTTCAACGTATTATTTTTGCTTGTTTAAGCTATATCCGTATAATGCAATGGTTAAGAATTTTGTTTCGATTTCCAGTTTAAATCAATGTTTGTTTTCCCAAGTTTGAAAGAAACAACCCAATACTCTATTATAGATTTAAATGCGGTCTTCACTATCTCGCCATGCTTAAGTTTTTTTAACGTATTATTTTTGCATGTTTAAACTATATCCGTATATTGCAATGGTTAAGATTTTTTTTTTCGATTTTTCAGTTTAAAATCAGTGTTTATTTTCCCAAGTTTCAAATTAACAACCAAACATTGAGGTGCTGTCAAAACTTCCCCAGGTTTTGCGACTTTGGCCTCCATATTTGAGTTACCAAATCTTTTTAGTTTACGAGATACGGCAGTTTTTTAGATTTTTCAAAAGTTTCGAAAAAAAAGTAACTTGAAAAAATTTCACAAAATAGGAAATAATCAACCTTGTCTACTTTATATTTAAATGCGAGCTTCACTTTCTCGCCATGGTTAAATTTTTTCAACGTATTATTTTTGCATGTTTAAGCTATATCCGTATAATGCAATGGTTAAGAATTTTTTTTCGATTTCCAGTTTAAATCAATGTTTGTTTTCCCAAGTTTGAAAGAAACAACCCAATACTCTATTATAGATTTAAATGCGGTCTTCACTCTCTCGCCATGATTAAGTTTTTTTAACGTATTATTTTTACATGTTTAAACTATATCCGTATATTGCAATGGTTATGATTTTTTTTTCGATTTTTCAGTTTAAAATCAGTGCTTATTTTCCCAAGTTTCAAATTAACAACCAAACATTGAGGTGCTGTCAAAACTTCCCCAGGTTTTGCGACTTTGGCCTCCATATTTGAGTTACCAAATCTTTTTAGTTTACGAGATACGGCAGTTTTTTAGATTTTTCAAAAGTTTCGAAAAAAAAGTAACTTGAAAAAATTTCACAAAATAGGAAATAATCAACCTTGTCTACTTTATATTTAAATGCGAGCTTCACTTTCTCGCCATGGTTAAATTTTTTCGACGTATTATTTTTGCATGTTTCAGCTATATCCGTATATTGCAATGGTTAAGACTTTTTTTTCGATTTTCCAGTTTAAAATCAATGTTTATTTTCCCAAGTTTGAAAGTAACAACCCAATATTCTATTTTATATTTAAATGCGGGCTTCACTATCTTGCCATGGTTAAGCTTTTTCAACGTATTATTTTTGCATGTTTAAGCTATATCCGTATAATGCAATGGTTAAAAAAAAATTTTCGATTTCCAGTTTAAATCAATGTTTATTTTCCCAAGTTTGAAAGAAACAACCCAATACTCTATTATAGATTTAAATGCGGTCTTCACTATCTCGCCATGTTTAAGTTTTTTTAACGTATTATTTTTGCATGTTTAAACTATATCCGTATATTGCAATGGTTAAGATTTTTTTTTTTCGATTTTTCAGTTTAAATTCAGTGTTTATTTTCCCAAGTTTGAAATTAACAACCAAACATTGAGATGCTGTCAAAACTTCCCCAGGTTTTGCGACTTTGGCCTCCATATTTGAGTTACCAAATCTTTTTAGTTTACGAGATACGGCAGTTTTTTAGATTTTTCAAAAGTTTCGAAAAAAAAGTAACTTGAAAAAATTTCACAAAATAGGAAATAATCAACCTTGTCTACTTTATATTTAAATGCGAGCTTCACTTTCTCGCCATGGTTAAATTTTTTCGACGTATTGTTTTTGCATGTTTCAGCTATATCCGTATATTGCAATGGTTAAGACTTTTTTTTCGATTTTCCAGTTTAAAATCAATGTTTATTTTCCCAAGTTTGAAAGTAACAACCCAATATTCTATTTTATATTTAAATGCGGGCTTCACTATCTTGCCATGGTTAAGCTTTTTCAACGTATTATTTTTGCATGTTTAAGCTATATCCGTATAATGCAATGGTTAAAAAAAAATTTTCGATTTCCAGTTTAAATCAATGTTTATTTTCCCAAGTTTGAAAGAAACAACCCAATACTCTATTATAGATTTAAATGCGGTCTTCACTATCTCGCCATGGTTAAATTTTTTCAACGTATTATTTTTGCATGTTTCAGCTATATCTGTATATTGCAATGGTTAAGACTTTTTTTTCGATTTTCCAGTTTAAAATCAATGTTTATTTTCCCAAGTTTGAAATTAACAACCCAATATTCTATTTTATATTTAAATGCGGGCTTCACTATCTTGCCATGGTTAAGCTTTTTCAACGTATTATTTTTGCATGTTTAAGCTATATCCGTATAATGCAATGGTTAAGAATTTTTTTTCGATTTTCAGTTTAAATCAATATTTATTTTGCCAAGTTTGATTTAACAACCAAATATTGAGATGCTGTCAAAACTTCCCCAGGTTTTGCGATTTTGGCCTCCATATTTGAGTTAACAAATCTTTTTAGTTTACGAGATACTGCAATTTTTGAGATTTTTCAAAATTTTCGAAAAAAAAAGTAACATGAAAAAATTTCACAAAATATGAAATTCTCAACCTTGTCTATGATATATTTAAATGCGGGCTTCACTATCTCGCCATGGTTAAGTTTCTTCAACGTATTGTTTTTGCATGTTTAAGCTATATACGTATATTGCAATGGTTAGGTTTTTTTTCGATTTTCCAGTTTAAAATCAATGTTTATTTTCCCAAGTTTGAAAGTAAAAACCCAATAAGCTTTTATATATTTAAATGCGGGCTTCACTATCTTGCCATGGTTAAGCTTTTTTAACGTAATATTTTTGAATGTTTAAGCTATATCCGTATTTTGCAATGGTTAAGATTTTTTTTTTTCGATTTTCCAGTTTAAATTCAATGTTTATTTTCCCAAGTTTGAAATTAACAACCAAATGTTGAGACGCTGTCAAAATTTCCCCAGGTTTTTCGATTTTGGCCTCCATATTTGAGTTACCAAATCTTTTTAGTTTACGAGATACGGCAATTTTTGAGATTTTTCAAAAGTTTCGAAAAAAAGTAACTTGAAAAAATTTCACAAAATATGAACTTCTCAACCTTGTCTGTTATATATTTAAATGCGGACTTCACTATATCGCCATGGTTAAGTTTTTTCAACGTATTTTTTTGCATATTTAAGCTATATCCGTATACTGCAATGGTTATTATTTTTTTTTCGATTTTCCAGTTTAAAATCAATGTTTATTTTCCCAAGTTTGAAATTAACAACCCAATATTCTATTATACTTTTAAAAGCGGGCTTTACTATCTCGCCATGGTTAAGCTTTTTCAACGTAATATTTTTGCATGTTTTTGCTATATCCGTATACTGCAATGGTTACGATTTTTTTTTCGATTTTCCAGTTTAAAATCAATGTTTATTTTCTCAAGTTTTAAAATAACAACCCAATATTCTATTATATTCTATTATATATTTAAATGCGGTCTTCACTATCTCGCCGTGAGTAAGCTTTTTCAACGTAAAATTTTTGCATGTTTAAGCTATATCCGTATATTGCAATGGTTAAGATTTTTTTTTCGATTTTCCAGTTTAAATTCAATGTTTATTTTCCCAAGTTTGAAATTAACAAACAAATGTTGAGACGCTGTCAAAATTTCCGCAGGTTTTTCGATTTTGGCCTCCATATTTGAGTTACCAAATCTTTTTAGTTTACGAGGTACGGCAATTTTTGAGATTTTTCAAAAGTTTCGAAAAAAAGTAACTTGAAAAAATTTCACAAAATATGAACTTCTCAACCTTGTCTATTATATATTTAAATGCGGGCTTCACTATATTGCCCTGGTTAAGTTTTTTTAACGTATTTTTTTGCATGTTTAAGCTATATCCGTATACTGCAATGGTTACAATTTTTTTTTCGATTTTCCAGTTTAAAATCAATGTTTATTTTCCCAAGTTTGAAATTAACAACCCAATATTCTATTATACTTTTAAATGCGGGCTTCACTATCTCGCCATGGTTAAGCTTTTTCAACGTAATATTTTTGCATGTTTAAGCTATATCCGTATACTGCAATAGTTACGATTTTTTTTTCGATTTTCCAGTTTAAAATCAATGTTTATTTTCCCAAATTTGAAATTAACAACCCAATATTCTATTATATTCTATTATATATTTAAATGCGGGCTTCACTATCTCGCCGTGGTTAAGCTTTTTCAACGTAAAATTTTTGCAAGTTTTAGCTATATCCGTATATTGCAATGGTTAAGAATTTTTTTTCGATTTTCCAGTTTAAATCAATGTATATTTTCCCAATTTTGAAATTAACAACCCAAAATTCTTTTATATATTTAAAAGCGGGCTTCACTATCTCGCCATGTTTAAGCTTTTTCAACGTATTATTTTTGCATGATTAAGCTATATCCGTATACTGCAATGGTTAAGATTTTTTTTCGATTTTCAGTTTAAATTCAATGTTTACTCTCCCAAGTTTGAAACTAACAACCAAATATTGAGATGCTGTCAAAATTTCCGCAGGTTTTGCGACTTTGGCCTCCATATTTGCGTTACCAAATCTTTTTAGTTTAGGAGATACGGCAATTTTTGAGATTATTCAAAAGTTTCGAGAAAAAGTAACTTGAAAAAATTTCACAAAATATGAAATTCTCAACCTTGTCTATGATATATTTAAATGCGGGCTTCACTATCTCGCCATGGTTAAGTTTCTTCAACGTATTGTTTTTGCATGTTTAAGCTATATACGTATATTGCAATGGTTAGGATTTTTTTTTCGATTTTCCAGTTTAAAATTAATGTTTACTTTCCCAAGTTTGAAAGTAAAAACCCAATAATCTATTATAAATTTAAATGCGGGCTTCACTATCTTGCCATGGTTAAGCTTTTTTAACGTAATATTTTTGAATGTTTAAGCTATATCCGTATTTTGCAATGGTTAAGATTTTTTTTTCGATTTTCCAGTTTAAATTCAACATTTATTTTCCCAAGTTTGAAATTAACAACCAAATGTTGAGACGATGTCAAAATTTCCCCAGGTTTTTCGATTTTGGCCTCCATATTTGAAATACCAAATCTTTTTAGTTTACGAGATACGGCAATTTTTGAGATTTTTCAAAAATTTCGAAAAAAAGTAACTTGAAAAAATTTCACAAAATATGATTTTTTCAACCTTGTCTATTATATATTTAAATGCGGGCTTCACTATATTGCCATGGTTAAGTTTTTTCAACGTATTTTTTTGCATGTTTAAGCTATATCCGTATACTGCAATGGTTACGATTTTTTTTTTCGATTTTCCAGTTTAAAATCAATGTTTATTTTCCCAAAATTGAAATTAACAACCCAATATTCTATTATATTTTTAAATGCGGGCTTCACTATCTCGCCATGGTTGAGCTTTTTCAACGTAAAATTTTTGCATGTTTAAGCTATATCCGTATACTGCAATGGTTACGATTTTTTTTTCGATTTTCCAGTTTAAAATCAATGTTTATTTTCCCAAGTTTGAAATTAACAACCCAATATTCTATTATATTCTTTTATATATTTAAATGCGGGCTTCACTATCTCGCCATGGTTGAGCTTTTTCAACGTAAAATTTTTGCATGTTCAAGCTATATCCGTATATTGCAATGGTTAAGATTTTTTTTTCGGTTTTCCAGTTTAAAATCAATGTTTTTTTTCCCAAGTTTGAAATTAACAACCCAATATTCTATTATATTCTATTATATATTTAAATGCGGGTTTCACTATCTCGCCGTGGTTAAGCTTTTTCAACGTAAAATTTTTGCATGTTTAAGCTATATCCGTATATTGCAATGGTTAAGATTTATTTTTTTTCGATTTTCCAGTTTAAAATCAATGTTTATTTTCCCAAAATTGAAATTAACAACCCAATATTCTATTATATTTTTAAATGCGGGCTTCAATATCTCGCCATGGTTGAGCTTTTTCAACGTAAAATTTTTGCATGTTTAAGCTATATCCGTATACTGCAATGGTTACGATTTTTTTTCGATTTTCCAGTTTAAAATCAATGTTTATTTTCCCAAAATTGAAATTAACAACCCAATATTCTATTATAGTTTTAAATGCGGGCTTCACTATCTCGCCATGGTTGAGCTTTTTCAACGTAAAATTTTTGCATGTTTAAGCTATATCCGTATACTGCAATGGTTACGATTTTTTTTTCGATTTTCCAGTTTAAAATCAATGTTTATTTTCCCAAGTTTGAAATTAACAACCCAATATTCTATTATATTCTATTATATATTTAAATGCGAGCTTCACTATCCCGCCATGGTTGAGCTTTTTCAACGTAAAATTTTTGCATGTTCAAGCTATATCCGTATATTGCAATGGTTAAGATTTTTTTTCGGTTTTCCAGTTTAAAATCAATGATTTTTTTCCCAAGTTTGAAATTAACAACCCAATATTCTATTATATTCTATTATATATTTAAATGCGGGCTTCACTATCTCGCCGTGGTTAAGCTTTTTCAACGTAAAATTTTTGCATGTTTAAGCTATATCCGTATATTGCAATGGTTAAGATTTTTTTTTAGATTTTCCAGTTTAAAATCAATGTATATTTTCCCAATTTTGAAATTAACAACCCAAAATTCTTTTATATATTTAAAAGCGGGCTTCACTATCTCGCCATGTTTAAGCTTTTTCAACGTATTATTTTTGCATGATTAAGCTATATCCGTATACTGCAATGGTTAAGATTTTTTTTTCGATTTTCCAGTTTAAATTCAATGTTTACTCTCCCAAGTTTGAAACTAACAACCAAATATTGAGATGCTGTCAAAATTTGCCCAGGTTTTGCGACTTTGGCCTCCATATTTGCGTTACCAAATCTTTTTAGTTTAGGAGATACGGCAATTTTTGAGATTATTCAAAAGTTTCGAGAAAAAGTAACTTGAAAATATTTCACAAAATATGAAATTCTCAACCTTGTCTATGATATATTTAAATGCGGGCTTCACTATCTCGCCATGGTTAAGTTTCTTCAACGTATTGTTTTTGCATGTTTAAGCTATATACGTATATTGCAATGGTTAGGATTTTTTTTTCGATTTTCCAGTTTAAAATTAATGTTTACTTTCCCAAGTTTGAAAGTAAAAACCCAATAATCTATTATAAATTTAAATGCGGGCTTCACTATCTTGCCATGGTTAAGTTTTTTTAACGTAATATTTTTGAATGTTTAAGCTATATCCGTATTTTGCAATGGTTAAGATTTTTTTTTCGATTTTCCAGTTTAAATTCAACGTTTATTTTCCCAAGTTTGAAATTAACAACCAAATGTTTAGACGATGTCAAAATTTCCCCAGGTTTTTCGATTTTGGCCTCCATATTTGAAATACCAAATCTTTTTAGTTTACGAGATACGGCAATTTTTGAGAATTTTCAAAAATTAAAAAAAAAAGTAACTTGAAAAAATTTCACAAAATATGAACTTTTCAACCTTGTCTATTATATATTTAAATGCGGGCTTCACTATATTGCCATGGTTAAGTTTTTTCAACGTATTTTTTTGCATGTTTAAGCTATATCCGTATACTGCAATGGTTACGATTTTTTTTTTCGATTTTCCAGTATAAAATCAATGTTTATTTTCCCAAAATTGAAATTAACAACCCAATATTCTATTATATTTTTAAATGCGGGCTTCACTATCTCGCCATGGTTGAGCTTTTTCAACGTAAAATTTTTGCATGATTAAGCTATATCCGTATACTGCAATGGTTACGATTTTTTTTCGATTTTCCAGTTTAAAATCAATGTTGTTTTTCCCAAATTTGAAATTAACAACCCAAAATTCTTTTATATATTTCAAAACGGGCTTCACTATTTCGCCATGTTTAAGCTTTTTCAACGTATTATTTTTGCATGATTAAGCTATATCCGTATACTGCAATGGTTAAGATTTTTTTTCGATTTTCCAGTTTAAATTCAATGTTTACACTCCCGAGTTTGAAACTAACAACCAAATTTTGAGATGCTGTCAAAATTTCCCCAGGTTTTGCGACTTTGGCCTCCATATTTGCGTTACCAAATCTTTTTAGTTTAGGAGATACGGCAATTTTTGAGATTATTCAAAAGTTTCGAGAAAAAGTAACTTGAAAAAATTTCACAAAATATGAAATTCTCAACCTTGTCTATGATATATTTAAATGCGGGCTTCACTATCTCGCCATGGTTAAGTTTCTTCAACGTATTCTTTTTGCATGCTTAAGCTATATACGTATATTGCAATGGTTAGGATTTTTTTTTCGATTTTCCAGTTTAAAATTAATGTTTACTTTCCCAAGTTTGAAAGTAAAAACCCAATAATCTATTATAAATTTAAATGCGGACTTCACTATCTTGCCATGGTTAAGCTTTTTTAACGTGATATTTTTGAATGTTTAAGCTATATCCGTATTTTGCAATGGTTAAGATTTTTTTTTCGATTTTCCAGTTTAAATTCAACATTTATTTTCCCAAGTTTGAAATTAACAACCAAATGTTGAGACGATGTCAAAATTTCCCCAGGTTTTTCGATTTTGGCCTCCATATTTGAAATACCAAATCTTTTTAGTTTACGAGATACGGCAATTTTTGAGATTTTTCAAAAATTTCGAAAAAAAGTAACTTGAAAAAATTTCACAAAATATGAACTTTTCAACCTTGTCTATTATATATTTAAATGCGGGCTTCACTATATTGCCATGGTTATGTTTTTTCAACGTATTTTTTGGCATGTTTAAGCTATATCCGTATACTGCGATGGTTACGATTTTTTTTTTCGATTTTCCAGTATAAAATCAATGTTTATTTTCCCAAAATTGAAATTAACAACCCAATATTCTATTGTATTTTTAAATGCGGGCTTCACTATCTCGCATTGGTTGAGCTTTTTCAACGTAAAATTATTGCATGATTAAGCTATATCCGTATACTGCAATGGTTACGATTTTTTTTTCGATTTTCCAGTTTAAAATCAATGTTGTTTTTCCCAAGTTTGAAATTAACAACCCAATATTCTATTATATTCTATTATATATTTAAATGCGGGCTTCACTATCTCGCCGTGGTTAAGCTTTTTCAACGTAAAATTTTTGCATGTTTAAGCTATATCCGTATATTGCAATGGTTAAGATTTTTTTTTCGATTTTCCAGTTTAAAATCAATGTATATTTTCCCAAATTTGAAATTAACAACCCAAAATTCTTTTATATATTTCAAAGCGGGCTTCACTATCTCGCCATGTTTAAGCTTTTTCAACGTATTATTTTTGCATGATTAAGCTATATCCGTATACTGCAATGGTTAAGATTTTTTTTCGATTTTCCAGTTTAAATTCAATGTTTACTCTCCCAAGTTTGAAACTAACAACCAAATATTGAGATGCTGTCAAAATTTCCCCAGGTTTTGCGACTTTGGCCTCCATATTTGCGTTACCAAATCTTTTTAGTTTAGGAGATACGGAAATTTTTGAGATTATTCAAAAATTTCGAGAAAAAGTAACTTGAAAAAATTTCACAAAATATGAAATTCTCAACCTTGTCTATGATATGTTTAAATGCGGGCTTCACTATCTCGCCATGGTTAAGTTTCTTCAACGTATTCTTTTTGCATGTTTAAGCTATATACGTATATTGCAATGGTTAGGATTTTTTTTCGATTTTCCAGTTTAAAATTATTGTTTACTTTCCCATGTTTGAAAGGAAAAACCCAATAATCTATTATAAATTTAAATCCAGGCTTCACTATCTTGCCATGGTTAAGCATTTTTAACGTAATATTTTTGAATGTTTAAGCTATATCCGTATTTTGCAATGGTTAAGATTTTTTTTTCAATTTTCCAGTTTAAATTCAATGTTTACTCTCCCAAGTTTGAAACTAACAACCAAATATTGAGATGCTGTCAAAATTTCCCCAGGTTTTGCGACTTTGGCCTCCATATTTGCGTTACCAAATCTTTTTAGTTTAGGAGATACGGCAATTTTTGAGATTATTCAAAAATTTCGAAAAAAAGTAACTTGAAAAAATTTCACAAAATATGAACTTCTCAACCTTGTCTATTGTATATTTAATTGCGGGCTTCACTATTTTGCCATGGTTAAGTTTTTTCAACGTATTTTTTTGCATGTTTAAGCTTTATCCGTATACTGCAATGGTTACAATTTTTTTTTTCGATTTTCCAGTTTGAAATCAATGTTTATTTTCCCAAAATTGAAATTAACAACCCAATATTCTATTATATTTTTAAATGCAGGCTTCACTATCTCGCATTGGTTGAGCTTTTTCAACGTAAAATTTTTGCATGTTTAAGCTATATCCGTATACTGCAATGGTTACGATTTTTTTTTCGATTTTCCAGTTTAAAATCAATGTTTATTTTCCCAAGTTTGAAATTAACAACCCAATATTCTATTATATTCTATTATATATTTAAATGCGGGCTTCACTATCTTGCCATGGTTGAGCTTTTTCAACGTAAAATTTTTGCATGTTTAAGCTATATCCGTATATTGCAATGGTTAAGATTTTTTTTTTCGGTTTTCCAGTTTAAAAACAATGTTGTTTTTCCCAAGTTTGAAATTAACAACCCAATATTCTATTATATTTTTAAATGCGGGCTTCACTATCTCGCCATGGTTGAGCTTTTTCAACGTAAAATTTTTGCATGCTTAAGCTATATCCGTATATTGCAATGGTTAAGATTTTTTTTTCGGTTTTCCAGTTTAAAATCAATGTTGTTTTTCCCAAGTTTGAAATTAACAACCCAACATTGTATTATATATTCAAATGCGGGCTTCACTATCTCGCCATGTTTAAGCTTTTTCAACGTATTATTTTTGCATGTTTAAGCTATATCCGTATACTGCAATGGTTAAGATTTTCTTTCGATTTTCCCGTTTAAATTCAATGTTTACTCTCCCAAGTTTGAAACTAACAACCAAATATTGAGATGCTGTCAAAATTTCCCCAGATTTTGCGACTTTGGCCTCCATATTTGCGTTACCAAATCTTTTTAGTTTAGGAGATACGGCAATTTTTGAGATTATTCAAAAGTTTCGAGAAAAAGTAACTTGAAAATATTTCACAAAATATGAAATTCTCAACCTTGTCTATGATATATTTAAATGCGGGCTTCACTATCTCGCCATGGTTAAGTTTCTTCAACGTATTGTTTTTGCATGTTTAAGCTATATACGTATATTGCAATGGTAATGATTTTTTTTAGATTTTCCAGTTTAAAATTAATGTTTACTTTTCCAAGTTTGAAAGTAAAAACCCAATAATATATTATAAATTTAAATGCGGGCTTCACTATCTTGCCATGGTTAAGCTTTTTTAACGTAATATTTTTGAATGTTTATGCTATATCCGTATTTTGCAATGGTTAAGATTTTTTTTTCGATTTTCCAGTTTAAATTCAAAGTTTATTTTCCCAAGTTTGAAATTAACAACCAAATGTTGAGACGATGTCAAAATTTCCCCAGGTTTTTCGATTTTGGCCTCCATATTTGAAATACCAAATCTTTTTAGTTTACGAGATACGGCAATTTTTGAGATTTTTCAAAAATTTCGAAAAAAAGTAACTTGAAAAAATTTCACAAAATATGAACTTTTCAACCTTGTCTATTATATATTTAAATGCGGGCTTCACTATATTGCCATGGTTAAGTTTTTTCAACGTATTTTTTTGCATGTTTAAGCTATATCCGTATACTGCAATGGTTACGATTTTTTTTTCGATTTTCCAGTATAAAATCAATGTTTATTTTCCCAAAATTGAAATTAACAACCCAATATTCTATTATATTTTTAAATGCGGGCTTCACTATCTCGCCATGGTTGAGCTTTTTCAACGTAAAATTTTTGCATGATTAAGCTATATCCGTATACTGCAATGGTTACGATTTTTTTTTCGACTTTCCAGTTTAAAATCAATGTTGTTTTTCCCAAGTTTGAAATTAACAACCCAATATTCTATTATATTCTATTATATATTTAAATGCGGGCTTCACTATCTCGCCGTGGTTAAGCTTTTTCAACGTAAAATTTTTGCATGTTTAAGCTATATCCGTATATTGCAATGGTTAAGATTTTTTTTTCGATTTTCCAGTTTAAAATCAATGTATATTTTCCCAAATTTGAAACTAACAACCCAAAATTCTTTTATATATTTCAAAGCGGGCTTCACTATCTCGCCATGTTTAAGCTTTTTCAACATATTATTTTTGCATGATTAAGCTATATCCGTATACTGCAATGGTTAAGATTTTTTTTCGATTTTCCAGTTTAAATTCAATGTTTACTCTCCCAAGTTTGAAACTAACAACCAAATATTGAGATGCTGTCAAAATTTCCCCAGGTTTTGCGACTTTGGCCTCCATATTTGCGTTACCAAATCTTTTTAGTTTAGGAGATACGGCAATTTTTGAGATTATTCAAAAGTTTCGAGAAAAAGTAACTTGAAAAAATTTCACAAAATATGAAATTCTCAACCTTGTCTATGATATATTTAAATGCGGGCTTCACTATCTCGCCATGGTTAAGTTTCTTCAACGTATTCTTTTTGCATGTTTAAGCTATATACGTATATTGCAATGGTTAGGATTTTTTTTTCGATTTTCCAGTTTAAAATTAATGTTTACTTTCCCAAGTTTGAAAGTAAAAACCCAATAATCTATTATAAATTTAAATGCGGGCTTCACTATCTTGCCATGGTTAAGCTTTTTTAACGTAATATTTTTGAATGTTTAAGCTATATCCGTATTTTGCAATGGTTAAGATTTTTTTTTCGATTTTCCAGTTTAAATTCAACATTTATTTTCCCAAGTTTGAAATTAACAACCAAATGTTGAGACGATGTCAAAATTTCCCCAGGTTTTTCGATTTTGGCCTCCATATTTGAAATACAAAATCTTTTTAGTCTACGAGATACGGCAATTTTTGAGATTTTTCAAAAATTTCGAAAAAAAGTAACTTGAAAAAATTTCACAAAATATGAACTTTTCAACCTTGTCTATTATATATTTAAATGCGGGCTTCACTATATTGCCATGGTTAAGTTTTTTCAACGTATTTTTTTGCATGTTTAAGCTATATCCGTATACTGCAATGGTTACGATTTTTTTTTTCGATTTTCCAGTATAAAATCAATGTTTATTTTCCCAAAATTGAAATTAACAACCCAATATTCTATTATATTTTTAAATGCGGGCTTCACTATCTCGCCATGGTTGAGCTTTTTCAACGTAAAATTTTTGCATGATTAAGCTATATCCGTATACTGCAATGGTTACGATTTTTTTTTTCGATTTTCCAGTTTAAAATCAATGTTGTTTTTCCCAAGTTTGAAATTAACAACCCAATATTCTATTATATTCTATTATATATTTAAATGCGGGCTTCACTATCTCGCCGTGGTTAAGCTTTTTCAACGTAAAATTTTTGCATGTTTAAGCTATATCCGTATATTGCAATGGTTAAGATTTTTTTTTCGATTTTCCAGTTTAAAATCAATGTATATTTTCCCAAATTTGAAATTAACAACCCAAAATTCTTTTATATGTTCCAAAGCGGGCTTCACTATCTCGCCATGTTTAAGCTTTTTCAACGTATTATTTTTGCATGATTAAGCTATATCCGTATACTGCAATGGTTAAGATTTTTTTTCGATTTTCCAGTTTAAATTCAATGTTTACTCTCCCAAGTTTGAAACTAACAACCAAATATTGAGATGCTGTCAAAATTTCCCCAGTTTTTGCGACTTTGGCCTCCATATTTGCGTTACCAAATCTTTTTAGTTTAGGAGATACGGCAATTTTTGAGATTATTCAAAAGTTTCGAGAAAAAGTAACTTGAAAAAATTTCACAAAATATGAAATTCTCAACCTTGTCTATGATATATTTAAATGCGGGCTTCACTATCTCGCCATGGTTAAGTTTCTTCAACGTATTCTTTTTGCATGTTTAAGCTATATACGTATATTGCAATGGTTAGGATTTTTTTTCAATTTTCCAGTTTAAAATTAATGTTTACTCTCCCAAGTTTGAAAGTAAAAACCCAATGATCTATTATAAATTTAAATCCGGGCTTCACTATCTTGCCATGGTTAAGCATTTTTAACGTAATATTTTTGAATGTTTAAGCTATATCCGTATTTTGCAATGGTTAAGATTTTTTTTTCAATTTTCCAGTTTAAATTCAACGTTTATTTTCCCAAGTTTGAAATTAACAACCAAATGTTGAGACGATGTCAAAACTTCCCCAGGTTTTTCGATTTTGGCCTCCATATTTGAAATCTTTTTAGTTTACGAGATACGGCAATTTTTGAGATTTTTCAAAAATTTCGAAAAAAAGTAACTTGAAAAAATTTCACAAAATATGAACTTCTCAACCTTGTCTATTATATATTTAATTGCGGGCTTCACTATTTTGCCATGGTTAAGTTTTTTCAACGTATTTTTTTGCATGTTTAAGCTATATCCGTATACTGCAATGGTTACGATTTTTTTTTTCGATTTTCCAGTTTAAAATCAATGTTTATTTTCCCAAAATTGAAATTAACAACCCAATATTCTATTATATTTTTAAATGCAGGCTTCACTATCTCGCATTGGTTGAGCTTTTTCAACGTAAAATTTTTGCATGTTTAAGCTATATCCGTATACTGCAATGGTTACGATTTTTTTTTCGATTTTCCAGTTTAAAATCAATGTTTATTTTCCCAAGTTTGAAATTAACAACCCAATATTCCATTATATTCTATTATATATTTAAATGCGGGCTTCACTATCTCGCCATGGTTGAGCTTTTTCAACGTAAAATTTTTGCATGTTTAAGCTATATCCGTATATTGCAATGGTTAAGATTTTTTTTTCGGTTTTCCAGTTTGAAATCAATGTTGTTTTTCCCAAGTTTGAAATTAACAACCCAATATTCTATTATATTTTTAAATGCGGGCTTCACTATCTCGCCATGGTTGAGCTTTTTCAACGTAAAATTTTTGCATGCTTAAGCTATATCCGTATATTGCAATGGTTAAGATTTTTTTTTCGGTTTTCCAGTTTAAAATCAATGTTGTTTTTCCCAAGTTTGAAATTAACAACCCAACATTGTATTATATATTCAAATGCGGGCTTCACTATCTCGCCATGTTTAAGCTTTTTCAACGTATTATTTTTGCATGTTTAAGCTATATCCGTATACTGCAATGGTTAAGAATTTCTTTCGATTTTCCCGTTTAAATTCAATGTTTACTCTCCCAAGTTTGAAACTAACAACCAAATATTGAGATGCTGTCAAAATTTCCCCAGATTTTGCGACTTTGGCCTCCATATTTGAGTTACCAAATCTTTTTAGTTTACGAGATACGGCAATTTTTGAGATTTTTCAAAAAATTCGAAAAAAGTAACTTAAAAAAATTTCACAAAATATGAACCTCTCAACCTTGTCTATTATTTATTTAAATGCGGGCTTCACTATATCGCCATGGTTAAGTTTTTTCAACGTATTTTTTTGCATGTTTAAGCTATATCCGTAAACTGCAATGGTTACGATTTTTTTTCGATTTTCCAGTTTAAAATCAATGTTTATTTTCCCAAGTTTGAAATTAACAACCCAATATTCTATTATATTTTTAAATGCGGGCTTCACTATCTCGCCATGGTTAAGCTTTTTCAACGTAATATTTTTGCTTGCTTAAGCTATATCCGTATACTGCAATGGTTACGATTTTTTTTTCGATTTTCCAGTTTAAAATCAATGTTTATTTTTCCAAGTTTCAAATTAACAACCCAATATTCTATTATATTCTATTATATATTTAAATGCGGGCTTTACTATCTCGCCATGGTTAAGCTTTTTCAACGTAATATTTTTGCATGTTTGAGCTATATCCGTATACTGAAATGGTTACGATTTTTTTTTTCGATTTTCCAGTTTAAAATCAATGTTTATTTTCCCAAGTTTGAAATTAACAACCAAATGTTGAGACGCTGTCAAAACTTCCCTAGGTTTTTCGATTTTGGCCTCCATATTTCAGTTACTAAATCTTTTTAGTTTACGAGATACGGCAATTTTTGATATTTTTCAAAAGTTTCGAAAAAAAGTAACTTGAAAAAGTTTCACAAAATATGAACTTCTCAACCTTGTCTGATATATATTTAAATGCGGACTTCACTATATCGCCATGGTTAAGTTTTTTCAACGTATTTTTTTGCATGTTTAAGCTATATCCGTATACTGCAATGGTTATGATTTTTTTTTCGATTTTCCAGTTTAAAATCAATGTTTATTTTCCCAAGTTTGAAATTAACAACCCAATATTCTATTATATTTTTAAATCCGGGCTTCACTATCTTGCCATGGTTATGCTTTTTCAACGTAATATTTTTGCATATTTAAGCTATATCCGTATACTGCAATGGTTACGATTTTTTTTTTCGATTTTCCAGTTTAAAATCAATGTTTATTTTCCCAAGTTTGAAATTAACAACACAATATTCTATTATATTCTATTATATATTCAAATGCGAGCTTCACTATCTCGCCATGGTTAAGCTTTTTCAACGTAATATTTTTGCATGTTTAAGCTATATCCGTATATTGCAATGGTTAAGATTTTTTTTTTCAATTTTCCAGTTTAAAATCAATGTTGTTTTTCCCAAATTTGAAATTAACAACCCAACATTGTATTATATATTTAAATGCGGGCTTCACTATCTCGTCATGTTTAAGCTTTTTCAACGTAATATTTTTGCATGTTCAAGCTATATCCGTATACTGCAATGGTTAAGATTTTTTTTCGATTTTCCAGTTTAAATTCAATGTTTACTCTCCCAAGTTTGAAACTAACAACCAAATATTGAGATGCTGTCAAAATTTCCCCAGGTTTTGCGACTTTGGCCTCCATATTTGCGTTACCAAATCTTTTTAGTTTACGAGATACGGCAATTTTTGAGATTTTTCAAAAGTTTCGAAAAAAAGTAACTTGAAAAAATTTCACAAAATATGAACTTCTCAACCTTGTCTGTTATATATTTAAATGCGGACTTCACTATATCGCCATGGTTAAGTTTTTTCAACGTATTTTTTTGCATGTTTAAGCTATATCCGTATACTGCAATGGTTATGATTTTTTTTTCGATTTTCCAGTTTAAAATCAATGTTTATTTTCCCAAGTTTGAAATTAACAACCCAATATTCTATTATATTTTTAAATCCGGGCTTCACTATCTTGCCATGGTTATGCTTTTTCAACGTAATTTTTTTGCATATTTAAGCTATATCCGTATACTGCAATGGTTACGATTTTTTTTTTCGATTTTCCAGTTTAAAATCAATGTTTATTTTCCCAAGTTTGAAATTAACAACACAATATTCTATTATATTCTATTATATATTTAAATGCGAGCTTCACTATCTCGCCATGGTTAAGCTTTTTCAACGTAATATTTTTGCATGTTTAAGCTATATCCGTATATTGCAATGGTTAAGATTTTTTTTTTCAATTTTCCAGTTTAAAATCAATGTTGTTTTTCCCAAATTTGAAATTAACAACCCAACATTGTATTATATATTTAAATGCGGGCTTTACTATCTTGCCATGGTTAAGTTTTTTCAACGTATTATTTTTGCATGTTTAAGCTATATCCGTATAATGCAATGGTTAAGATTTTTTTTTCGATTTCCAGTTTAAATCAATGTTTATTTTGCCAAGTTTGAAACTAACAACCGAATATTGAGATGCTGTCAAAACTTCCCCAGGTTTTGCGATTTTGGCCTCCATATTTGAGTTACCAAATCTTTTTAGTTTACGAACTACTGCAATTTTTGAGATCTTTCAAAAATTTCGAAAAAAAGTAACATGAAAAAATTTCACAAAATATGAAAATCTCAACCTTGTCTATGATATATTTAAATGCGGGCTTCACTATCTCGCCATGGTTAAGTTTCTTCAACGTATTGTTTTTGCATGTTTAAGCTATATACGTATATTGCAATGGTTAGGATTTTTTTCGATTTTCCGGTTTAAAATCAATGTTTATTTTCCCAAGTTTGAAAGTAAAAAACCAATAATCTATTATATATTTAAATGCGGGCTTCACTATCTTGCCATGGTTCAGCTTTTTTAACGTAATATTTTTGAATGTTTAAGCTATATCCGTATTTTGCAATGGTTAAGATTTTTTTTTCGATTTTCAAGTTTAAATTCAATGTTTATTTTCCCAAGTTTGAAATTAACAACCAAATGTTGAGACGCTGTCAAAACTTCCCCAGGTTTTTCGATTATGGCCTCCATATTTGAGTTACCAAGTTTTTTTAGTTTACGAGATACGGCAATTTTTGAGATTTTTCAAAAGTTTCGAAAAAAAGTAACTTGAAAAAATTTCACAAAATATGAACTTCTCAACCTTGTCTATTATATATTTAAATGCGGGCTTCACTATATCGCCATGGTTAAGTTTTTTCAACGTATTTTTTTTGCATGTTTAAGCTATATCCGTATACTGCAATGGTTACGATTTTTTTTTCGATTTTCCAGTTTAAAATCAATGTTTATGTTCCCAAGTTTGAAATTAACAAGCCAATATTCTATTTTATTTTTAAATGCGGGCTTCACTATCTCGCCATGGTTAAGTTTTTTCAACGTAATTTTTTTGCATATTTAAGCTATATCCGTATACTGCAATGGTTACGATTTTTTTTTTCGATTTTCGAGTTTAAAATCAATATTTATTTTCCCAAGTTTGAAATTAACAACCCAATATTCTATTATATTCTATTATATATTTAGATGCGGGCTTCACTATCTCGCCATGGTTAGGCTTTTTCAACGTAATATTTTTGCATGTTTAAGCTATATCCGTATATTGCAATGGTTAAGATTTTTTTTCTCGATTTTCCAGTTTAAAATCAATGTTGTTTTTCCCAAGTTTGAAATTAACAACCCAACATTGTATTATATCATTAAATGCGGGCTTCACTATCTTGCCATGTTTAAGCTTTTTCAACGTATTATTTTTGCATGTTTAAGCTATATCCGTATACTGCAATGGTTAAGGTTTTTTTTCGATTTTCCAGTTTAAATTCAATGTTTACTCTCCCAAGTTTGAAACTAACAACCAAATATTGAGATGCTGTCAAAATTTTCTCCAGGTTTTGCGACTTTGGCCTCCATATTTGCGTTCCCAAATCTTTTTAGTTTAGGAGATACGGCAATTTTTTAGATTTTTTAAAAGTTTCGAGAAAAAGTAACTTAAAAAAATATCACAAAACATGAAATTCTCAACCTTGTCTATTATATATTTAAATGCGGGTTTTACTATCTTGCCATGGTTAAGTTTTTTCAACGTATTATTTTTGCATGTTTAAGCTATATCCGTATATTGCAATGGTTACGATTTTTTTTTTCGATTTTCCAGTTTAAATTCAATGTTTATTCTCCTAAATTTGAAAGTAAAAAACCAATAATCTATTATATATTTAAATGCGGGTTTTACTATCTTGCCATGGTTAAGTTTTTTCAACGTAATATTTTTGAATGTTTAAGCTATATCCGTATTTTGCAATGGTTAAGATTTTTTTTTCGATTTTCAAGTTTAAATTCAATGTTTATTTTCCCAATCTTGAAATTAACAACCAAATGTTGAGACGCTGTCAAAACTTCCCCAGGTTTTTCGATTATGGCCTCCATATTTGAGTTACCAAATCTTTTTAGTTTACGAGATACGGCAATTTTTGAGATTTTTCAAAAGTTTCGAAAAAAAGTAACTTGAAAAAATTTCACAAAATATGAACTTCTCAACCTTGTCTATTATATATTTAAATGCGGGCTTCACTATATCGCCATGGTTAAGTTTTTTCAACGTATTTTTTTTGCATGTTTAAGCTATATCCGTATACTGCAATGGTTACGATTTTTTTTTCGATTTTCCAGTTTAAAATCAATGTTTATGTTCCCAAGTTTGAAATTAACAACCCAATATTCTATTTTATTTTTAAATGCGGGCTTCACTATCTCGCCATGGTTAAGTTTTTTCAACGTAATTTTTTTGCATATTTAAGCTATATCCGTATACTGCAATGGTTACGATTTTTTTTTTCGATTTTCGAGTTTAAAATCAATATTTATTTTCCCAAGTTTGAAATTAACAACCCAATATTCTATTATATTCTATTATATATTTAGATGCGGGCTTCACTATCTCGCCATGGTTAGGCTTTTTCAACGTAATATTTTTGCATGTTTAAGCTATATCCGTATATTGCAATGGTTAAGATTTTTTTTTCGATTTTCCAGTTTAAAATCAATGTTGTTTTTCCCAAGTTTGAAATTAACAACCCAACATTGTATTATATCTTTAAATGCGGGCTTCACTATCTTGCCATGTTTAAGCTTTTTCAACGTATTATTTTTGCATGTTTAAGCTATATCCGTATACTGCAATGGTTAAGGTTTTTTTTCGATTTTCCAGTTTAAATTCAATGTTTACTCTCCCAAGTTTGAAACTAACAACCAAATATTGAGATGCTGTCAAAATTTTCTCCAGGTTTTGCGACTTTGGCCTCCATATTTGCGTTCCCAAATCTTTTTAGTTTAGGAGATACGGCAATTTTTTAGATTTTTTAAAAGTTTCGAGAAAATTAACTTAAAAAAATATCACAAAACATGAAATTCTCAACCTTGTCTATTATATATTTAAATGCGGGTTTTACTATCTTGCCATGGTTAAGTTTTTTCAACGTATTATTTTTGCATGTTTAAGCTATATCCGTATATTGCAATGGTTACGATTTTTATTTTCGATTTTCCAGTTTAAATTCAATGTTTATTCTCCAAAATTTGAAACTAACAACCAAATATTGAGATGCTGTCAAAATTTCCCCAGGTTTTGCGACTTTGGCCTCCATATTTGAGTTACCAAATCTTTTTAGTTTACGAGATACGGCAATTTCCGAGATTTTTCAAAATTTTCGAAAAAAATTAACTTATAAAAAAAGTTCATAAAATATGATATTCTCAACCTTGTCTATGATATACTTAAATGCGGGCTTCACTATCTCGCCATGGTTAAGTTTTTTCAACGTATTAGTTTTGCATGTTTAAGCAATATCCGTATATTGCAATGGTTAAGATTTTTTTTTTCGATTTTCCAGTTTAAAATCAATGTATATTTTCCCAATTTTGAAATTAACAACCCAATATTCTATTAAATATTTAAATGCGGGCCGCACTATCTCGCCATGGTTAAGTTTTTTCAACGTATTATTTTTGCATGTTTAAGCTATATCCGTATATTGCAATGGTTAAGATTTTTTTTTTCGATTTTCCAGTATAAAATCAATGTTTATTTTCCCAAGTTTGAAATTAACAACCCAATATTGTATTATATGTTTAAATGCGGGCTTCACTATCTCGCCATGTTTAAGCTTTTTCAACGTATTATTTTTGCATGTTTAAGCTATATCCGTATATTGCAATGGTTAAGATTTTTTTTTCGATTTTCCAGATTAAATTCAATGTTTATTCTCCCAAGTTTGAAATAACAACCAAATATTGAGATGCTGTCAAAACTTCCCCAGGTTTTGCGACTTTGGCCTCCATATTTGAGTTACCAAATTTTTTAGTTTAGGAGATACGGCAATTTTTGAGATTTTTCAAAAGTTTCGAGAAAAAGTAACTTGAAAAATATCACAAAACGTGAAATTCTCAACCTTGTCTATTATAAATTTAAATGCGGGCTTCACTATCTCGCCATGGTTAAGCTTTGTCAACGTATTATTTTTGCATGTTTAAGCTATATCCGTATATTGCAATGGTTAAGATTTTTTTTTTTCGATTTTCCAGTATAAAATCAATGTTTATTTTCCCAAGTTTGAAATTAACAACAGAATATTCTATTATATAATTAAATGCGGGCTTCACTATCTCGCCATGGTTAAGCTTTTTCAACGTAATATTTTTGCATATTTAAGCTATATCCGTATATTGCAATGGTTAAGATTTTTTTTTTCGATTTTCCAGTATAAAATCAATGTTTATTTTCCCAAGTTTGAAATTAACAACAGAATATTCTATTATATAATTAAATGCGGGCTTCACTATCTTGCCATGGTTAAGCTTTTTCGACGTAATATTTTTGCATGTTTAAGCTATATCCGTATTTTGCAATGGTTAAGATTTTTTTTTCGATTTTCCAGTTTAAATTCAATGTTTATTTTCCCAAGTTTAAAAGTAAAAACCCAATATTCTATTAAATATTTAAATGCGGGCTTCACTATCTCGCCATGGTTAAGCTTTTTCAACGTAATATTTTTGCATATTTAAGCTATATCCGTATATTGCAATGGTTAAGATTTTTTTTTTCGATTTTCCAGTATAAAATCAATGTTTATTTTCCCAAGTTTGAAATTAACAACAGAATATTCTATTATATAATTAAATGCGGGCTTCACTATCTCGCCATGGTTAAGCTTTTTCAACGTAATATTTTTGCATATTTAAGCTATATCCGTATATTGCAATGGTTAAGTTTTTTTTTTTCGATTTTCCAGTATAAAATCAATGTTTATTTTCCCAAGTTTGAAATTAACAACAGAATATTCTATTATATAATTAAATGCGGGCTTCACTATCTTGCCATGGTTAAGCTTTTTCGACGTAATATTTTTGCATATTTAAGCTATATCCGTATATTGCAATGGTTAAGATTTTTTTTTTTTCGATTTTCCAGTATAAAATCAATGTTTATTTTCCCAAGTTTGAAATTAACAACAGAATATTCTATTATATAATTAAATGCGGGCTTCACTATCTTGCCATGGTTAAGCTTTTTCGACGTAATATTTTTGCATGTTTAAGCTATATCCGTATATTGCAATGGTTAAGATTTTTTTTTAGATTTTCCTATTTAAATTCAAAGTTTATTTTCCCAAATTTGAAATTAACAACCAAATATTGAGATGCTGTCAAAACTTCCCCAGGTGTTGCAATTTTGGCCTCCATATTTGAGTTACCAAATCTTCTTAGCTTACGAGATACGGCAATTTTTGAGATTTTTCAAAAGTTTCAAAAAAAATTAAATTGAAAAAATTTCACGAAATATGAAATTCTCAACCTTGTCTATTATATATTTAAATGCGGGCTTCACTATCTTGCCATGGTTAAGTTTTTTCAACGTATGTTTTTTGCATGTTTAAGCTATATCCGTATATAGCAATGTTTAAGATTTTTTTTCAATTTTCCAGTTTAAACTCAATGTTTATTTTCCCAAGTTTGAAAATAACAACCCAAAATTCTAGTATATAATTAAATGCGGGCTTCACTATCTTGCCATGGTTGAGATGTTTCAACGTATTATTTTTGCATGTTTAAGCTATATCCGTATTTTGCAATGGTTAAGATTTTTTTTTTCGATTTTCCAGTTCAAATTCAATGTTTATTTTCCCAAGTTTGAAATTAACATTCAAATATTGAGATGCAGTCAAAACTTCCCAAGATGTTGCAATTTTGGCCTCCATATTTGAGTTACCAAATCTTCTTTGTTTACGAGATACGGCAATTTTTGAGATTTTTCAAACGTTTCGAAAAAAAGTAACTTAAAAAAATTTCACGAAATATAAACTTCTCAACCTTGACTATTATATATTTAAATGCGGGCTTCACTATCTTGCCATGGTTAAGTTTTTTCAACGTATGTTTTTTGCATGTTTAAGCTATATCCGTATATTGCAATGGTTAAGATTTTTTTTTCGATTTTCCAGTTTAAAATCAATGTTGTTTTTCCCAAGTTTGAAATTAACAACCCAACATTGTATTATATCTTTAAATGCGGGCTTCACTATCTTGCCATGTTTAAGCTTTTTCAACGTATTATTTTTGCATGTTTAAGCTATATCCGTATACTGCAATGGTTAAGGTTTTTTTTCGATTTTCCAGTTTAAATTCAATGTTTACTCTCCCAAGTTTGAAACTAACAACCAAATATTGAGATGCTGTCAAAATTTTCTCCAGGTTTTGCGACTTTGGCCTCCATATTTGCGTTCCCAAATCTTTTTAGTTTAGGAGATACGGCAATTTTTTAGATTTTTTAAAAGTTTCGAGAAAAAGTAACTTAAAAAAATATCACAAAACATGAAATTCTCAACCTTGTCTATTATATATTTAAATGCGGGTTTTACTATCTTGCCATGGTTAAGTTTTTTCAACGTAATATTTTTGCATGTTTAAGCTATATCCGTATATTGCAATGGTTACGATTTTTTTTTCAATTTTCCAGTTTAAATTCAATGTTTATTCTCCTAAATTTGAAACTAACAACCAAATATTGAGATGCTCTCAAAATTTCCCCAGGTTTTGCGACTTTGGCCTCCATATTTGAGTTACCAAATCTTTTTAGTTTACGAGATACGGCAATTTCCGAGATTTTTCAAAATTTTCGAAAAAAATTAACTTATAAAAAAAGTTCACAAAATATGATATTCTCAACCTTGTCTATGATATACTTAAATGCGGGCTTCACTATCTCGCCATGGTTAAGTTTTTTCAATGTATTAGTTTTGCATGTTTAAGCAATATCCGTATATTGCAAAGGTTAAGATTTTTTTTTTCGATTTTCCAGTTTAAAATCAATGTATATTTTCCCAATTTTGAAATTAACAACCCAATATTCTATTAAATATTTAAATGCGGGCCGCACTATCTCGCCATGGTTAAGTTTTTTCAACGTATTATTTTTGCATGTTTAGGCTATATCCGTATATTGCAATGGTTAAGATTTTTTTTTTTCGATTTTCCAGTATAAAATCAATGTTTATTTTCCCAAGTTTGAAATTAACAACCCAATATTGTATTATATGTTTAAATGCGGGCTTCACTATCTCGCCATGTTTAAGCTTTTTCAACGTATTATTTTTGCATGTTTAAGCTATATCCGTATATTGCAATGGTTAAGATTTTTTTTTTCGATTTTCCAGATTAAATTCAATGTTTATTCTCCCAAGTTTGAAATAACAACCAAATATTGAGATGCTGTCAAAACTTCTCCAGGTTTTGCGACTTTGGCCTCCATATTTGAGTTACCAAATTTTTTAGTTTAGGAGATACGGCAATTTTTGAGATTTTTCAAAAGTTTCGAGAAAAAGTAACTTGAAAAATATCACAAAACGTGAAATTCTCAACCTTGTCTATTATAAATTTAAATGCGGGCTTCACTATCTCGCCATGGTTAAGCTTTGTCAACGTATTATTTTTGCATGTTTAAGCTATATCCGTATATTGCAATGGTTAAGATTTTTTTTTTTCGATTTTCCAGTATAAAATCAATGTTTATTTTCCCAAGTTTGAAATTAACAACAGAATATTCTATTATATAATTAAATGCGGGCTTCACTATCTCGCCATGGTTAAGCTTTTTCAACGTAATATTTTTGCATATTTAAGCTATATCCGTATATTGCAATGGTTAAGATTTTTTTTTTCGATTTTCCAGTATAAAATCAATGTTTATTTTCCCAAGTTTGAAATTAACAACAGAATATTCTATTAAATAATTAAATGCGGGCTTCACTATCTTGCCATGGTTAAGCTTTTTCGACGTAATATTTTTGCATGTTTAAGCTATATCCGTATTTTGCAATGGTTAAGATTTTTTTTTCGATTTTCCAGTTTAAATTCAATGTTTATTTTCCCAAGTTTGAAAGTAAAAACCCAATATTCTATTAAATATTTAAATGCGGGCTTCACTATCTCGCCATATTAAAGCTTTTTCAACGTATTATTTTTGCATGTTTAAGCTATATCCGTATATTGCAATGGTTAAGATTTTTTTTTAGATTTTCCTATTTAAATTCAAAGTTTATTTTCCCAAATTTGAAATTAACAACCAAATATTGAGATGCTGTCAAAACTTCCCCAGGTGTTGCAATTTTGGCCTCCATATTTGAGTTACCAAATCTTCTTAGCTTACGAGATACGGCAATTTTTGAGATTTTTCAAAAGTTTCGAAAAAAATTAAATTGAAAAAATTTCACGAAATATGAAATTCTCAACCTTGTCTATTATATATTTAAATGCGGGCTTCACTATCTTGCCATGGTTAAGTTTTTTCAACGTATGTTTTTTGCATGTTTAAGCTATATCCGTATATAGCAATGTTTAAGATTTTTTTTCAATTTTCCAGTTTAAACTCAATGTTTATTTTCCCAAGTTTGAAAATAACAACCCAATATTCTAGTATATAATTAAATGCGGGCTTCACTATCTTGCCATGGTTGAGATGTTTCAACGTATTATTTTTGCATGTTTAAGCTATATCCGTATTTTGCAATGGTTAAGATTTTTTTTTTCGATTTTCCAGTTCAAATTCAATGTTTATTTTCCCAAGTTTGAAATTTACATTCAAATATTGAGATGCAGTCAAAACTTCCCAAGATGTTGCAATTTTGGCCTCCATATTTGAGTTACCAAATCTTCTTTGTTTACGAGATACGGCAATTTTTGAGATTTTTCAAACGTTTCGAAAAAAAGTAACTTAAAAAAATTTCACGAAATATAAACTTCTCAACCTTGACTATTATATATTTAAATGCGGGCTTCACTATCTTGCCATGGTCAAGTTTTTTCAGTGTATTATTTTTGCATGTTTAAGCTATATCCGTATATTGCAATGGTTAAGATTTTTTTTCGATTTTCCAGTTTAAATTCAATGTTTATTTTCCTAACTTTGAAATTAACAAACCAATATTCTATTATATTCTATTATATTTTTAAATGCGGGATTCACTATCTCGCCATGGTTAAGCTTTTTCAACGTATTATTTTAGCATGTTTAAGCTATATCCGTATATTGCAATGGTTAAGATTTTTTTTCGATTTTCCAGTATAAAAGCAATGTTTATTTTCCCAAGTTTGAAATTAACAACCCAACATTGTATTATATATTTAAATGCGGACTTCACTATCTCGCCATGTTTAAGCTTTTTCAACGTATTATTTTTGCATGTTTAAGCTATATCCGTATATTGCAATGGTTAAGATTTTTTTTTTCGATTTTCCAGATTAAATTCAATGTTTATTCTCCCAAGTTTGAAATAACAACCAAATATTGAGATGCTGTCAAAACTTCTCCAGGTTTTGCGACTTTGGCCTCCATATTTGAGTTACCAAATTTTTTAGTTTAGGAGATACGGCAATTTTTGAGATTTTTCAAAAGTTTCGAGAAAAAGTAACTTGAAAAATATCACAAAACGTGAAATTCTCAACCTTGTCTATTATAAATTTAAATGCGGGCTTCACTATCTCGCCATGGTTAAGCTTTGTCAACGTATTATTTTTGCATGTTTAAGCTATATCCGTATATTGCAATGGTTAAGATTTTTTTTTTCGATTTTCCAGTTTAAAATCAATGTATATTTTCCCAATTTTGAAATTAACAACCCAATATTCTATTAAATATTTAAATGCGGGCCGCACTATCTCGCCATGGTTAAGTTTTTTCAACGTATTATTTTTGCATGTTTAAGCTATATCCGTATATTGCAATGGTTAAGATTTTTTTTTTTCGATTTTCCAGTATAAAATCAATGTTTATTTTCCCAAGTTTGAAATTAACAACCCAATATTGTATTATATGTTTAAATGCGGGCTTCACTATCTCGCCATGTTTAAGCTTTTTCAACGTATTATTTTTGCATGTTTAAGCTATATCCGTATATTGCAATGGTTAAGATTTTTTTTTTCGATTTTCCAGATTAAATTCAATGTTTATTCTCCCAAGTTTGAAATAACAACCAAATATTGAGATGCTGTCAAAACTTCTCCAGGTTTTGCGACTTTGGCCTCCATATTTGAGTTACCAAATTTTTTAGTTTAGGAGATACGGCAATTTTTGAGATTTTTCAAAAGTTTCGAAAAAAAGTAACTTGCAAAAAATTTCACAAAATATGAAATTCTCAACCTTGTCTATTATAAATTTAAATGCGGGCTTCACTATCTCGCCATGGTTAAGCTTTGTCAACGTATTATTTTTGCATGTTTAAGCTATATCCGTATATTGCAATGGTTAAGATTTTTTTTTTTCGATTTTCCAGTATAAAATCAATGTTTATTTTCCCAAGTTTGAAATTAACAACAGAATATTCTATTATATAATTAAATGCGGACTTCACTATCTCGCCATGGTTAAGCTTTTTCAACGTAATATTTTTGCATATTTAAGCTATATCCGTATATTGCAATGGTTAAGATTTTTTTTTTTCGATTTTCCAGTATAAAATCAATGTTTATTTTCCCAAGTTTGAAATTAACAACAGAATATTCTATTAAATAATTAAATGCGGGCTTCACTATCTTGCCATATTAAAGCTTTTTCAACGTATTATTTTTGCATGTTTAAGCTATATCCGTATATTGCAATGGTTAAGATTTTTTTTTAGATTTTCCTATTTAAATTCAAAGTTTATTTTCCCAAATTTGAAATTAACAACCAAATATTGAGATGCTGTCAAAACTTCCCCAGGTGTTGCAATTTTGGCCTCCATATTTGAGTTACCAAATCTTCTTAGCTTACGAGATACGGCAATTTTTGAGATTTTTCAAAAGTTTCGAAAAAAATTAAATTGAAAAAATTTCACGAAATATGAAATTCTCAACCTTGTCTATTATATATTTAAATGCGGGCTTCACTATCTTGCCATGGTTAAGTTTTTTCAACGTATGTTTTTTGCATGTTTAAGCTATATCCATATATAGCAATGTTTAAGATTTTTTTTCAATTTTCCAGTTTAAACTCAATGTTTATTTTCCCAAGTTTGAAAATAACAACCCAATATTCTAGTATATAATTAAATGCGGGCTTCACTATCTTGCCATGGTTGAGATGTTTCAACGTATTATTTTTGCATGTTTAAGCTATATCCGTATTTTGCAATGGTTAAGATTTTTTTTTTCGATTTTCCAGTTCAAATTCAATGTTTATTTTCCCAAGTTTGAAATTTACATTCAAATATTGAGATGCAGGCAAAACTTCCCAAGATGTTGCAATTTTGGCCTCCATATTTGAGTTACCAAATCTTCTTTGTTTACGAGATACGGCAATTTTTGAGATTTTTCAAACGTTTCGAAAAAAAGTAACTTAAAAAAATTTCACGAAATATAAACTTCTCAACCTTGACTATTATATATTTAAATGCGGGCTTCACTATCTTGCCATGGTCAAGTTTTTTCAGTGTATTATTTTTGCATGTTTAAGCTATATCCGTATATTGCAATGGTTAAGATTTTTTTTCGATTTTCCAGTTTAAATTCAATGTTTATTTTCCTAACTTTGAAATTAACAAACCAATATTCTATTATATTCTATTATATTTTTAAATGCGGGATTCACTATCTCGCCATGGTTAAGCTTTTTCATCGTATTATTTTAGCATGTTTAAGCTATATCCGTATATTGCAATGGTTAAGATTTTTTTTTCGATTTTCCAGTATAAAAGCAATGTTTATTTTCCCAAGTTTGAAATTAACAACCCAACATTGTATTATATTCTATTATATTTTTAAATGCGGGATTCACTATCTCGCCATGGTCAAGTTTTTTCAGTGTATTATTTTAGCATGTTTAAGCTATATCCGTATATTGCAATGGTTAAGATTTTTTTTCGATTTTCCAGTTTAAATTCAATGTTTATTTTCCTAACTTTGAAATTAACAAACCAATATTCTATTATATTCTATTATATTTTTAAATGCGGGATTCACTATCTCGCCATGGTCAAGTTTTTTCAGTGTATTATTTTTGCATGTTTAAGCTATATCCGTATATTGCAATGGTTAAGATTTTTTTTCGATTTTCCAGTTTAAATTCAATGTTTATTTTCCTAACTTTGAAATTAACAAACCAATATTCTATTATATTCTATTATATTTTTAAATGCGGGATTCACTATCTCGCCATGGTCAAGTTTTTTCAGTGTATTATTTTTGCATGTTTAAGCTATATCCGTATATTGCAATGGTTAAGATTTTTTTTCGATTTTCCAGTTTAAATTCAATGTTTATTTTCCTAACTTTGAAATTAACAAACCAATATTCTATTATATTCTATTATATTTTTAAATGCGGACTTCACTGTCTCGCCATGTTTAAGCTTTTTCAACGTATTATTTTTGCATGTTTAAGCTATATCCGTATATTGCAATGGTTAAGGTTTTTTTTAGATTTTCCAGTTTAAATTCAATGTTTATTCTCCCAAGTTTGAAACTAACAACCAATTATTGAGATGCTGTCAAAACTTCCCCAGGTTTTGCGACTTTGGCCTCCATATTTGAGTTACCAAATCTTTTTAGTTTAGGAGATACGGCAACTTTTGAGAATTTTCAAAAGTTTCGAGAAAAATCAACTTGAAAAAATATCACAAAACATGAAATTCTCAACCTTGTCTATTATATATTTAAATGCGGGCTTCACTATCTCGCCATGGTTAAGCTTTGTCAATGTATTATTTTTGCATGTTTAAGCTATATCCGTATATTGCAATGGTTAAGATTTTTATTTAGATTTTCCAGTATAAAATCAATGTTTATTTTCCCAAGTTTGAAATTAACAACCCAATATTCTATTATATAAGTAAATGCGGGCTTCACTAACTCGCCATGGTTAAGCTTTTTCAACGTATTATTCTTGCATGTTTAAACTATATCCGTATTTTGCAAGGGTTAAGATTTTTTTTTTCGATTTTCCAGTTCAAATTCAATGTTTGTTTTCCCAAGTTTGAAATTAACATTCAAATATTGAGATGCTGTCAAAACTTCCCCAGGTGTTGCAATTTTGTCCTCCATATTTGAGTTACCAAATCTTTTTAGATTACAAGATACGGCAATTTTCGAGATTTTTCAAAAGTTTCGAAAAAAAATTAACTTGAAAAAATTTCACAAAATATGAAATTCTCAATCTTGTCTATTATATATTTAAATGCGGGCTTCACTATCTCGCCATGGTTAAGCTTTGTCAACGTATTATTTTTGCATGTTTAAGCTATATCTGTATATAGCAATGGTTAAGATTTTTTTTTCGATTTTCCAGTTTAAAATCAAAGTTTATTTTCCCAAGTTTGAAATTAACAACCCAATATTCTATTATATAAGTAAAAGCGGGCTTCACTAACTCGCCATGGTTAAGTTTTTTCAACGTATAATTTTTGAATGATTAAGCTATATCCGTATTTTGCAATGATTAAGATTATTTTTTTCGATTTTCCAGTTCAAATTCAATGTTTATTTTCCCAAGTTTGAAATTAACAATCAAATATTGAGATGCTGTCAAAACTTCCCCAGGTGTTGCAATTTTGGCCTCCATATTTGAGTTACCAAATCTTCTTAGTTTACGAGATACGGCAATTTTTGAGATTTTTCAAAAGTTTCGAAAAAAAGTAACTTGAAAAAATTTCACGAAATATGAACTTCTCAACCTTGACTATTTAAATGCTGGCTTCACTATCTTGCCATGGTTAAGTTTTTTCAACGTATTATTTTTGCATGTTTAAGCTATATTCATATATTGCAATGGTTAAGATTTTTTTTCGATTTTCCATTTTAAAGTCAATGTTTATTTTCCTAACTTTGAAATTAACAACCCAATATTCTATTATATTCTATTATATTTTTAAAAGCGGGCTTCACTAACTCGCCATGGTTAAGTTTTTTCAACGTATAATTTTTGAATGATTAAGCTATATCCGTATTTTGCAATGATTAAGATTATTTTTTTCGATTTTCCAGTTCAAATTCAATGTTTATTTTCCCAAGTTTGAAATTAACAATCAAATATTGAGATGCTGTCAAAACTTCCCCAGGTGTTGCAATTTTGGCCTCCATATTTGAGTTACCAAATCTTCTTAGTTTACGAGATACGGCAATTTTTGAGATTTTTCAAAAGTTTCGAAAAAAAGTAACTTGAAAAAATTTCACGAAATATGAACTTCTCAACCTTGACTATTTAAATGCTGGCTTCACTATTTTGCCATGGTTAAGTTTTTTCAACGTATTATTTTTGCATGTTTAAGCTATATTCATATATTGCAATGGTTAAGATTTTTTTTCGATTTTCCAGTTTAAAGACAATGTTTATTTTCCTAACTTTGAAATTAACAACCCAATATTCTATTATATTCTATTATATTTTTAAAAGCGGGCTTCACTATCTCGCCATGGTTGAGCTTTTTCAGCGTATTATTTTTGCATGTTTAAGCTATATCCGTATATTGCAATGGTTAAGATTTTTTTTTTCGATTTTCCAGTATAAAAGCAATGTTTATTTTCCCAAGTTTGAAATTAACAACCCAACATTGTATTAAATATTTAAATGCGGACTTCACTATCTCGCCATGGTTAAGTTTTTTCAACGTATTATTTTTGCATGTTTAAGCTATATCCGTATATTGCAATGGTTAAGATTTTTTTTTTCGATTTTCCAGTATAAAATCAATGTTTATTTTCCCAAGTTTGAAATTAACAACCAAATATTGAGATGCCGTCAAAACTTCCCCAGGTTTTGCGACTTTGGCCTCCATATTTGAGTTACCAAATTTTTTTTATTTTAGGAGATACGGCAATTTTTGAGATTTTTCAAAAGTTTCGAGAAAAAATAACTTGAAAAAATATCACAAAACATGAAATTCTCAACCTTTTCTATTACATATTTAACTGCAGGCTTCACTATCTCGCCATGTTTAAGCTTTTTCAACGTATTATTTTTGCATGTTTAAGCTATATCCGTATAAGACAATGGTTAAAATTTTTTTTTTTCGATTTTCCAGTATAAAATCAATGTTTAATTTCCCAAGTTTGAAATTAACAACCAAATATTGAGATGCTGTCAAAACTTCCCCAGGTTTTGCGACTTTGGCCTCCATATTTGAGTTACCAAATTTTTTTTATTTTAGTAGATACGGCAATTTTTGAGATTTTTCAAAAGTTTCGAGAAAAAATAACTTGAAAAAATATCACAAAACATGAAATTCTCAACCTTGTCTTTTATATATTTAAATGCAGGCTTCACTATCTTGCCATGTTTAAGCTTTTTTAACGTATTATTTTTGCATGTTTAAGCTATATCCGTATATTGCAATGGTTAAGATTTTTTTTCGATTTTCCAGTTTAAATTCAATGTTTATTCTTCCAAGTTTGAAACTAACAACCAAATATTGAGATGCTGTCAAAACTTCCCCAGGTGTTGCAATTTTGGCCTCCATATTTGAGTTACCAAATCTTCTTAGTTTACGAGATACGGCAATTTTCGAGATTTTTCAAAAGTTTCGAAAAAAAGTAACTTGCAAAAAATTTCACAAAATATGAAATTCTCAACCTTGTCTTTTATATATTTAAATGCAGGCTTCACTATCTTGCCATGTTTAAGCTTTTTCAACGTATTATTTTTGCATGTTTAAGCTATATCCGTATATTGCAATGGTTAAGTTTTTTTTTCAATTTTCCAGTTTAAATTCAATGTTTATTCTTCCAAGTTTGAAACTAACAACCAAATATTGAGATGCTGTCAAAACTTCCCCAGGTTTTGCGACTTTGGCCTCCATATTTGAGTTACCAAATTTTTTTTATTTTAGGAGATACGGCAATTTTTGAGATTTTTCAAAAGTTTCGAGAAAAAATAACTTGAAAAAATATCACAAAACATGATATTCTCAACCTTGTCTATTACATATTTAACTGCAGGCTTCACTATTTCGCCATGGTTAAGCTTTGTCAACGTATTTTTTTTGCATGTTTAAGCTATATCCGTATATTGCAATGGTCAAGATTTTTTTTTGATTTTCCAGTATAAAATCAATGTTTATTTTCCCAAGTTTGAAAATAACAACCCAATATTCTAATATATAATTAAATGCGGGCTTCACTATCTCGCCATGGTTAAGCTTTCTCAACGTATTATTCTTGCATGTTTAAGCTATATCCGTATTTTGCAATGGTTAAGATTTTTTTTTTCGATTTTCCAATTCAAATTCAATGTTTATTTTCCCAAGTTTGAAATTAACATTCAAATGTTGAGATGCTGTCAAAACTTCCCCAGGTGTTGCAATTTTGGCCTCCATATTTGAGTTACCAGTTTTTCTTAGTTTACGAGATACGGCAATTTTTGAGATTTTTCAAAAGTTTCGAAAAAAATTAACTTGAAAAAATATCACAAAACATGAAATTTTCAACCTTGTCTATTATATATTTAAATGCGGGCTTCACTATTTCGCCACGGTTAAGCTTTGTCAACGTATTCTTTTTGCATGCTTAAGTTATATCCGTATATTGCAATGGTTAAGATTTTTTTTTTCGATTTTCCAGTATAAAATCAATGTTTATTTTCCCAAGTTTGAAAATAACAACCCAATATTCTATTATATAATGAAATGCGGGCTTCACTATCTCGTCATGGTTAAACTTTTTCAACATAATATTCTTGCATGTTTAAGTTATATCCGTATTGAGCAATGGTTAAGATTTTTTTTTTCGATTTTCCAGTTCAAATTCAATGTTTATTTTCCCAAGTTTGAAATTAACATTCAAATATTGAGATGCTGTCAAAACTTCCCCAGGTGTTTCAATTTTTGCCTCCATATTTGAGTTACCAAATCTTCTTAGTTTACGAGATACGGCAATTTTTGAGATTTTTCAAAAGTTTCGAGAAAAAGTAACTTGAAAAAATTTCACAAAATATGAAATTCTCAACCTTGTCTATGATATATTTAAATGCGGGCTTCACTATCTCGCCATGGTTAAGTTTTTTCAACGTATTTTTTTTGCATGTTTTAGCTATATCCGTATATAGCAATGGTTAAGATTTTTTTTTCGATTTTCCAGTTTAAAATCAATGTTTATTTTCCCAAGTTTGAAATTAACAACCCAATATTCTATTAAATATTTAAATGCGGGCTGCACTATCTCGCCATGGTTAAGTTTTTTCAACGTATTATTTTTGCATGTTTAAGCTATATCCGTATATTGCAATGGTTAAGATTTTTTTTTTCGATTTTCCAGTATAAAATCAATGTTTATTTTCCCAAGTTTGAAACTAACAACCCAATATTGTATTATATGTTTAAATGCGGGCTTCACTATCTCGCCATGTTTAAGCTTTTTCAACGTATTATTTTTGCATGTTTAAGCTATATCCGTATATTGCAATGGTTAAGATTTTTTTTTTTCGATTTTCCAGTTTAAATTCAATGTTTATTCTCCCAAGTTTGAAATAACAACCAAATATTGAGATGCTGTCAAAACTTCCCCAGGTTTTGCGACTTTGGCCTCCATATTTGAGTTACCAAATTTTTTTAGTTTAGGAGATACGGCAATTTTTGAGATTTTTCAAAAGTTTCGAGAAAAAGTAACTTGAAAAATATCACAAAACGTGAAATTCTCAACCTTGTCTATTATAAATTTAAATGCGGGCTTCACTATCTGGCCATGGTTAAGCTTTGTCAACGTATTTTTTTTGCATGTTTAAGCTATATCCGTATATTGCAATGGTTAAGATTTTTTTTTCGATTTTCCAGTATAAAATCAATGTTTATTTTCCCAAGTTTGAAATTAACAACAGAATATTCTATTAAATAATTAAATGCGGGCTTCACTATCTCGCCATGGTTAAGCTTTTTCAACGTAATATTTTTGCATATTTAAGCTATATCCGTATATTGCAATGGTTAAGATTTTTTTTTTCGATTTTCCAGTATAAAATCAATGTTTATTTTCCCAAGTTTGAAATTAACAACAGAATATTCTATTATATAATTAAATGCGGGCTTCACTATCTCGCCATGGTTAAGCTTTTTCAACGTAATATTTTTGCATGTTTCAGCTATATTCCTATTTTGCAATGGTTAAGATTTTTTTTTCGATTTTCCAGTTTAAATTCAATGTTTATTTTCCCAAGTTTGAAAGTGAAAACCCAATATTCTATTAAATATTTAAATGCGGGCTTCACTATCTCGCCATATTAAAGCTTTTTCAACGTATTATTTTTGCATGTTTAAGCTATATCCGTATATTGCAATGGTTAAGATTTTTTTTTAGATTTTCCTATTTAAATTCAAAGTTTATTTTCCCAAATTTGAAATTAACAACCAAATATTGAGATGCTGTCAAAACTTCCCCAGGTGTTGCAATTTTGGCCTCCATATTTGAGTTACCAAATCTTCTTAGCTTACGAGATACGGCAATTTTTGAGATTTTTCAAAAGTTTCGAAAAAAATTAAATTGAAAAAATTTCACAAAATATGAAATTCTCAACCTTGTCTATTATATATTTAAATGCGGGCTTCACTATCTTGCCATGGTTAAGTTTTTTCAACGTATGTTTTTTGCATGTTTAAGCTATATCCGTATATAGCAATGTTTAAGATTTTTTTTTCAATTTTCCAGTTTAAACTCAATTTTTATTTTCCCAAGTTTGAAATTAACAACCCAATATTCTATTATATAATTAAATGCGGGTTTCACTATCTTGCCATGGTTGAGATGTTTCAACGTATTATTTTTGCATGTTTAAGCTATATCCGTATTTTGCAATGGTTAAGATTTTTTTTTTCGATTTTCCAGTTCAAATTCAATGTTTATTTTCCCAAGTTTGAAATTAACATTCAAATATTGAGTTGCTGTCAAAACGTCCCAAGATGTTGCAATTTTCGCCTCCATATTTGAGTTACCAAATCTTCTTAGTTTACGAGATACGGAAATTTTTGAGATTTTTCAAAAGTTTCGAAAAAAAGTAACTTAAAAAAATTTCACGAAATATAAACTTCTCAACCTTGACTATTATATATTTAAATGCGGGCTTCACTATCTTGCCATGGTCAAGTTTTTTCAGTGTATTATTTTTGCATGTTTAAGCTATATCCGTATATTGCAATGGTTAAGATTTTTTTTCGATTTTCCAGTTTAAATTCAATGTTTATTTTCCTAACTTTGAAATTAACAAACCAATATTCTATTATATTCTATTATATTTTCAAATGCGGGATTCACTATCTCGCCATGGTTAAGCTTTTTCAACGTATTATTTTAGCATGTTTAAGCTATATCCGTATATTGCAATGGTTAAGATTTTTTTTCGATTTTCCAGTATAAAAGCAATGTTTATTTTCCCAAGTTTGAAATTAACAACCCAACATTGTATTATATATTTAAATGCGGACTTCACTATCTCGCCATGTTTAAGCTTTTTCAACGTATTATTTTTGCATGTTTAAGCTATATCCGTATATTGCAATGGTTAAGGTTTTTTTTCGATTTTCCAGTTTAAATTCAATGTTTATTCTCCCAAGTTTGAAACTAACAACCAATTATTGAGATGCTGTCAAAACTTCCCCAGGTTTTGCGACTTTGGCCTCCATATTTGAGTTACCAAATCTTTTTAGTTTAGGAGATACGGCAATTTTTGAGATTTTTCAAAAGTTTCGAGAAAAATCAACTTGAAAAAATATCACAAAACATGAAATTCTCAACCTTGTCTATTATATATTTAAATGCGGGCTTCACTATCTCGCCATGGTTAAGCTTTGTCAATGTATTATTTTTGCATGTTTAAGCTATATCCGTATTTTGCAATGGTTAAGATTTTTATTTCGATTTTCCAGTATAAAATCAATGTTTATTTTCCCAAGTTTGAAATTAACAACCCAATATTCTATTATATAGGTAAATGCGGGCTTCACTAACTCGCCATGGTTAAGCTTTTTCAACGTATTATTCTTGCATGTTTAAACTATATCCGTATTTTGCAAGGTTAAGATTTTTTTTTTTCGATTTTCCAGTTCAAATTCAATGATTGTTTTCCCAAGTTTGAAATTAATATTCAAATATTGAGATGCTGTCAAAACTTCCCCAGGTGTTGCAGTTTTGTCCTCCATATTTGAGTTACCAAATATTTTTAGATTACAAGATACGGCAATTTTCGAGATTTTTCAAAAGTTTCGAAAAAAATTAACTTGAAAAAATTTCACAAAATATGAAATTCTCAATCTTGTCTATTATATATTTAAATGCGGGCTTCACTATCTCGCCATGGTTAAGCTTTGTCAACGTATTATTTTTGCATGTTTAAGCTATATCTGTATATAGCAATGGTTAAGATTTTTTTTTCGATTTTCCAGTTTAAAATCAATGTTTATTTTCCCAAGTTTGAAATTAACAACCCAATATTCTATTATATAAGTAAAAGCGGGCTTCACTAACTCGCCATGGTTAAGTTTTTTCAACGTATAATTTTTGCATGATTAAGCTATATCCGTATTTTGCAATGATTAAGATTATTTTTTTCGATTTTCCAGTTCAAATTCAATGTTTATTTTCCCAAGTTTGAAATTAACAATCAAATATTGAGATGCTGTCAAAACTTCCCCAGGTGTTGCAATTTTGGCCTCCATATTTGAGTTACCAAATCTTCTTAGTTTACGAGATACGGCAATTTTTGAGATTTTTCAAAAGTTTCGAAAAAAAGTAACTTGAAAAAATTTCACGAAATATGAACTTCTCAACCTTGACTATTTAAATGCGGGCTTCACTATCTTGCCATGGTTAAGTTTTTTCAACGTATTATTTTTGCATGTTTAAGCTATATCCATATATTGCAATGGTTAAGATTTTTTTTCGATTTTCCAGTTTAAAGTCAATGTATATTTTCCTAACTTTGAAATTAACAACACAATATTCTATTATATTCTATTATATTTTTAAATGCGGGCTTCACTATCTCGCCATGGTTGAGCTTTTTCAGCGTATTATTTTTGCATGTTTAAGCTATATCCGTATATTGCAATGGTTAAGATTTTTTTTTTCAATTTTCCAGTATAAAAGCAATGTTTATTTTCCCAAGTTTGAAATTAACAACCCAACATTGTATTATATATTTAAATGCATACTTCACTATCTCGCCATGGTTAAGTTTTTTCAACGTATTATTTTTGCATGTTTAAGCTATATCCGTATATTGCAATGGTTAAGATTTTTTTTTCGATTTTCCAGTATAAAATCAATGTTCATTTTCCCAAGTTTGAAATTAACAACCAAATATTGAGATGCTGTCAAAACCTCCCCAGGTTTTGCGACTTTGGCCTCCATATTTGAGTTACCAAATTTTTTTTATTTTAGGAGATACGGCAATTTTTGAGATTTTTCAAAAGTTTCGAGAAAAAATAACTTGAAAAAATATCACAAAACATGAAATTCTCAACCTTGTCTTTTATATATTTAAATGCAGGCTTCACTATCTCGCCATGTTTAAGCTTTTTCAACGTAATATTTTTGCATGTTTAAGCTATATCCGTATATTGCAATGGTTAAGTTTTTTTTTCGATTTTCCAGTTTAAATTCAATGTTTATTTTCCCAAGTTTGAAATTAACAACCAAATATTGAGATGCTGTCAAAACTTCCCCAGGTTTTGCGACTTTGGCCTCCATATTTGAGTTACCAAAGCTTTTTAGTTTACGAGATACGGCAATTTTCGAGATTTTTCAAAAGTTTCGAAAAAAAGTAACTTGCAAAAAATTTCACAAAATATGAAATTCTCAACCTTGTCTTTTATATATTTAAATGCAGGCTTCACTATCTCGCCATGTTTAAGCTTTTTCAACGTATTATTTTTGCATGTTTAAGCTATATCCGTATATTGCAATGGTTAAGTTTTTTTTTTCGATTTTCCAGTTTAAATTTGATGTTTATTCTTCCATGTTTGAAACTAACAACCAAATATAGAGATGCTGTCAAAACTTCCCCAGGTTTTACGACTTTGGCCTCCATATTTGAGTTACCAAATTTTTTTATTTTAGGAGATACGGCAATTTTTGAGATTTTTCAAAAGTTTCGAGAAAAAATAACTTGAAAAAATATCACAAAACATGAAATTCTCAACCTTGTCTATTACATATTTAACTGCAGGCTTCACTATTTTGCCATGGTTAAGCTTTGTCAACGTATTTTTTTTGCATGTTTAAGCTATATCCGTATATTGCAATGGTTAAGATTTTTTTTTGATTTTCCAGTATAAAATCAATGTTTATTTTCCCAAGTTTGAAAATAACAACCCAATATTCTAATATATAATTAAATGCGGGCTTCACTATCTCGCCATGGTTAAGCTTTCTCAACGTATTATTCTTGCATGTTTAAGCTATATCCGTATTTTGCAATGGTTAAGATTTTTTTTTTCGATTTTCCAATTCAAATTCAATGTTTATTTTCCCAAGTTTGAAATTAACATTCAAATATTGAGATGCTGTCAAAACTTCCCCAGGTGTTGCAATTTTGGCCTCGATATTTGAGTTACCAACTTTTCTTAGTTTACGAGATACGGCAATTTTTGAGATTTTTCAAAAGTTTCGAAAAAAAGTAACTTGAAAAAATATCACAAAACATGAAATTTTCAACCTTGTCTATTATATATTTAAATGCGGGCTTCACTATTTCGCCACGGTTAAGCTTTGTCAACGTATTCTTTTTGCATGCTTAAGTTATATCCGTATATTGCAATGGTTAAGATTTTTTTTTTCGATTTTCCAGTATAAAATCAATGTTTATTTTCCCAAGTTTGAAAATAACAACCCAATATTCTATTATATAATTAAATGCGGGCTTCACTATCTCGTCATGGTTAAACTTTTTCAACATAATATTCTTGCATGTTTAAGCTATATCCGTATTGAGCAATGGTTAAGATTTTTTTTTCGATTTTCCAGTTCAAATTCAATGTTTATTTTCCCAAGTTTGAAATTAACAACCAAATGTTGAGACGCTGTCAAAACTTCCCCAGTCTTTGCGATTTTGGCTTCCATATTTGAGTTACCAAATCTTTTTAGTTTACGAGATACGGCAATTTTCGTGATGTTTCAAAAGTTTCGAAGAAAATTAACTTGAGAAAATATCACAAAACATGAAATTCTCAACCTTGTCTATTACATATTTAACTGCAGGCTTCACTATCTCGCCATGTTTAAGCTTTTTCAACGTATTATTTTTGCATGTTTAAGCTATATCCGTATATTGCAATGGTTAAGATTTTTTTTTTCGATTTTCCAGTATAAAATCAATGTTTATTTTCCCAAGTTTGAAATTAACAACCAAATATTGAGATGCTGTCAAAACTTCCCCAGGTTTTGCGATTTTTGCCTCCATATTTGAGTTACCAATTCTTTTTAGTTTACGAGATACGGCAATTTTCGAGATTTTTCAAAAGTTTCGAAAAAAAGTAACTTGCAAAAAATTTCACAAAATATGAAATTCTCAACCTTGTCTTTTATATATTTAAATGCAGGCTTCACTATCTCGCCATGTTTCAGCTTTTTCAACGTATTATTTTTGCATGTTTAAGCTATATCCGTATATTGCAATGGTTAAGTTTTTTTTTCGATTTTCCAGTTTAAATTCAATGTTTATTTTCCCAAGTTTGAAATTAACAACCAAATATTGAGATGCTGTCAAAACTTCCCCAGGTTTTGCGACTTTGGCCTCCATATTTGAGTTACCAAATCTTTTTAGTTTACGAGATACGGCAATTTTCGAGATTTTTCAAAAGTTTCGAAAAAAAGTAACTTGCAAAAAATTTCACAAAATATGAAATTCTCAACATTGTCTTTTATATATTTAAATGCAGGCTTCACTATCTCGCCATGTTTAAGCTTTTTCAACGTATTATTTTTGCATGTTTAAGCTATATCCGTATATTGCAATGGTTAAGTTTTTTTTTTCGATTTTCCAGTTTAAATTCAATGTTTATTCTTCCAAGTTTGAAACTAACAACCAAATATTGAGATGCTGTCAAAACTTCCCCAGGTGTTGCAATTTTGGCCTCCATATTTGAGTTACCAACTTTTCTTAGTTTACGAGATACGGCAATTTTTGAGATTTTTCAAAAGTTTCGAAAAAAAGTAACTTGCAAAAAATTTCACAAAATATGAAATTCTCAACCTTGTCTTTTATATATTTAAATGCAGGCTTCACTATCTCGCCATGTTTAAGCTTTTTGCATGTTTAAGCTATATCCGTATATTGCAATGGTTAAGTTTTTTTTTCGATTTTCCAGTTTAAATTCAATGTTTATTTTCCCAAGTTTGAAATTAACAACCAAATATTGAGATGCTGTCAAAACTTCCCCAGGTTTTGCGACTTTGGCCTCCATATTTGAGTTACCAAATCTTTTTAGTTTACGAGATACGGCAATTTTCGAGATTTTTCAAAAGTTTCGAAAAAAAGTAACTTGCAAAAAATTTCACAAAACATGAAATTCGCAACCTTGTCTATTACATATTTAACTGCAGGCTTCACTATTTCGCCATGGTTAAGCTTTGTCAACGTATTTTTTTTGCATGTTTAAGCTATATCCGTATATTGCAATGGTTAAGATTTTTTTTTGATTTTCCAGTAGAAAATCAATGTTTATTTTCCCAAGTTTGAAAATAACAACCCAATATTCTAATATATAATTAAATGCGGGCTTCACTATCTCGCCATGGTTAAGCTTTCTCAACGTATTATTCTTGCATGTTTAAGCTATATCCGTTTTTTGCAATGGTTAAGATTTTTTTTTCGATTTTCCAATTCAAATTCAATGTTTATTTTCCCAAGTTTGAAATTAACATTCAAATATTGAAATGCTTTCAAAACTTCCCCAGGTGTTGCAATTTTGGCCTCCATATTTGAGTTACCAACTTTTCTTAGTTTACGAGATACGGCAATTTTTGAGATTTTTCAAAAGTTTCGAAAAAAAGTAACTTGAAAAAATATCACAAAACATGAAATTTTTAACCTTGTCTATTATATATTTAAATGCGTGCTTCACTATTTCGCCACGGTTAAGCTTTGTCAACGTATTCTTTTTGCATGCTTAAGTTATATCCGTATATTGCAATGGTTAAGATTTTTTTTTTCGATTTTCCAGTATAAAATCAATGTTTATTTTCCCAAGTTTGAAAATAACAACCCAATATTCTTTTATATAATTAAATGCGGGCTTCACTATCTCGTCATGGTTAAACTTTTTCAACATAATATTCTTGCATGTTTAAGCTATATCCGTATTGAGCAATGGTTAAGATTTTTTTTTTCGATTTTCCAGTTCAAATTCAATGTTTTTTTTCCCAAGTTTGAAATTAACATTCAAATATTGAGATGCTGTCAAAACTTCCCCAGGTGTTTCAATTTTTGCCTCCATATTTGAGTTACCAAATCTTCTTAGTTTACGAGATACGGCAATTTTTGAGATTTTTCAAAAGTTTCAAGAAAAAGTAACTTGAAAAAATTTCACAAAATATGAAATTCTCAACCTGGTCTTTTATATATTTAAATGCGGGCTTCACTATCTTGCCATGGTTAAGTTTTTTCAACGTATTTTTTTTGCATGTTTTAGCTATATCCGTATATAGCAATGGTTAAGATTTTTTTTTCGATTTTCCAGTTTAAAATCAATGTTTATTTTCCCAAGTTTGAAATTAACAACCCAATATTCTATTATATAATTAAATGCGGGCTTCACTATCTTGCCATGATTAAGCTTTTTTAAGTAATTATTTTTGCATGTTTAAGCTCTATCCGTATTTTGCGATGGTTGAGTTTTTTTTTCAATTTTCCAGTTCAAATTCAATGTTTATTTTCCCAAGTTTGAAATTAACATTCAAATATTGAGATGCTGTCAAAACTTCCCCAGGTGTTGCAATTTTAGCCTCCATATTTGAGTTACCAAATCTTCTTAGTTTACGAGATACGGCAATTTTTGAGATTTTTCAAAAGTTTCGAGAAAAAGTAACTTGAAAAAAATTCACAAAGTATGAAATTCTCAACCTGGTCTATTATATATTTAAATGCGGGCTTCACTATCTTGCCATGGTTGAGTTTTTTTAACGTATTTTTTTGCATGTTTAAGCTATATCCGTATATAGCAATGGTTAAGATTTTTTTTTCGAATTTCCAGTTTAAAATCAATGTTTATTTTCCCAAGTTTGAAAATAACAACCCAATATTCTATTATATAATTAAATGCGGGCTTCACTATCTCGTCATGGTTAAACTTTTTCAACATAATATTCTTGCATGTTTAAGCTATATCCGTATTGAGCAATGGTTAAGATTTTTTTTTTCGATTTTCCAGTTCAAATTCAATGTTTATTTTCCCAAGTTTGAAATTAACATTCAAATATTGAGATGCTGTCAAAACTTCCCCAGGTGTTTCAATTTTTGCCTCCATATTTGAGTTACCAAATCTTCTTAGTTTACGAGATACGGCAATTTTTGAGATTTTTCAAAAGTTTCAAGAAAAAGTAACTTGAAAAAATTTCACAAAATATGAAATTCTCAACCTGGTCTATTATATATTTAAATGCGGGCTTCACTATCTTGCCATGGTTAAGTTTTTTCAACGTATTTTTTTTGCATGTTTTAGCTATATCCGTATATAGCAATGGTTAAGATTTTTTTTTCGATTTTCCAGTTTAAAATTAATGTTTTTTTTCCCAAGTTTGAAATTAACAACCCAATATTCTATTATATAATTAAATGCGGGCTTCACTATCTTGCCATGATTAAGCTTTTTTAAGGTATTATTTTTGCATGTTTAAGCTCTATCCGTATTTTGCGATGGTTGAGTTTTTTTTTCGATTTTCCAGTTCAAATTCAATGTTTATTTTCCCAAGTTTGAAATTAACATTCAAATATTGAGATGCTGTCAAAACTTCCCCAGGTGTTGCAATTTTGGCCTCCATATTTGAGTTACCAAATCTTCTTAGTTTACGAGATACGGCCATTTTTGAGATTTTTCAAAAGTTTCGAGAAAAAGTAACTTGAAAAAATTTCACAAAGTATGAAATTCTCAACCTGGTCTATTATATATTTAAATGCGGGCTTCACTATCTTGCCATGGTTGAGTTTTTTTAACGTATTTTTTTGCATGTTTAAGCTATATCCGTATATAGCAATGGTTAAGATTTTTTTTTCGAATTTCCAGTTTAAAATCAATGTTTATTTTCCCAAGTTTGAAAATAACAACCCAATATTCTATTATATAATTAAATGCGGGCTTCACTATCTTGCCATGATTAAGTTTTTTCAACGTATTATTTTTGCAAGTTTAAGCTATATCCGTATATAGCAATGGTTAAGATTTTTTTTTCGATTTTCCAGTTTAAATTCAATGTTTATTTTCCCAAGTTTGAAATTAACAACCAAATATTGAGATGCTGTCAAAACTTCCCCAGGTTTTGCGATTTTGGCCTCCATATTTGAGTTACCAAATCTTTTTAGTTTACGAGATACGGCAATTTTCGAGATTTTTAAAAAGTTTCGAAAAAAATTAACTTGAAAAAATTTCACAAAATAAGAAATTCTCAACCTGGTCTATTATATATTTAAATGCGGGCTTCACTTTCTTGCCATGGTTAAGTTTTTTCAACATATTTTTTTTGCATGTTTAAGTTATTTCCGTATATAGCAATGGTTAAGATTTTTTTTTCGATTTTCCAGTTTAAAATCAGTGTTTATTTTCCCAAGTTTGAAATTAACAACCAACTATTTTATTATATAATTAAATGCGGGCTTCACTTTCTCGCCATGGTTAAGCTTTTTCAACGTATTATTTTTGCATGTTTAAGCTATATCCGTATATTGCATTGGTTAAGAATTTTTTTTTGATTTTCCAGTTTAAATTCAATGTTTATTTTCCCAAATTTGAAATTAACAACCAAATATTGAGATGCTGTCAAAACTTTCCCAGGTTTTGCGATTTTGGCCTCCATATTTGAGTTACCAAATCTTTTTAGTTTACGAGATACGGCAATTTTCGAGATTTTTCAAAAGTTTCGAAAAAAAAGTGACTTGAAAAAATTTCACAAATTATGAAATTCTCAACCTGGTCTATTATATATTTAAATGCGGGCTTCACTTTCTTGCCATGGTTAAGTTTTTTCAACGTATTTTTTTTGCATGTTTAAGCTATATCCGTATATAGCAATGGTTAAGATTTTTTTTTCGATTTTCCAGTTCAAAATCAATGTTTATTTTCCCAAGTTTGAAATTAACAACCAAATATTCTATTATATAATTAAATGCGGGCTTCACTTTCTCGCCATGGTTAAGCTTTTTCAACGTATTATTTTTGCATGTTTAAGCTATATCCGTGTTTTGCGATGGTTAAGATTTTTTTTTCGATTTTTCAGTTCAAATTCAATGTTTATTTTCCCAAGTTTGAAATTAACATTCATATATTGAGATGCTGTCAAAACTTCCCCAGTTGTTGCACTTTTTGCCTCCATATTTGAGTTACCAAATCTTCTTAGTTTACGAGATACGGCAATTTTTGAGATTTTTCAAAAGTTTCGAAAAAAAGTAACTTGAAAAAATTTCACGAAATATGAACTTCTCAACCTTGTCTTTTATATATTTAAATGCGGGCTTCACTATCTTGCCATGGTTAAGTTTTTTCAACGTATTATTTTTGCATGTTTAGGCTATATCCGTATATTGCAATGGTTAAGATTTTTTTTCGATTTTCCAGTTTAAAATCAATATTTATTTTTCCAAGTTTAAAATTAACAACCAAATATTGGGATGCTGTCAAAACTTCCCCAGATTTTGCGATTTTGGCCTCCATATTTGAGTTACCAAATCTTTTTAGTTTACGAGATACGGCAATTTTTGAGATTTTTCAAAAGTTTCGAAAAAAAGTAACTTGAAAAAATTTCACGAAATATGAACTTCTCAACCTTGTCTTTTATATATTTAAATGCGGGCTTCACTATCTTGCCATGGTTAAGTTTTTTCAACGTATTATTTTTGCATGTTTAGGCTATATCCGTATATAGCAATGGTTAAGATTTTTTTTTCGATTTTCCAGTTCAAAATCAATGTTTATTTTCCCAAGTTTGAAATTAACAACCAAATATTCTATTATATAATTAAATGCGGGCTTCACTTTCTCGCCATGGTTAAGCTTTTTCAACGTATTAATTTTGCATGTTTAAGCTATATCCGTGTTTTGCGATGGTTAAGATTTTTTTTTCGATTTTTCAGTTCAAATTCAATGTTTATTTTCCCAAGTTTGAAATTAACATTCATATATTGAGATGCTGTCAAAACTTCCCCAGTTGTTGCACTTTTTGCCTCCATATTTGAGTTACCAAATCTTCTTAGTTTACGAGATACGGCAATTTTTGAGATTTTTCAAAAGTTTCGAAAAAAAGTAACTTGAAAAAATTTCACGAAATATGAACTTCTCAACCTTGTCTTTTATATATTTAAATGCGGGCTTCACTATCTTGCCATGGTTAAGTTTTTTCAACATATTATTTTTGCATGATTAGGCTATATCCGTATATTGCAATGGTTAAGATTTTTTTTCGATTTTCCAGTTTAAAATCAATATTTATTTTTCCAAGTTTAAAATTAACAACCAAATATTGGGATGCTGTCAAAACTTCCCCAGATTTTGCGATTTTGGCCTCCATATTTGAGTTACCAAATCTTTTTAGTTTACGAGATACGGCAATTTTTGAGATTTTTCAAAAGTTTCGAAAAAAAGTAACTTGCAAAAAATTTCCCAAAATATGAAATTCTCAACCTTGTCTTTTATATATTTAAATGCAGGCTTCACTATCTCGCCATGGTTAAGTTTTTTCAACGTATTATTTTTGCATGTTTAAGCTATATCCGTATATTGCAATGGTTAAGATTTTTTTCGATTTTCCAGTTTAAAATCAATATTTATTTTCCCAAGTTTAAAATTAACAACCAAATATTGGGATGCTGTCAAAACTTCCCCAGGTTTTGCGATTTTGGCCTCCTTATTTGAGTTACCAAATCTTCTTAGTTTACGAGATACGGCAATTTTTGAGATTTTTCAAAAGTTTCGAAAAAAAGTAACTTGCAAAAAATTTCACGAAATATGAACTTCTCAACCTTGTCTATTTTATATTTAAATGCGGGCTTCATTATCTCGCCATGGTTAAGTTTTTTCAACGTATTATTTTTGCATGTTTAAGCTATATCCGTATATTGCAATGGTTAAGATTTTTTTCGATTTTCCAGTTTAAAATCAATATTTATTTTCCCAAGTTTGAAATTAACAACCAAATATTGAGATGCTGTCAAAACTTCCCCAGGTTTTGCGATTTTGGCCTCCATATTTGAGTTACCAATTCTTTTTAGTTTACGAGATACGGCAATTTTCGAGATTTTTCAAAAGTTTCGAAAAAAAAGTGACTTGAAAAAAATTCACAAAATATAAAATTCTCAACCTTGTCTATTATATATTTAAATGCGAGCTTCACTATCTTGCCATGGTTAAGTTTTTTCAACGTATTGTTTCTGCATGTTTAAGCTATATCCGTATATTGCAATGGTTAAAACTTTTTTCGATTTTCCAGTTTAAAATCAATATTTATTTTCCCAAGTTTGAAATTAACAACCAAATATTGAGATGCTGTCAAAACTTCCCCAGGTTTTGCGATTTTGGCCTCCTTATTTGAGTTACCAAATCTTCTTAGTTTACGAGATACGGCAATTTTTGAGATTTTTCAAAAGTTTCGAAAAAAAGTAACTTGCAAAAAATTTCACAAAATATGAAATTCTCAACCTTGTCTTTTATATATTTAAATGCAGGCTTCACTATCTCGCCATGGTTAAGTTTTTTCAACGTATTATTTTTGCATGTTTAAGCTATATCCGTATATTGCAATGGTTAGGATTTTTTTCGATTTTCCAGTTTAAAATCAATATTTATTTTCCCAAGTTTAAAATTAACAACCAAATATTGGGATGCTGTCAAAACTTCCCCAGGTTTTGCGATTTTGGCCTCCTTATTTGAGTTACCAAATCTTCTTAGTTTACGAGATACGGCAATTTTTGAGATTTTTCAAAAGTTTCGAAAAAAAGTAACTTGCAAAAAATTTCACGAAATATGAACTTCTCAACCTTGTCTATTTTATATTTAAATGCGGGCTTCATTATCTCGCCATGGTTAAGTTTTTTCAACGTATTATTTTTGCATGTTTAAGCTATATCCGTATATTGCAATGGTTAAGATTTTTTTCGATTTTCCAGTTTAAAATCAATATTTATTTTCTCAAGTTTGAAATTAACAACCAAATATTGAGATGCTGTCAAAACTTCCCCAGGTTTTGCGATTTTGGCCTCCATATTTGAGTTACCAATTCTTTTTAGTTTACGAGATACGGCAATTTTCGAGATTTTTCAAAAGTTTCGAAAAAAAAGTGACTTGAAAAAAATTCACAAAATATAAAATTCTCAACCTTGTCTATTATATATTTAAATGCGAGCTTCACTATCTTGCCATGGTTAAGTTTTTTCAACGTATTGTTTCTGCATGTTTAAGCTATATCCGTATATTGCAATGGTTAAGACTTTTTCGCGATTTTCCAGTTTAAAATCAATATTTATTTTCCCAAGTTTGAAATTAACAACCAAATATTGAGATGCTGTCAAAACTTCCCCAGGTTTTGCGATTTTGGCCTCCATATTTGAGTTACCAATTCTTTTTAGTTTACGAGATACGGCAATTTTTGAGATTTTTCAAAAGTTTCGAAAAAAAGTAACTTGAAAAAATTTCACGAAATATGAACTTCTCAACCTTGTCTATTTTATATTTAAATGCCGGCTTCATTATCTCGCCATGGTTAAGTTTTTTCAACGTATTATTTTTGCATGTTTAAGCTATATCCGTATATTGCAATGGTTAAGATTTTTTTCGATTTTCCAGTTTAAAATCAATATTTATTTTCCCAAGTTTGAAATTAACAACCAAATATTGAGATGCTGTCAAAACTTCCCCAGGTTTTGCGATTTTGGCCTCCATATTTGAGTTACCAATTCTTTTTAGTTTACGAGATACGGCAATTTTCGAGATTTTTCAAAAGTTTCGAAAAAAAAGTGACTTGAAAAAAATTCACAAAATATAAAATTCTCAACCTTGTCTATTATATATTTAAATGCGAGCTTCACTATCTTGCCATGGTTATGTTTTTTCAACGTATTGTTTCTGCATGTTTAAGCTATATCCGTATATTGCAATGGTTAAAAAAAATTTTTTCGATTTTCCAGTTTAAAATCAATGTATATTTTCCCAATTTTGAAATTAACAACCCAATATTCTATTAAATATTTAAATGCGGGCTTCTCTATCTCGCCATGGTTAAGTTTTTTCAACGTATTATTTTTGCATGTTTAAGCTATATCCGCATATTGCAATGGTTAAGATTTTTTTTCGATCTTCCAGTTTAAATTCAATGTTTATTTTCCCAAGTTTGAAATTAACAACCAAATGTTGAGACACTGTCTAAACTTCCCCAGGTTTTGCGATTTTGGCTTCCATATTTGAAATACCAAATCTTTTTAGTTTACGAGATACGGCAATTTTTGAGATTTTTCAAAAATTTCGAAAAAAAGTAACATGAAAAAATTTCACAAAATATGAAATTCTCAACCTTGTCTATGATATATTTGAATGCGGGATTCACTATCTCGCCATGGTTAAGCTTTTTCAACGTATTATTTTTGCATGTTTAAGCTATATCCGTATATTGCAATGGTTAAGATTTTTTTTTCGATTTTCCAGTTTAAATTCAATGTTTATATTCCCAAGTTTGAAATTAACAACCAAATATTGAGATGCTGTCAAAACTTCCCCAGGTTTTGCGATTTTGGCCTCCATATTTGAGTTACCAATTCTTTTTAGTTTACGAGATACGGCAATTTTCGAGATTTTTCAAAAGTTTCGAAAAAAAAGTGACTTGAAAAAAATTCACAAAATATAAAATTCTCAACCTTGTCTATTATATATTTAAATGCGAGCTTCACTATCTTGCCATGGTTAAGTTTTTTCAACGTATTGTTTCTGCATGTTTAAGCTATATCCGTATATTGCAATGGTTAAAAAAAATTTTTTCGATTTTCCAGTTTAAAATCAATGTATATTTTCCCAATTTTGAAATTAACAACCCAATATTCTATTAAATATTTAAATGCGGGCTTCTCTATCTCGCCATGGTTAAGTTTTTTCAACGTATTATTTTTGCATGTTTAAGCTATATCCGTATATTGCAATGGTTAAGATTTTTTTTCGATCTTCCAGTTTAAATTCAATGTTTATTTTCCCAAGTTTGAAATTATCAACCAAATGTTGAGACACTGTCTAAACTTCCCCAGGTTTTGCGATTTTGGCTTCCATATTTGAGTTACCAAATCTTTTTAGTTTACGAGATACGGCAATTTTCGTGATGTTTCAAAAGTTTCGAAGAAAATTAACTTGAAAAAATTTCACAAAATATGAAATTCTTAACCTTGTCTATTATATATTTAAATGCGGGCTTCACTATCTCGCCATGGTTAAGTTTTTTTAACGTAATATTTTTGCATGTTTAAGCTATATCCGTATATTGCAATGGTTAAGATTTTTTTTTCGATTTTCCAGTTTAAATTCAATGTTTATATTCCCAAGTTTGAAATTAACAACCAAATATTGAGATGCTGTCAAAACTTCCCCAAGTTTTGCGATTTTGGCCTCCATATTTGAGTTACCAATTCTTTTTAGTTTACGAGATACGGCAATTTTCGAGATTTTTCAAAAGTTTCGAAAAAAAAGTGACTTGAAAAAAATTCACAAAATATAAAATTCTCAACCTTGTCTATTATATATTTAAATGCGAGCTTCACTATCTTGCCATGGTTAAGTTTTTTCAACGTATTGTTTCTGCATGTTTAAGCTATATCCGTATATTGCAATGGTTAAAAAATTTTTTTTCGATTTTCCAGTTTAAAATCAATGTATATTTTCCCAATTTTGAAATTAACAACCCAATATTCTATTGAATATTTAAATGCGGGCTTCTCTATCTCGCCATGGTTAAGTTTTTTCAACGTATTATTTTTGCATGTTTAAGCTATATCCGTATATTGCAATGGTTAAGATTTTTTTTCGATCTTCCAGTTTGAATTCAATGTTTATTTTCCCAAGTTTGAAATTAACAACCAAATGTTGAGACGCTGTCAAAACTTCCCCAGGTTTTGCGATTTTGGCTTCCGTATTTGAGTTATCAAATCTTTTTAGTTTACGAGATACGGCAATTTTCGTGATGTTTCAAAAGTTTCGAAGAAAATTAACTTGAAAAAATTTCACAAAATATGAAATTCTTAACCTTGTCTATTATATATTTAAATGCGGGCTTCACTATCTCGCCATGGTTAAGTTTTTTTAACGTATTATTTTTGCATGCTTAAGCTAAATCCGTATATTGCAATGGTTAAGATTTTTTTTCGATTTTCCAGTTTAAATTCAATGTTTATATTCCCAAGTTTGAAATTAACAACCAAATATTGAGATGCTGTCAAAACTTCCCCAGGTTTTGCCATTTTGGCCTCCATATTTGAGTTACCAATTCTTTTTAGTTTACGAGATACGGCAATTTTCGAGATTTTTCAAAAGTTTCGAAAAAAAAAATGACTTTAAAAAAATTCACAAAATATAAAATTCTCAACCTTGTCTATTATATATTTAAATGCGGGCTTCACTATCTTGCCATGGTTAAGTTTTTTCAACGTATTGTTTTTGCATGTTTAAGCTATATCCGTATATTGCAAAGGTTAAAAAAAAATTTTTTCGACTTTCCAGTTTAAAATCAATGTATATTTTCCCAATTTTGAAATTAACAACCCAATATTCTCCTAAATATTTAAATGCGGGCTTCACTATCTCGCCATGGTTAAGCTTTTTCAACGTATTATTTTTGCATGTTTAAGCTATATCCGTATATTGCAATGGTTAAGATTTTTTCTCGTTTTTCCAGTTTAAATTCAATGTTTATTTTCCCAAGTTTGAAATTAACAACCAAATGTTGAGACGCTGTCAAAACTTCCCCATGTTTTTCGGTTTTGGCCTCCATATTTGAGTTACCAAATCTTTTTAGTTTACGAGATACGGCAATTTTCGTGATGTTTCAAAAGTTTCGAAAGAGAATTAACTTGAAAAAATTTCACAAAATATGAAATTCTTAACCTTGTTTATTATATATTTAAATGCGGGCTTCACTATCTCGCCATGGTTAAGTTTTTTTAACGTATTATTTTTGCATGTTTAAGCTATATCCGTATACTGCAATGGTTAAGATTTTTTTTCGATTTTCCAGTTTACATTCAATGTTTATTTTCCCAAGTTTGAAATTAACAACCAAATATTGAGATGCTGTCAAAACTTCCCCAGGTTTTGCGATTTTGGCCTCCATATTTGAGCTACCGAATCTTTTTAGTTTACGAGATACGGCAATTTTCGTGATGTTTCAAAAGTTTCCAAAAAAATTAACTTGAAAAAATTTCACAAAATATGAAATTCTTAACCTTGTCTATTATATATTTAAATGCGGGCTTCACTATCTCGCCATGGTTAAGTTTTTTTAACGTATTATTTTTGCATGTTTAAGCTATATCCGTATATTGCAATGGTTAAGATTTTTTTTTCGATTTTCCAGTTTAAATTCAATGTTTATTTTCCCAAGTTTGAAATTAACAACCAAATATTGAGATGCTCTCAAAACTTCCCCAGGTTTTGCGATTTTGGCCTCCATATTTGAGTTACCAAATCTTTTTAGTTTACGAGATACGGCAATTTTCGAGATTTTTCAAAAATTTCGAAAAAAAATTAACTTGAAAAAATTTCACAAAATATAAAATTCTCAACGTTGTCTATTAAATATTTAAATGCGGGCTTCACTATCTCGCCATGGTTACGTTTTTTCAATATAATAGTTTTGCATGCTTAAGCCATATCCGTATGTTGTAATGGTTAAGATTTTATTTTCGATTTTCCAGTTTAAAATCATTGTATATTTTCCCATTTTTGAAATAAACAACCCAATATTCTTTTAAATATTTAAATGCGGGTTTCACTATCTCGCCATGGTTAAGCTTTTTCAACGTATTATTTTTTTATGTTTAAGCTATATCCGTATATTGCAATGGTTAAGATTCTTTTTTTCGATTTTCCAGTTTAAATTCAATGTTTATTTTCCCAAGTTTGAAATTAACAACCAAATATTGAGATGCTGTCAAAACTTCCCCAGGTTTTGCGATTTTGGCCTCCATATTTGAGTTACCAATTCTTTTTAGTTTACGAGATACGGCAATTTTCGAGATTTTTCAAAAGTTTCGAAAAAAAAAATGACTTTAAAAAAATTCACAAAATATAAAATTCTCAACCTTGTCTATTATATATTTAAATGCGGGCTTCACTATCTTGCCATGGTTAAGTTTTTTCAACGTATTGTTTTTGCATGTTTAAGCTATATCCGTATATTGCAAAGGTTAAAAAAAAATTTTTTTCGACTTTCCAGTTTAAAATCAATGTATATTTTCCCAATTTTGAAATTAACAACCCAATATTCTCCTAAATATTTAAATGCGGGCTTCACTATCTCGCCATGGTTAAGCTTTTTCAACGTATTATTTTTGCATGTTTAAGCTATATCCGTATATTGCAATGGTTAAGATTTTTTCTCGTTTTTCCAGTTTAAATTCAATGTTTATTTTCCCAAGTTTGAAATTAACAACCAAATGTTGAGACGCTGTCAAAACTTCCCCATGTTTTTCGGTTTTGGCCTCCATATTTGAGCTACCGAATCTTTTTAGTTTACGAGATACGGCAATTTTCGTGATGTTTCAAAAGTTTCCAAAAAAATTAACTTGAAAAAATTTCACAAAATATGAAATTCTTAACCTTGTCTATTATATATTTAAATGCGGGCTTCACTATCTCGCCATGGTTAAGTTTTTTTAACGTATTATTTTTGCATGTTTAAGCTATATCCGTATATTGCAATGGTTAAGATTTTTTTTTCGATTTTCCAGTTTAAATTCAATGTTTATTTTCCCAAGTTTGAAATTAACAACCAAATATTGAGATGCTGTCAAAACTTCCCCAGGTTTTGCGATTTTGGCCTCCATATTTGAGTTACCAATTCTTTTTAGTTTACGAGATACGGCAATTTTCGAGATTTTTCAAAAGTTTCGAAAAAAAAAATGACTTTAAAAAAATTCACAAAATATAAAATTCTCAACCTTGTCTATTATATATTTAAATGCGGGCTTCACTATCTTGCCATGGTTAAGTTTTTTCAACGTATTGTTTTTGCATGTTTAAGCTATATCCGTATATTGCAAAGGTTAAAAAAAAATTTTTTCGACTTTCCAGTTTAAAATCAATGTATATTTTCCCAATTTTGAAATTAACAACCCAATATTCTCCTAAATATTTAAATGCGGGCTTCACTATCTCGCCATGGTTAAGCTTTTTCAACGTATTATTTTTGCATGTTTAAGCTATATCCGTATATTGCAATGGTTAAGATTTTTTCTCGTTTTTCCAGTTTAAATTCAATGTTTATTTTCCCAAGTTTGAAATTAACAACCAAATGTTGAGACGCTGTCAAAACTTCCCCATGTTTTTCGGTTTTGGCCTCCATATTTGAGTTACCAAATCTTTTTAGTTTACGAGATACGGCAATTTTCGTGATGTTTCAAAAGTTTCGAAAGAGAATTAACTTGAAAAAATTTCACAAAATATGAAATTCTTAACCTTGTTTATTATATATTTAAATGCGGGCTTCACTATCTCGCCATGGTTAAGTTTTTTTAACGTATTATTTTTGCATGTTTAAGCTATATCCGTATACTGCAATGGTTAAGATTTTTTTTCGATTTTCCAGTTTACATTCAATGTTTATTTTCCCAAGTTTGAAATTAACAACCAAATATTGAGATGCTGTCAAAACTTCCCCAGGTTTTGCGATTTTGGCCTCCATATTTGAGCTACCGAATCTTTTTAGTTTACGAGATACGGCAATTTTCGTGATGTTTCAAAAGTTTCCAAAAAAATTAACTTGAAAAAATTTCACAAAATATGAAATTCTTAACCTTGTCTATTATATATTTAAATGCGGGCTTCACTATCTCGCCATGGTTAAGTTTTTTTAACGTATTATTTTTGCATGTTTAAGCTATATCCGTATATTGCAATGGTTAAGATTTTTTTTTCGATTTTCCAGTTTAAATTCAATGTTTATTTTCCCAAGTTTGAAATTAACAACCAAATATTGAGATGCTGTCAAAACTTCCCCAGGTTTTGCGATTTTGGCCTCCATATTTGAGTTACCAAATCTTTTTAGTTTACGAGATACGGCAATTTTCGAGATTTTTCAAAAATTTCGAAAAAAAATTAACTTGAAAAAATTTCACAAAATATAAAATTCTCAACGTTGTCTATTAAATATTTAAATGCGGGCTTCACTATCTCGCCATGGTTACGTTTTTTCAATATAATAGTTTTGCATGCTTAAGCCATATCCGTATGTTGTAATGGTTAAGATTTTATTTTCGATTTTCCAGTTTAAAATCATTGTATATTTTCCCATTTTTGAAATAAACAACCCAATATTCTTTTAAATATTTAAATGCGGGTTTCACTATCTCGCCATGGTTAAGCTTTTTCAACGTATTATTTTTTTTATGTTTAAGCTATATCCGTATATTGCAATGGTTAAGATTCTTTTTTTCGATTTTCCAGTTTAAATTCAATGTTTATTTTCCCAAGTTTGAAATTAACAACCAAATACTGAGACGCTGTCAAAACTTCCCCAGGTTTTGCGATTTTGGCCTCCATATTTGAGTTACCAAATCTTTTTAGTTTACGAGATACCGCAATTTTCGAGATTTTTCAAAAGTATCGAAAAAAAGTAACTTGAAAAAAATTTCACAAAATATGAAATTCTCGACCTTGTCTATTATATATTTAAATGCGGGCTTCACTATCTCGCCATGGTTAAGTTTTTTCAACGTAATAGTTTTGCATGCTTAAGCTACATCCGTATATTGCAAAGGTTAAGATTTTTTTTTCGATTTTCTAGTTTAAAATCAATGTATATTTTCCCAATTTTGAAATTAACAACCCAATATTCTATTAAATATTTAAATGCGGGCTTCACTATCTCGCCATGGTTAAGCTTTTTCAACGTATTATTTTTGCATGTTCAAGCTATATCCGTATATTGCAATGGTTAAGATTTTTTTTCGATTTTCCAGTTTAAATTCAATGTTTATTTTCCCAAGTTTGATATTAACAACCAAATGTTGAGACGCTGTCAAAACTTCCCCAAGTTTTTCGATTTTAGCCTCCATATTTGAGTTACAAATTCTTTTTAGTTTACGAGATACGGCAATTTTCGAGATTTTTCAAAAGTTTCGAAAAAAAAGTGACTTGAAAAAAATTCACAAAATATAAAATTCTCAACCTTGTCTATTATATATTTAAATGCGAGCTTCACTATCTTGCCATGGTTAAGTTTTTTTAACGTATTATTTTTGCATGTTTAAGCTATATCCGTATATTGCAATGGTTAAGATTTTTTTTTCGATTTTCCAGTTTAAATTCATTGTTTATTTTCCCAAGTTTGAAATTTACAACCAAATATTGAGATGCTGTCAAAACTTCCCCAGGTGTTGGAATTTTGGCCTCCATATTTGAGTTACCAAATCTTCTTAGTTTACGAGATACGGCAATTTTTGAGATTTTTCAAAAGTTTCGAGAAAAAGTAACTTGAAAAAATTTCACAAAATATGAAATTCTCAACCTGGTCTATTATATATTTAAATGCGGGCTTCACTATCTTGCCATGGTTGAGTTTTTTTAACGTATTTTTTTGCATGTTTAAGCTATATCCGTATATAGCAATGGTAAATATTTTTTTTTCGAATTTCCAGTTTAAAATCAATGTTTATTTTCCCAAGTTTGAAAAAAACAACCCAATATTCTATTATATAATTAAATGCGGGCTTCACTATCTTGCCATGATTAAGTTTTTTCAACGTATTATTTTTGCATGTTTAAGCTATATCCGTATATAGCAATGGTTAAGATTTTTTTTTTCGATTTTCCAGTTTAAATTCAATGTTTATTTTCCCAAGTTTGAAATTAACAACCAAATATTGAGATGTTGTCAAAACTTTCCCAGGTTTTGCGATTTTGGCCTCCATATTTGAGTTACCAAATCTTTTTAGTTTACGAGATACGGCAATTTTCGAGATTTTTCAAAAGTTTCGAAAAAAAATTAACTTGAAAAAATTTCACAAAATATGAAATTCTCAACCTGGTCTATTATATATTTAAATGCGGGCTTCACTTTCTTGCCATGGTTAAGTTTTTTCAACGTATTTTTTGCATGTTTAAGTTATATCCGTATATAGCAATGGTTAAGATTTTTTTTTCGATTTTCCAGTTTAAAATCAGTGTTTATTTTCCCAAGTTTGAAATTAACAACCAAATATTCTATTATATAATTAAATGCGGGCTTCACTTTCTCGCCATGGTTAAGCTTTTTCAACGTATTATTTTTGCATGTTTAAGCTATATCCGTACATTGCAATGGTTAAGATTTTTTTTTCGATTTTCCAGTTTAAATTCAATGTTTATTTTCCCAAATTTGAAATTAACAACCAAATATTGAGATGCTGTCAAAACTTTCCCAGGTTTTGCGATTTTGGCCTCCATATTTGAGTTACCAAATCTTTTTAGTTTACGAGATACGGCAATTTTCGAGATTTTTCAAAAGTTTCGAAAAAAAAGTGACTTGAAAAAATTTCACAAATTATGAAATTCTCAACCTGGTCTATTATATATTTAAATGCGGGCTTCACTTTCTTGCCATGGATAAGTTTTTTCAACGTATTTTTTTTGCATGTTTAAGCTATATCCGTATATAGCAATGGTTAAGATTTTTTTTTCGATTTTCCAGTTTAAAATCAATGTTTATTTTCCCAAGTTTGAAATTAACAACCAAATATTCTATTATATAATTAAATGCGGGCTTCACTTTCTCGCCATGGTTAAGCTTTTTCAACGTATTATTTTTGCATGTTTAGGCTATATCCGTGTTTTGCGATGGTTAAGATTTTTTTTTCGATTTTTCAGTTCAAATTCAATGTTTATTTTCCCAAGTTTGAAATTAACATTCAAATATTGAGATGCTGTCAACACTTCCCCAGTTGTTGCAATTTTGGCTTCCATATTTGAGTTACCAAATCTTCTTAGTTTACGAGATACGGCAATTTTTGAGATTTTTCAAAAGTTTCGAAAAAAAGTAACTTGAAAAAATTTCACGAAATATGAACTTTTCAACCTTGTCTTTTATATATTTAAATGCGGGCTTCACTATCTTGCCATGGTTAAGTTTTTTTAACGTATTTTTTTGCATGGTTACGCTATATCCGTATATTGCAATGGTTAAGATTTTTTTTTCGATTTTCCAGTTTAAATTCAATGTTTATTTTCCCAAATTTGAAATTAACAAACAAATATTGACATGCTGTCAAAACTTCCCCAGGTTTTGCGATTTTGGCCTCCATATTTGAGTTACCAAATCTTTTTAGTTTACGAGATACGGCAATTTTCGATATTTTTCAAAAGTTTCGAAAAAAAGTAACTTGCAAAAAATTTCACAAAATATGAAATTCTCAACCTTGTCTTTTAAATATTTAAATGCAGGCTTCACTATCTCGCCATGGTTAAGTTTTTTCAACGTATTATTTTTGCATTTTTAAGCTATATCCGTATATTGCAATGGTTAAGATTTTTTTTCGATTTTCCAGTTTAAAATCAATATTTATTTTCCCAAGTTTAAAATTAACAACCAAATATTGGGATGCTGTAAAAAAACTTCCCCAGGTTTTGCGATTTTGGCCTCCTTATTTGAGTTACCAAATCTTTTTAGTTTACGAGATACGGCAATTTTCGAGATTTTTCAAAAGTTTCGAAAAAAAAGTGACTTGAAAAAATTTCACAAATTATGAAATTCTCAACCTGGCCTATCATATATTTAAATGCGGGCTTCACTTTCTTGCCATGGATAAGTTTTTTCAACGTATTTTTTTTGCATGTTTAAGCTATATCCGTATATAGCAATGGTTAAGATTTTTTTTTCGATTTTCCAGTTTAAAATCAATGTTTATTTTCCCAAGTTTGAAAATAACAACCAAATATTCTATTATATAATTAAATGCGGGCTTCACTTTCTCGCCATGGTTAAGCTTTTTCAACGTATTATTTTTGCATGTTTATGCTATATCCGTGTTTTGCGATGGTTAAGATTTTTTTTTCGATTTTTCAGTTCAAATTCAATGTTTATTTTCCCAAGTTTGAAATTAACTTTCAAATATTGAGATGCTGTCAAAACTTCCCCAGTTGTTGCAATTTTTGCCTCCATATTTGAGTTACCAAATCTTCTTAGTTTACGAGATACGGCAATTTTTGAGATTTTTCAAAAGTTTCGAAAAAAAGTAACTTGCAAAAAATTTCACAAAATATGAAATTCTCAACCTTGTCTTTTATATATTTAAATGCAGGCTTCACTATCTCGCCATGGTTAAGCTTTTTCAACGTATTATTTTTGCATGTTTATGCTATATCCGTGTTTTGCGATGGTTAAGATTTTTTTTTCGATTTTTCAGTTCAAATTCAATGTTTATTTTCCCAAGTTTGAAATTAACTTTCAAATATTGAGATGCTGTCAAAACTTCCCCAGTTGTTGCAATTTTTGTCTCCATATTTGAGTTACCAAATCTTCTTAGTTTACGAGATACGGCAATTTTTGAGATTTTTCAAAAGTTTCGAAAAAAAGTAACTTGCAAAAAATTTCACAAAATATGAACTTCTCAACCTTGTCTTTTATATATTTAAATGCGGGCTTCACTATCTTGCCATGGTTAAGTTTTTTTAACGTATTTTTTTGCATGGTTACGCTATATCCGTATATTGCAATGGTTAAGATTTTTTTTTCGATTTTCCAGTTTAAATTCAATGTTTATTTTCCCAAATTTGAAATTAACAACCAAATATTGACATGCTGTCAAAACTTCCCCAGGTTTTGCGATTTTGGCCTCCGTATTTGAGTTACCAAATCTTTTTAGTTTACGAGATACGGCAATTTTCGAGATTTTTCAAAAGTTTCGAAAAAAAGTAACTTGCAAAAAATTTCACAAAATATGAAATTCTCAACCTTGTCTTTTATATATTTAAATGCAGGCTTCACTATCTCGCCATGGTTAAGTTTTTTCAACGTATTATTTTTGCATGTTTAAGCTATATCCGTATATTGCAATGGTTAAGATTTTTTTTCGATTTTCCAGTTTAAAATCAATGTTTATATTCCCAAGTTTGAAATTAACAACCAAATATTGAGATGCTGTCAAAATTTCCTCAGTTTTTGCGATTTTGGCCTCCATATTTGAGTTACCAATTCTTTTTAGTTTACGAGATACGGCAATTTTCGAGATTTTTCAAAAGTTTCGAAAAAAAAATGACTTGAAAAAAATTCACAAAATATAAAATTCTCAACCTTGTCTATCATATATTTATATGCGGGCTTCACTATCTTGCCATGGTTAAGTTTTTTCAACGTATTGTTTTTGCATGTTTAAGCTATATCCGTATATTGCAAAGGTTAAAAAAAAACTTTTTCGTTTTTCCAGTTTAAAATCAATGTATATTTTCCCAATTTTGAAATTAACAACCCAATATTCTATTAAATATGTAAATGCGGGCTTCACTATCTCGCCATGGTTAAGCTTTTTCAACGTATTATTTTTGCATGTTTAAGCTATATCCGTATATTGCAATGGTTAAGATTTTTTTTTCGATTTTCCAGTTTAAATTCAATGTTTATTTTCCCAAGTTTAAAATTAACAACCAAATATTGAGATGCTGTCAAAACTTCCCCAGGTTTTGCGATTTTGGCCTCCATATTTGAGTTACCAAATCTTTTTAGTTTACGAGATACGGCAATTTTCGAGATTTTTCAAAAATTTCGAAAAAAAATTAACTTGAAAAAATTTCACAAAATATAAAATTCTCAACGTTGTCTATTAAATATTTAAATGCGGGCTTCACTATCTCGCCATGGTTACGTTTTTTCAACATAATAGTTTTGCATGCTTAAGCTATATCCGTATGTTGCAATGGTTAAGATTTTATTTTCGATTTTCCAGTTTAAAATCATTGTATATTTTCCCATTTTTGAAATAAACAACCCAATATTCTTTTAAATATTTAAATGCGGGTTTCACTATCTCGCCATGGTTAAGCTTTTTCAACGTATTATTTTTTTTATGTTTAAGCTATATCCGTATATTGCAATGGTTAAGATTTTTTTTTCGATTTTCCAGTTTAAATTCAATGTTTATTTTCCCAAGTTTGAAATTAACAACCAAATATTGAGACGCTGTCAAAACTTCCCCAGGTTTTGCGATTTTGGCCTCCATATTTGAGTTACCAAATCTTTTTAGTTTACGAGATACCGCAATTTTCGAGATTTTTCAAAAGTATCGAAAAAAAGTAACTTGAAAAAAATTTCACAAAATATGAAATTCTCGACCTTGTCTATTATATATTTAAATGCGGGCTTCACTATCTCGCCATGGTTAAGTTTTTTCAACGTAATAGTTTTGCATGCTTAAGCTACATCCGTATATTGCAAAGGTTAAGATTTTTTTTTCGATTTTCTAGTTTAAAATCAATGTATATTTTCCCAATTTTGAAATTAACAACCCAATATTCTATTAAATATTTAAATGCGGGCTTCACTATCTCGCCATGGTTAAGCTTTTTCAACGTATTATTTTTGCATGTTCAAGCTATATCCGTATATTGCAATGGTTAAGATTTTTTTTCGATTTTCCAGTTTAAATTCAATGTTTATTTTCCCAAGTTTGATATTAACAACCAAATGTTGAGACGCTGTCAAAACTTCCCCAAGTTTTTCGATTTTAGCCTCCATATTTGAGTTACCAATTCTTTTTAGTTTACGAGATACGGCAATTTTCGAGATTTTTCAAAAGTTTCGAGAAAAAGTAACTTGAAAAAATTTCACAAAATATGAAATTCTCAACCTGGTCTATTATATATTTAAATGCGGGCTTCACTATCTTGCCATGGTTGAGTTTTTTTAACGTATTTTTTTGCATGTTTAAGCTATATCCGTATATAGCAATGGTAAATATTTTTTTTTCGAATTTCCAGTTTAAAATCAATGTTTATTTTCCCAAGTTTGAAAAAAACAACCCAATATTCTATTATATAATTAAATGCGGGCTTCACTATCTTGCCATGATTAAGTTTTTTCAACGTATTATTTTTGCATGTTTAAGCTATATCCGTATATAGCAATGGTTAAGATTTTTTTTTTCGATTTTCCAGTTTAAATTCAATGTTTATTTTCCCAAGTTTGAAATTAACAACCAAATATTGAGATGCTGTCAAAACTTTCCCAGGTTTTGCGATTTTGGCCTCCATATTTGAGTTACCAAATCTTTTTAGTTTACGAGATACGGCAATTTTCGAGATTTTTCAAAAGTTTCGAAAAAAAATTAACTTGAAAGAATTTCACAAAATATGAAATTCTCAACCTGGTCTATTATATATTTAAATGCGGGCTTCACTTTCTTGCCATGGTTAAGTTTTTTCAACGTATTTTTTGCATGTTTAAGTTATATCCGTATATAGCAATGGTTAAGATTTTTTTTTCGATTTTCCAGTTTAAAATCAGTGTTTATTTTCCCAAGTTTGAAATTAACAACCAAATATTCTATTATATAATTAAATGCGGGCTTCACTTTCTCGCCATGGTTAAGCTTTTTCAACGTATTATTTTTGCATGTTTAAGCTATATCCGTACATTGCAATGGTTAAGATTTTTTTTTCGATTTTCCAGTTTAAATTCAATGTTTATTTTCCCAAATTTGAAATTAACAACCAAATATTGAGATGCTGTCAAAACTTTCCCAGGTTTTGCGATTTTGGCCTCCATATTTGAGTTACCAAATCTTTTTAGTTTACGAGATACGGCAATTTTCGAGATTTTTCAAAAGTTTCGAAAAAAAAGTGACTTGAAAAAATTTCACAAATTATGAAATTCTCAACCTGGTCTATTATATATTTAAATGCGGGCTTCACTTTCTTGCCATGGATAAGTTTTTTCAACGTATTTTTTTTGCATGTTTAAGCTATATCCGTATATAGCAATGGTTAAGATTTTTTTTTCGATTTTCCAGTTTAAAATCAATGTTTATTTTCCCAAGTTTGAAATTAACAACCAAATATTCTATTATATAATTAAATGCGGGCTTCACTTTCTCGCCATGGTTAAGCTTTTTCAACGTATTATTTTTGCATGTTTAGGCTATATCCGTGTTTTGCGATGGTTAAGATTTTTTTTTCGATTTTTCAGTTCAAATTCAATGTTTATTTTCCCAAGTTTGAAATTAACATTCAAATATTGAGATGCTGTCAACACTTCCCCAGTTGTTGCAATTTTGGCTTCCATATTTGAGTTACCAAATCTTCTTAGTTTACGAGATACGGCACTTTTTGAGATTTTTCAAAAGTTTCGAAAAAAAGTAACTTGAAAAAATTTCACGAAATATGAACTTCTCAACCTTGTCTTTTATATATTTAAATGCGGGCTTCACTATCTTGCCATGGTTAAGTTTTTTTAACGTATTTTTCGAAAAAAAAGTGACTTGAAAAAATTTCACAAATTATGAAATTCTCAACCTGGCCTATCATATATTTAAATGCGGGCTTCACTTTCTTGCCATGGATAAGGTTTTTCAACGTATTTTTTTTGCATGTTTAAGCTATATCCGTATATAGCAATGGTTAAGATTTTTTTTTCGATTTTCCAGTTTAAAATCAATGTTTATTTTCCCAAGTTTGAAATTAACAACCAAATATTCTATTATATAATTAAATGCGGGCTTCACTTTCTCGCCATGGTTAAGCTTTTTCAACGTATTATTTTTGCATGTTTAAGCTATATCCGTATATAGCAATGGTTAAGATTTTTTTTTCGATTTTCCAGTTTAAAATCAATGTTTATTTTCCCAAGTTTCGAAAAAAAAGTGACTTGAAAAAATTTCACAAATTATGAAATTCTCAACCTGGCCTATCATATATTTAAATGCGGGCTTCACTTTCTTGCCATGGATAAGTTTTTTCAACGTATTTTTTTTGCATGTTTAAGCTATATCCGTATATAGCAATGGTTAAGATTTTTTTTTCGATTTTCCAGTTTAAAATCAATGTTTATTTTCCCAAGTTTGAAATTAACAACCAAATATTCTATTATATAATTAAATGCGGGCTTCACTTTCTCGCCATGGTTAAGCTTTTTCAACGTATTATTTTTGCATGTTTAGGCTATATCCGTGTTTTGCGATGGTTAAGATTTTTTTTTCGATTTTTCAGTTCAAATTCAATGTTTATTTTCCCAAATTTGAAATTAACATTCAAATATTGAGATGCTGTCAACACTTCCCCAGTTGTTGCAATTTTGGCTTCCATATTTGAGTTACCAAATCTTCTTAGTTTACGAGATACGGCAATTTTTGAGATTTTTCAAAAGTTTCGAAAAAAAAGTAACTTGAAAAAATTTCACGAAATATGAACTTCTCAACCTTGTCTTTTATATATTTAAATGCGGGCTTCACTATCTTGCCATGGTTAAGTTTTTTTAACGTATTTTTTTGCATGGTTACGCTATATCCGTATATTGCAATGGTTAAGATTTTTTTTTCGATTTTCCAGTTTAAATTCAATGTTTATTTTCCCAAATTTGAAATTAACAACCAAATATTGACATGCTGTCAAAACTTCACCAGGTTTTGCGATTTTGGCCTCCATATTTGAGTTACCAAATCTTTTTAGTTTACGAGATACGGCAATTTTCGATATTTTTCAAAAGTTTCGAAAAAAAGTAACTTGCAAAAAATTTCACAAAATATGAAATTCTCAACCTTGTCTTTTAAATATTTAAATGCAGGCTTCACTATCTCGCCATGGTTAAGTTTTTTCAACGTATTATTTTTGCATGTTTAAGCTATATCCGTATATTGCAATGGTTAAGATTTTTTTTCGATTTTCCAGTTTAAAATCAATATTTATTTTCCCAAGTTTAAAATTAACAACCAAATATTGGGATGCTGTAAAAAAACTTCCCCAGGTTTTGCGATTTTGGCCTCCTTATTTGAGTTACCAAATCTTTTTAGTTTACGAGATACGGCAATTTTCGAGATTTTTCAAAAGTTTCGAAAAAAAAGTGACTTGAAAAAATTTCACAAATTATGAAATTCTCAACCTGGCCTATCATATATTTAAATGCGGGCTTCACTTTCTTGCCATGGATAAGTTTTTTCAACGTATTTTTTTTGCATGTTTAAGCTATATCCGTATATAGCAATGGTTAAGATTTTTTTTTCGATTTTCCAGTTTAAAATCAATGTTTATTTTCCCAAGTTTGAAATTAACAACCAAATATTCTATTATATAATTAAATGCGGGCTTCACTTTCTCGCCATGGTTAAGCTTTTTCAACGTATTATTTTTGCATGTTTAAGCTATATCCGTGTTTTGCGATGGTTAAGATTTTTTTTTCGATTTTTCAGTTCAAATTCAATGTTTATTTTCCCAAGTTTGAAATTAACTTTCAAATATTGAGATGCTGTCAAAACTTCCCCAGTTGTTGCAATTTTTGCCTCCATATTTGAGTTACCAAATCTTCTTAGTTTACGAGATACGGCAATTTTTGAGATTTTTCAAAAGTTTCGAAAAAAAGTAACTTGAAAAAATTTCACGAAATATGAACTTCTCAACCTTGTCTTTTATATATTTAAATGCGGGCTTCACTATCTTGCCATGGTTAAGTTTTTTTAACGTATTTTTTTGCATGGTTACGCTATATCCGTATATTGCAATGGTTAAAATTTTTTTTTCGATTTTCCAGTTTAAATTCAATGTTTATTTTCCCAAATTTGAAATTAACAACCAAATATTGACATGCTGTCAAAACTTCCCCAGGTTTTGCGATTTTGGCCTCCGTATTTGAGTTACCAAATCTTTTTAGTTTACGAGATACGGCAATTTTCGAGATTTTTCAAAAGTTTCGAAAAAAAGTAACTTGCAAAAAATTTCACAAAATATGAAATTCTCAACCTTGTCTTTTATATATTTAAATGCAGGCTTCACTATCTCGCCATGGTTAAGTTTTTTCAACGTATTATTTTTGCATGTTTAAGCTATATCCGTATATTGCAATGGCTAAGATTTTTTTTCGATTTTCCAGTTTAAAATCAATATTTATTTTCCCAAGTTTAAAATTAACAACCAAATATTGGGATGCTGTAAAAAAAACTTCCCCAGGTTTTGCGATTTTGGCCTCCTTATTTGAGTTACCAAATCTTTTTAGTTTACGAGATACGGCAATTTTCGAGATTTTTCAAAAGTTTCGAAAAAAAAGTGACTTGAAAAAATTTCACAAATTATGAAATTCTCAACCTGGCCTATCATATATTTAAATGCGGGCTTCACTTTCTTGCCATGGATAAGTTTTTTCAACGTATTTTTTTTGCATGTTTAAGCTATATCCGTATTTTGCAATTGTTAAGATTTTTTTTCGATTTTCCAGTTTAAAATCAATGTTTATTTTCCCAAGTTTGAAATTAACAACCAAATATTCTATTATATAATTAAATGCGGGCTTCACTTTCTCGCCATGGTTAAGCTTTTTCAACGTATTATTTTTGCATGTTTAAGCTATATCCGTGTTTTGCGATGGTTAAGATTTTTTTTTCGATTTTTCAGTTCAAATTCAATGTTTATTTTCCCAAGTTTGAAATTAACTTTCAAATATTGAGATGCTGTCAAAACTTCCCCAGTTGTTGCAATTTTTGCCTCCATATTTGAGTTACCAAATCTTCTTAGTTTACGAGATACGGCAATTTTTGAGATTTTTCAAAAGTTTCGAAAAAAAGTAACTTGAAAAAATTTCACGAAATATGAACTTCTCAACCTTGTCTTTTATATATTTAAATGCGGGCTTCACTATCTTGCCATGGTTAAGTTTTTTTAACGTATTTTTTTGCATGGTTACGCTATATCCGTATATTGCAATGGTTAAGATTTTTTTTTCGATTTTCCAGTTTAAATTCAATGTTTATTTTCCCAAATTTGAAATTAACAACCAAATATTGACATGCTGTCAAAACTTCCCCAGGTTTTGCGATTTTGGCCTCCGTATTTGAGTTACCAAATCTTTTTAGTTTACGAGATACGGCAATTTTCGAGATTTTTCAAAAGTTTCGAAAAAAAGTAACTTGCAAAAAATTTCACAAAATATGAAATTCTCAACCTTGTCTTTTATATATTTAAATGCAGGCTTCACTATCTCGCCATGGTTAAGTTTTTTCAACGTATTATTTTTGCATGTTTAAGCTATATCCGTATATTGCAATGGTTAAGATTTTTTTTCGATTTTCCAGTTTAAAATCAATATTTATTTTCCCAAGTTTAAAATTAACAACCAAATATTGGGATGCTGTCAAAACTTCCCCAGGTTTTGCGATTTTGGCCTCCTTATTTGAGTTACCAAATCTTCTTAGTTTACGAGATACGGCAATTTTTGAGATTTTTCAAAAGTTTCGAAAAAAAGTAACTTGAAAAAATTTAACGAAATATCAAATTCTCAACTTTATCTATTATATATTTAAATGCGGGCTTCATTATCTCGCCATGGTTAAGTTTTTTCAACGTATTATTTTTGCATGTTTAAGCTATATCCGTATATTGCAATGGTTAAGATTTTTTTTTCGATTTTCCAGTTTAAATTCAATGTTTATATTCCCAAGTTTGAAATTAACAACCAAATATTGAGATGCTGTCAAAACTTCCCCAGGTTTTGCGATTTTGGCCTCCATATTTGAGTTACCAATTCTTTTTAGTTTACGAGATACGGCAATTTTCGAGATTTTTCAAAAGTTTCGAAAAAAATTAACTTGAAAAAATTTCACAAAATATGAAATTCTTAACCTTGTCTAGTATATATTTAAATGCGGGCTTCACTATCTCGCCATGGTTAAGTTTTTTTTAACGTATTATTTTTGCATGTTTAAGCTATATCCGTATATTGCAATGGTTAAGATTTTTTTTCGATTTTCCAGTTTAAATTCAATGTTTATATTCCCAAGTTTGAAATTAACAACCAAATATTGAGATGCTGTCAAAATTTCCCCAGGTTTTGCGATTTTGGCCTCCATATTTGAGTTACCAATTCTTTTTAGTTTACGAGATACGGCAATTTTCGAGATTTTTCAAAAGTTTCGAAAAAAAAATGACTTGAAAAAAATTCACAAAATATAAAATTCTCAACCTTGTCTATTATATATTTAAATGCGGGCTTCACTATCTTTCCATGGTTAAGTTTTTTCAACGTATTGTTTTTGCATGTTTAAGCTATATCCGTATATTGCAAAGGTTAAAAAAAAACTTTTTCGACTTTCCAGTTTAAAATCAATGTATATTTTCCCAATTTTGAAATTAACAACCCAATATTCTATTACATATTTAAATGCGGGCTTCACTATCTCGCCATGGTTAAGCTTTTTCAACGTATTATTTTTGCATGTTTAAGCTATATCCGTATATTGCAATGGTTAAGATTTTTTTTCGTTTTTCCAGTTTAAATTCAATGTTTATTTTCCCAAGTTTGAAATTAACAACCAAATGTTGAGACGCTGTCAAAACTTCCCCAAGTTTTTCGATTTTGGCCTCCATATTTGAGTTGACAAATCTTTTTAGTTTACGAGATACGGCAATTTTCGTGATGTTTCAAAAGTTTCGAAAAAAAATTAACTTGAAAAAATTTCACAAAATATGAAATTCTTAACCTTGTCTATTATTTATTTAAATGCGGGCTTCACTATCTCGCCATGGTTAAGTTTTTTTAACGTATTATTTTTGCATGTTTAAGCTATATCCGTATATTGCATTGGTTAAGATTTTTTTTCGATTTTCCAGTTTACATTCAATGTTTATTTTCCCAAGTTTGAAATTAACAACCAAATATTGAGATGCTGTCAAAACTTCCCCAGGTTTTGCGATTTTGGCCTCCATATTTGAGCTACCAAATCTTTTTAGTTTACGAGATACGGCAATTTTCGAAATTTTTCAAGAGTTTCGAAAAAAAAATAACTTGAAAAAATTTCACAAAATATAAAATTCTCAACCTTGTCTATTAAATATTTAAATGCGGGCTTCACTATCTCGCCATGGTTAAGTTTTTTCAACGTAATATTTTTGCATGCTTAAGCTACATCCGTATATTGCAAAGGTTAAGATTTTTTTTTCGATTTTCCAGTTTAAAATCAATGTATATTTTCCCAATTTTGAAATTAACAACCCAATATTCTAATAAATATTTAAATGCGGGCTTCACTATCTCGCCATGGTTAAGCTTTTTCAACGTATTATTTTCGCATGTTCAAGCTATATCCGTATATTGCAATGGTTAAGATTTTTTTTTCGATTTTCCAGTTTAAATTCAATGTTTATTTTCCCAAGTTTGATAATAACAACCAAATGTTGAGACGCTGTCAAAACTTCCCCAAGTTTTTCGATTTTAGCCTCCATATTTGAGTTACCAAATTTTTTTAGTTTACGAGATACGGCAATTTTCGTGATGTTTCAAAAGTTTCCAAAAAAATTAAGTTGAAAAAATTTCACAAAATATGAAATTCTTAACCTTGTCTATTATATATTTAAATGCTGGCTTCACTATCTCGCCATGGTTAAGTTTTTTTAACGTATTATTTTTGCATGTTTAAGCTATATCCGTATATTGCAATGGTTAAGATTTTTTTTTCGATTTTCCAGTTTAAATTCAATGTTTATTTTCCCAAGTTTGAAATTAACAACCAAATTTTGAGATGCTGTCAAAACTTCCCCAGGTTTTGCGATTTTGGCCTCCATTTTTGAGTTACCAAATCTTTTTAGTTTACGAGATACGGCAATTTTCGAGATTTTTCAAAAATTTCGAAAAAAAATTAACTTGAAAAAGTTTCACAAAATATAAAATTCTCAACGTTGTCTATTAAATATTTAAATGCGGGCTTCACTATCTCGCCATGGTTACGTTTTTTCAACATAATAGTTTTGCATGCCAAAGCTATATCCGTATGTTGCAATGGTTAAGATTTTATTTTCGAATTTCCAGTTTAAAATCATTGTATATTTTCCCAATTTTGAAATTAACAACCCAATATTCTTTTAAATATTTAAATGCGGGTTTCACTATCTCGCCATGGTTAAGCTTTTTCAACGTATTATTTTTTTTATGTTTAAGCTATATCCGTATATTGCAATGGTTAAGATTTTTTTTTCGATTTTCCAGTTTAAATTCAATGTTTATTTTCCCAAGTTTGAAATTAACAACCAAATATTGAGACGCTGTCAAAACTTCCCCAGGTTTTGCGATTTTGGCCTCCATATTTGAGTTACCAAATCTTTTTAGTTTACGAGATACCGCAATTTTCGAGATTTTTCAAAAGTATCGAAAAATAGTAACTTGAAAAAAATTTCACAAAATATGAAATTCTCGACCTTGTCTATTATATATTTAAATGCGGGCTTCAATATCTCGCCATGGTTAAGTTTTTTCAACGTAATAGTTTTGCATGCTTAAGCTACATCCGTATATTGCAAAGGTTAAGATTTTTTTTCAATTTTCCAGTTTAAAATCAATGTATATTTTCCCAATTTTGAAATTAACAACCCAATATTCTATTAAATATTTAAATGCGGGCTTCACTATCTCGCCATGGTTAAGCTTTTTCAACGTATTATTTTTGCATGTTCAAGCTATATCCGTATATTGCAATGGTTAAGACTTTTTTTCGATTTTCCAGTTTAAATTCAATGTTTATTTTCCCAAGTTTGATATTAACAACCAAATGTTGAGACGCTGTCAAAACTTCCCCAAGTTTTTCGATTTTAGCCTCCATATTTGAGTTACCAAATCTTTTTAGTTTACGAGATACGGCAATTTTTGTGATGTTTCAAAAGTTTCCAAAAAAATTAACTTGAAAAAATTTCACAAAATATGAAATTCTTAACCTTGTCTATTATATATTTAAATGCGGGCTTCACTATCTCGCCATGGTTAAGTTTTTTTAACGTATTATTTTTGCATGTTTAAGCTATATCCGTATATTGCAATGGTTAAGATTTTTTTTTCGATTTTCCAGTTTAAATTCAATGTTTATTTTCCCAAGTTTGAAATTAACAACCAAATATTGAGATGCTGTCAAAACTTCCCCAGGTTTTGCGATTTTGGCCTCCATATTTGAGTTACCAAATCTTTTTAGTTTACGAGATACGGCAATTTTCGAGATTTTTCAAAAATTTCGAAAAAAAATTAACTTGAAAAAATTTCACAAAATATAAAATTCTCAACGTTGTCTATTAAATATTTAAATGCGGGCTTCACTATCTCGCCATGGTTACGTTTTTTCAACATAATAGTTTTGCATGCTTAAGCTATATCCGTATGTGGCAATGGTTAAGATTTTATTTTCGATTTTCCAGTTTAAAATCATTGTATATTTTCCCAATTTGGAAATTAACAACTCAATATTCTTTTAAATATTTAAATGCGGGTTTCACTATCTCGCCATGGTTAAGTTTTTTCAACGTATTATTTTTTCATGTTTAAGCTATATCCGTATATTGCAATGGTTAAGATTTTTTTTTCGATTTTCCAGTTTAAAATCAATATTTATTTTCCCAAGTTTGAAATTAAAAACACAATATTCTATTATATATGTAAATGCGGGCTTCACTATCTCGCCATGGTTAAGCTTTTTCAACGTATTATTTTTGCATGTTTAAGCTATATCCGTATATTGCGATGGTTAAGATTTTTTTTCGATTTTCCAGTTTAAATTCAATGTTTATTTTCCCAAGTTTGAAATTGACAACCCAATATTGAGATGCTGTCAAAACTTCCCCAGGTTTTGCGATTTTGGCCTCCATATTTGAGTTACCAAATCTTTTTAGTTTACGAGATACGGCAATTTTTGTGATGTTTCAAAAGTTTCCAAAAAAATTAACTTGAAAAAATTTCACAAAATATGAAATTCTTAACCTTGTCTATTATATATTTAAATGCGGGCTTCACTATCTCGCCATGGTTAAGTTATTTTAACGTATTATTTTTGCATGTTTAAGCTATATCCGTATATTGCAATGGTTAAGATTTTTTTTTCGATTTTCCAGTTTAAATTCAATGTTTATTTTCCCAAGTTTGAAATTAACACCCAAATATTGAGATGCTGTCAAAACTTCCCCAGGTTTTGCGATTTTGGCCTCCATATTTGAGTTACCAAATCTTTTTAGTTTACGAGATACGGCAATTTTCGAGATTTTTCAAAAATTTCGAAAAAAAATTAACTTGAAAAAATTTCACAAAAATATAAAATTCTCAACGTTGTCTATTAAATATTTAAATGCGGGCTTCACTATCTCGCCATGGTTACGTTTTTTCAACATAATAGTTTTGCATGCTTAAGCTATATCCGTATGTGGCAATGGTTAAGATTTTATTTTCGATTTTCCAGTTTAAAATCATTGTATATTTTCCCAATTTGGAAATTAACAACTCAATATTCTTTTAAATATTTAAATGCGGGTTTCACTATCTCGCCATGGTTAAGTTTTTTCAACGTATTATTTTTTCATGTTTAAGCTATATCCGTATATTGCAATGGTTAAGATTTTTTTTTCGATTTTCCAGTTTAAAATCAATATTTATTTTCCCAAGTTTGAAATTAAAACACAATATTCTATTATATATGTAAATGCGGGCTTCACTATCTCGCCATGGTTAAGCTTTTTCAACGTATTATTTTTGCATGTTTAAGCTATATCCGTATATTGCGATGGTTAAGATTTTTTTTTCGATTTTCCAGTTTAAATTCAATGTTTATTTTCCCAAGTTTGAAATTGACAACCCAATATTGAGATGCTGTCAAAACTTCCCCAGGTTTTGCGATTTTGGCCTCCATATTTGAGTTACCAAATCTTTTTAGTTTACGAGATACGGCAATTTTCGAGATTTTTCAAAAATTTCGAAAAAAAATTAACTTGAAAAAATTTCACAAAATATAAAATTCTCAACGTTGTCTATTAAATATTTAAATGCGGGCTTCACTATCTCGCCATGGTTACGTTTTTTCAACGTATTATTTTTGCATGTTTAAGCTATATCCGTATATTGCAATGGTTAAGATTTTTTTTTCGATTTTCCAGTTTGAAATCAATGTTTTTTTTTCCCAAGTTTGAAATTAACAACCAAAGTTTGAGATGCTGTCAAAACTTCCCCAGGTTTTGCGATTTTGGCCTCCATATTTGAGTTACCAAATCTTTTTAGTTTACGAGATACGGCAATTTTCGAGATTTTTCAAAAATTTCGAAAAAAAATTAACTTGAAAAAATTTCACAAAATATAAAATTCTCAACGTTGTCTATTAAATATTTAAATGCGGGCTTCACTATCTTGCCATGGTTACGTTTTTTCAACATAATAGTTTTGCATGCTTAAGCTATATCCGTATGTTGCAATGGTTAAGATTTTATTTTCGATTTTCCAGTTTAAAATCATTGTATATTTTCCCAATTTTGAAATTAACAACTCAATATTCTTTTAAATATTTAAATGCGGGTTTCACTATCTCGCCATAGTTAAGTTTTTTCAACGTATTATTTTTTCATGTTTAAGCTATATCCGTATATTGCAATGGTTAAGATTTTTTTTTCGATTTTCCAGTTTAAAATCAATATTTATTTTCCCAAGTTTGAAATTAAAAACACAATATTCTATTATATATGTAAAGGCGGGCTTCACTATCTCGCCATGGTTAAGCTTTTTCAACGTATTATTTTTGCATGTTTAAGCTATATCCGTATATTGCGATGGTTAAGATTTTTTTTTCGATTTTCCAGTTTAAATTCAATGTTTATTTTCCCAAGTTTGAAATTGACAACCCAATATTGAGATGCTGTCAAAACTTCCCCAGGTTTTGCGATTTTGGCCTCCATATTTGACTTACCAAGTCATTTTAGTTTACGAGATACGGCAATTTTTGAGATTTTTCAAAAGATTTGAAAAAAAGTAAGTTGAAAAAATTTCACAAAGTATGAAATTCTCAACCTTGTTTATTATATATTTAAATGCGGGCTTCACTATCTCGCCATGGTTAAGCTTTTTCAACGTAATATTTTTGCATGTATAAGCTATATCCGTTTATTGCAATGGTTAAGATTTTTTTTTTCGATTTTCCAGTTTAAAATCAATGTCTATTTTACCAAGTTTGAAATTAACAACTCATTATTCTATTATATAATTAAATGCGCGCTTCACTATCTCGCCATGGTTAAGCATTTTCAACGTGTTATTTTTGCATGTTTAAGCTATATCCGTATTATGCAATGGTTAAGATTTTTTTTTCGATTTTCCAGTTTAAATTCAATGTTTATTTTCCCAAGTTTGAAATTAACAACCAAATATTGAGATGCTGTCAAAAGTTCCCCAGGTTTTGCGATTTTGGCCTTCATATTTGAGTTACCAAATCTTTTTAGTTTAGGAGATACGGCAATTTTTGAGATTTTTCAAAATTTTCGAGAAAAAGTAACTTGAAAAAATATCACAAAATATGAAATTCTCAACCTTGTCTATTATATATTTAATTGCGGGCTTCACTATCTCGCCATGGTTAAGCTTTTTCAACGTATTATTTTTGCATGTTTAAGGAATATCCGTATTTTGCAATGGTTAAGATTTTTTTTTTCGATTTTCCAGTTTAAAATCAATGTCTATTTTACCAAGTTTGAAATTAACAACTCAATATTCTAATATAATTAAATGCGCGCTTCACTATCTCGCCATGGTTACGTTTTTTCAACGTATTATTTTTGCATGTTTAAGCTATATCCGTATATTGCAATGGTTAAGATTTTTTTTTCGATTTTCCAGTTTAAATTCAATGTTTATTTTCCCAAGTTTGAAATTAACAACCAAATATTGAGATGCTGTCAAAACTTCCCCAGGTTTTGCGATTTTGGCCTCCATATTTGAGTTACCAAATCTTTTTAGTTTAGGAGATACGGCAATTTTTGAGATTTTTCAAAAATTTCGAGAAAAAGTAACTTGAAAAAATATCACAAAATATGAAATTCTCAACCTTGTCTATTATATATTTAATTGCGGGCTTCACTATCTCGCCATGGTTAAGCTTTTTCAACGTATTATTTTTGCATGTTTAAGGAATACCCGTATTTTGCAATGGTTAAGATTTTTTTTCGATTTTCCAGTTTAAAATCAATGTTTATTTTCCCAAGTTTGAAATTAACAACACAATATTCTATTATATTCTATTATATATTTAAATGCGAGCTTCACTATCTCGCCATGGTTAAGCTTTGTCAACGTATTATTTTTGCATGTTTAAGCTATATCCGTATACTGCAATGGTTACGATTTTTTTTTTCGATTTTCCAGTTTAAAATCAATGTTTATTTTCCCAAGTTTGAAATTAACAACCCAATATTCTATTATATTCTATTATATATTTAAATGCGGGCTTCACTATCTCGCCATGGTTAAGCTTTTTCAACGTAATATTTTTGCATGTTTAAGCTATATCCGTATATAGCAATGGTTAAGATTTTTTTTTCGATTTTCCAGTTTAAATTCAATGTTTATTCTCCCAAGTTTGAAACTAACAACCAAATATTGAGATGCTGTCAAAACTTCCCCAGGTTTTGCGACTTTGGCCTCCATATTTGAGTTACCAAATTTTTTTAGTTTAGGAGATACGGCAATTTTTGAGATTTTTCAAAAGTTTCGAGAAAAATCAACTTGAAAAAATATCACAAAATATGAAATTCTCAACCTTGTCTATTATATATTTAAATGCGGGCTTCACTATCTCGCCATGTTTAAGCTTTGTCAACGTATTATTTTTGCATGTTTAAGCTATATCCGTATATTGCAATGGTTAAGATTTTTTTTCAATTTTCCAGTATAAAATCAATGTTTATTTTCCCAAGTTTGAAATTAACAACCCAACATTGTATTAAATATTTAAATGCGGGCTTCACTATCTCGCCATGTTTAAGCTTTTTCAACGTATTATTTTTGCATGTTTAAGCTATATCCGTATATTGCAATGGTTAAGATTTTTTTTCGATTTTTCAGTTTAATTTCAATGTTTATTCTCCCAAGTTTGAAACTAACAACCAAAAATTGAGATGCTGTCAAAACTTCCCCAGGTTTTGCGACTTTAGCCTCCATATTTTAATTACCAAATCTTTTTAGTTTAGGAGATACGACAATTTTTGAGATTTTTCAAAAGTTTCGAGAAAAAGTAACTTGAAAAAATATCAAAAAATATGAAATTCTCAAGCTTGTCTATTATATTTTTAAATGCGGGCTTCACTATCTCGCCATGGTTAAGCTTTGTCGACCTATTATTTTTGCATGTTTAAGCTATATCCGTATATTGCAATGGTTAAGATTTTTTTTTCGATTTTCCAGTAAAAAATCAATGTTTGTTTTCCCAAGTTTGAAATTAACAACCCAATATTCTATAATATAATTAAATGCGGGCTTCACTATCTCGCCATGGTTAAGCTTTTTCAACGTATTATTTTTGCATGTTTAAGCTATATCCATATATAGCAATTGCTAAGTTTTTTTTCAATTTTCCAGTTTAAAATCAATGTTTATTTTCCCAAGTTTGAAATTAACAACCCAATATTCTATTATATAATTAAATGCGGGCTTCACTATTTCGCCATGGTTAAGCTTTTTGAACGTATTATTTTTGCATGTTTAAGCTATATCCGTATTTTGCAATTGTTAAGATTTTTTTTTCAATTTTCCAGTTTAAAATCAATGTTTATTTTCCCAAGTTTGAAATTAACAACCCAATATTCTATTATATAATTAAATGCGGGCTTCACTATTTTGCCATGGTTAAGTTTTTCAACGTATTATTTTTGCATGTTTAAGCTTTATCCGTATATAGCAATGGTTAAGTTTTTTTTCGATTTTCCAGTTTAAAATCAATAAATATTTTCCCAATTTTGAAATTAATAACCTAATATTCTATTAAATATTTAAATGCGGGCTTCACTATCTCGCCATGTTTAAGCTTTTTCAACGTATTATTTTTGCATGTTTAAGCTATATCCGTATATAGCAATTGTTAAGATTTTTTTTCAATTTTCCAGTTTAAAATCAATGTTTATTTTCCCAAGTTTGAAATTAACAACCCAATATTCTATTATATAATTAAATGCGGGATTCACTATCTCGCCATGTTTAAGCTTTTTCAACGTATTATTTTTGCATGTTTAAGCTATATCCGTATATTGTAATGGTTAAGATTTTTTTTTCGATTTTCCAGTTTAATTTCAATGTTTATTCTCCTAAGTTTGAAACTAACAACCAAAAGTTGAGATGCTGTCAAAACTTCCCCAGGTTTTGCGAATTTAGCCTCCATATTTGAGTTACCAAATCTTTTTAGTTTAGGAGATACGGCAATTTTTGAGAATTTTCAAAAGTTTCGAGAAAAAGTAACTTGAAAAAATATCACAAAATATGAAATTCTCAACCTTGTCTATTATATTTTTAAATGCGGGCTTCACTATCTCGCCATGGTTAAGCTTTGTCAACCTATTATTTTTGCATGTTTAAGCTATATCCGTATATTGCAATGGTTAAGATTTTTTTTTCGATTTTCTAGTATAAAATCAATGTTTGTTTTCCCAAGTTTGAAATTAACAACCCAATATTCTATAATATAATTAAATGCGGGCTTCACTATCTCGCCATGGTTAAGCTTTTTCAACGTATTATTTTTGCATGTTTAAGCTATATCCGTATTTTGCAATTGTTAAGATTTTTTTTTCAATTTTCCAGTTTAAAATCAATGTTTATTTTCCCAAGTTTGAAATTAACAACCCAATATTCTATTATATAATTAAATGCGGGCTTCACTATTTCGCCATGGTTAAGTTTTTCAACGTATTATTTTTGCATGTTTAAGCTTTATCCGTATATAGCAATGGTTAAGTTTTTTTTCGATTTTCCAGTTTAAAATCAATAAATATTTTCCCAATTTTGAAATTAACAACCTAATATTCTATTAAATATTTAAATGCGGGCTTCACTATCTCGCCATGTTTAAGCTTTTTCAACGTATTATTTTTGCATGTTTAAGCTATATCCGTATATAGCAATTGTTAAGATTTTTTTTCAATTTTCCAGTTTAAAATCAATGTTTATTTTCCCAAGTTTGAAATTAACAACCCAATATTCTATTATATAATTAAATGCGGGATTCACTATCTCGCCATGTTTAAGCTTTTTCAACGTATTATTTTTGCATGTTTAAGCTATATCCGTATATTGTAATGGTTAAGATTTTTATTTCGATTTTCCAGTTTAATTTCAATGTTTATTCTCCTAAGTTTGAAACTAACAACCAAAAGTTGAGATGCTGTCAAAACTTCCCCAGGTTTTGCGAATTTAGCCTCCATATTTGAGTTACCAAATCTTTTTAGTTTAGGAGATACGGCAATTTTTGAGAATTTTCAAAAGTTTCGAGAAAAAGTAACTTGAAAAAATATCACAAAATATGAAATTCTCAACCTTGTCTATTATATTTTTAAATGCGGGCTTCACTATCTCGCCATGGTTAAGCTTTGTCAACCTATTATTTTTGCATGTTTAAGCTATATCCGTATATTGCAATGGTTAAGATTTTTTTTCTCGATTTTCTAGTATAAAATCAATGTTTGTTTTCCCAAGTTTGAAATTAACAACCCAATATTTTATAATATAATTAAATGCGGGCTTCACTATCTCGCCATGGTTAAGCTTTTTCAACGTATTATTTTTGCATGTTTAAGCTATATCCTTATATAGCAATTGTTAATTTTTTTTTCAATTATCCAGTTTAAAATCAATGTTTATTTTCCCAAGTTTGAAATTAACAACCCAATATTCTATTATATAATTAAATGCGGGCTTCACTATATCGCCATGGTTAAGCTTTTTCAACGTATTATTTTTGCATGTTTAAGCTATATCCGTATTTTGCAATTGTTAAGATTTTTTTTCAATTTTCCAGTTTAAAATCAATGTTTATTTTCCCAATTTTGAAATTAACAACCTAATATTCTATTAAATATTTAAATGCGGGCTTCACTATCTCGCCAAGTTTAAGCTTTTTCAACGGATTATTTTTGCATGTTTAAGCTATATCCGTATATAGCAATTGTTAATTTTTTTTTTCAATTATCCAGTTTAAAATCAATGTATATTTTCCCAATTTTGAAATTAACAACCTAATATTCTATTAATTATTTAAATGCGGGCTTCACTATCTCGCCAAGTTTAAGCTTTTTCAACGGATTATTTTTGCATGTTTAAGCTATATCCGTATATAGCAATTGTTAAGATTTTTTTTCAATTTTCCAGTTTAAAATCAATGTTTATTTTCCCAAGTTTGAAATTAACAACCCAATATTCTATTATATAATTAAATGCGGGCTTCACTATCTCGCCATGGTTAAGCTTTTTCAACGTATTATTTTTGCATGTTTAAGCTATATCCGTATTTTGCAATTGTTAAGATTTTTTTTTCAATTTTCCAGTTTAAAATCAATGTTTATTTTCCCAAGTTTGAAATTAACAACCCAATATTCTATTATAAATTTTAATGCGGGCTTCACTATCTTGCCATGGTTAAGTTTTTCAACTTATTGTTTTTGCATGTTTAAGCTTTATCCGTATATAGCAATGGTTAAGATTTTTTTTTCGATATTCCAGTTTAAAATCAATGTATATTTTCCCAATTTTGAAATTAACAACCCAATATTTTATTAAATATTTAAATGCGGGCTTCACTATCTCGCCATGGTTAAGCTTTTTCAACGTATTATTTTTGCATGTTTAAGCTATATCCGTATATAGCAATTGTTAATTTTTTTTTTCAATTTTCTAGTTTAAAATCAATGTTTATTTTCCCAAGTTTGAAATTAACAACCCAATATTCTATTATATAATTAAATGCGGGCTTCACTATATCGCCATGGTTAAGCTTTTTCAACGTATTATTTTTGCATGTTTAAGCTATATCCGTATTTTGCAATTGTTAAGATTTTTTTTAATTTTCCAGTTTAAAATCAATGTATATTTTCCCAATTTTGAAATTAACAACCTAATATTCTATTAAATATTTAAATGCGGGCTTCACTATCTCGCCATGTTTAAGCTTTTTCAACGGATTATTTTTGCATGTTTAAGCTATATCCGTATATAGCAATTGTTAAGATTTTTTTTCAATTTTCCAGTTTAAAATCAATGTTTATTTTCCCAAGTTTGAAATTAACAACCCAATATTCTATTATATAATTAAATGCGGGCTTCACTATCTCGCCATGGTTAAGCTTTTTCAACGTATTATTTTTGCATGTTTAAGCTATATCCGTATTTTGCAATTGTTAAGACTTTTTTTTCAATTTTCCAGTTTAAAATCAATGTTTATTTTCCCAAGTTTGAAATTAACAACCCAATATTCTATTATATATTTTAATGCGGGCTTCACTATCTTGCCATGGTTAAGTTTTTCAACTTATTATTTTTGCATGTTTAAGCTTTATCCGTATATAGCAATGGTTAAGATTTTTTTTTCGATTTTCCAGTTTAAAATCAATGTATATTTTCCCAATTTTGAAATTAACAACCTAATATTCTATTAAATATTTAAATGCAGGCTTCACTATCTCGCCATGGTTAAGCTTTTTTAACGTATTATTTTTGCATGTTTAAGCTATATCCGTATATTGCAATGGTTAAGATTTTTTTTTGATTTTCCAGTTCAAATTCAATGTTTATTTTCCCAAAATTGAAATTATTATTCAAATATTGAGATGCTGTCAAAACTTCCCCAGGTGTTGCGATTTTGGCCTCCATATTTGAGTTACCAAATCTTCTTAGTTTACGAGATACGGCAAATTTTGAGATTTTTCAAAAGTTTCGAAAAAAAGTAACTTGAAAAAATTTCACGAAACATGAACTTCTCAACCTTGTCTATTATATATTTAAATGCGGGCTTCACTATCTTGCCATGGTTAATTTTTTCAACGTATTTTTTCTGCATGTTTAAGCTTTATCCGTATATAGCAATGGTTAAGATTTTTTTTTCGATTTTCCAGTTTAAAAACAATGTATAATTTCCCAATTTTGAAATTAACAACCCAATATTTTTTTAAATATTTAAATGCGGGCTTCACTATCTCGCCATGGTTAAGCTTTTTCAACGTATTGTTTTTGCATGTTTAAGCTTTATCCGTATATAGCAATGGTTAAGATTTTTTTTTTCGATTTTCCAGTTTAAAATCAATGTATAATTTCCCAATTTTGAAATTAACAACCCAATATTTTATTAAATATTTAAATGCGGGCTTCACTATCTCGCCATGGTTAAGCTTTTTCAACGTATTGTTTTTGCATGTTTAAGCTATATCCGTATATTGCAATGGTTAAGATTTTTTTTTCGATTTTCCAGTTTAAATTCAATGTTTATTTTCCCAAGTTTGAAATTAACAACCAAATATTGAGTTGCTGTCAAAACTTCCCCAGGTTTTGCGATTTTGGCCTCCATATTTGAGTTAACAAATCTTTTTAGTTTACGAGATACGGCAATTTTCGAAATTTTTCAAAAGTTTCGAAAAAAAGTAACTTGAAAAAATTTCATAAATTATGAAATTCTCAACCTTGTCTATTATGTATTTAAATGCGGGCTTCACCATCTCGCCATGGTTAAGTTTTTTCAACGTATTATTTTTGCATGTTTAAGCTATATCCGTATATTGCAATGGTTAAGATTTTTTTTTCGATTCTCCAGTTTAAAATCAATATTAATTTTTCCAAGTTTGAAATTAACAACCAAATATTGAGATGCTGTCAAAACTTCCCCAGGTTTTGCGATTTTGGCCTCCATATTTGAGTTACCAAATCTTCTTAGTTTACGAGATACGGCAATTTTTGAGATTTTTCAAAAGATTCGAAAAAAAGTAACTTGAAAAAATTTCACGAAATATGAACTTCACAACCTTGTCTATTTTATTTTATATTTAAATGCGGGCTTCACTATCTCGCCATGGTTAAGTTTTTTCAACGTATTATTTTTGCATGTTCAAGCTATATCCGTATATAGCAATGGTTAAGATTTTTTTTCGATTTTCCAGTTTAAAATCAATGTATATTTTCCCAATTTTGAAAGTAACAACCCAATATTCTATTAAATATTTAAAAGCGGTCTTCACTATCTCGCCATGGTTAAGCTTTTTCAACGTCTTATTTTTGCATGTTCAAGCTATATCCGTATATTGCAATGGTTAAGATTTTTTTTTGATTTTCCAGTTAAAATTCAATGTTTATTTTCCCAAGTTTGAAATTAACATTCAAATATTGAGATGCTGTCAAAACTTCCCCAGGTGTTGCGATTTTGGCCTCCATATTTGAGTTACCAAATCTTCTTAGTTTACGAGATACGGCAAATTTTCAGATTTTTCAAAAATTTCGAAAAAAAGTAACTTGAAAATATTTCACGAAATATGAACTTCTCAACCTTGTCTATTATGTATTTAAATGCGGGCTTCACTATCTCGCCATGGTTAAGTTTTTTCAACGTATTATTTTTGCATGTTTAAGCTATATCCGTATATTGCAATGGTTAAGATTTTTTTTTTCGATTTTCCAGTTTAAAATCAATATTAATTTTCCCAAGTTTGAAATTAACAACCAAATATTGAGATGCTGTCAAAACTTCCCCAGATTTTGCAATTTTGGCCTCCATATTTGAGTTACCAAATCTTCTTAGTTTACGAGATACGGCAATTTTTGAGATTTTTCAAAAGATTCGAAAAAAAGTAACTTGAAAAAATTTCACGAAATATGAACTTCACAACCTTGTCTATTTTATTTTATATTTAAATGCGGGCTTCACTATCTCGCCATGGTTAAGTTTTTTCAACGTATTATTTTTGCATGTTCAAGCTATATCCGTATATAGCAATGGTTAAGATTTTTTTCGATTTTCCAGTTTAAAATCAATGTATATTTTCCCAATTTTGAAAGTAACAACCCAATATTCTATTAAATATTTAAATGCGGTCTTCACTATCTCGCCATGGTTAAGCTTTTTCAACGTCTTATTTTTGCATGTTCAAGCTATATCCGTATATTGCAATGGTTAAGATTTTTTTTTGATTTTCCAGTTAAAATTCAATGTTTATTTTCCCAAGTTTGAAATTAACATTCAAATATTGAGATGCTGTCAAAACTTCCCCAGGTGTTGCAATTTTGGCCTCCATATTTGAGTTACCAAATCTTCTTAGTTTACGAGATACGGCAAATTTTGAGATTTTTCAAAAATTTCGAGAAAAAGTAACTTGAAAATATTTCACGAAATATGAACTTCTCAACCTTGTCTATTATGTATTTAAATGCGGGCTTCACTATCTCGCCATGGTTAAGTTTTTTCAACGTATTATTTTTGCATGTTTAAGCTATATCCGTATATTGCAATGGTTAAGATTTTTTTTTTTCGATTTTCCAGTTTAAAATCAATATTAATTTTCCCAAGTTTGAAATTAACAACCAAATATTGAGATGCTGTCAAAACTTCCCCAGATTTTGCGATTTTGGCCTCCATATTTGAGTTACCAAATCATTTTAGTTTACGAGATACTGCAATTTTTGAGCATTCTCAAAATTTTCGAAAAAAATTAACTTGAAAAAATTTCACAAAATATAAAATTCTCAACCTTGTCTATTAAATATTTAAATGCGGGCTTCACTATCTCGCCATGGTTAAATTTTTTCAACGTAATATTTTTGCATGCTTAAGCTACATCCGTATATTGGAAAGGTTAAGATTTTTTTTCGATTTTCCAGTTTAAAATCAATGTATACTTTCCCAATTTTGAAATTAACAACCCAATATTCTATTAAATATTTAAATGCGGTCTTCACTATCTCGCCATGGTTACGTTTTTTCAACGTATTATTTTTGCATGTTTAAGCTTTATCCGTATATAGCAATGGTTAAGATTTTTTTTTCGATTTTCCAGTTTAAAATCAATGTATATTTTCCCAATTTTGAAATTAACAACCCAATATTCTATTAAATATTTAAATGCGGGCTTCACTTTCTCGCCATGGTTAAGCTTTTTCAACGTATTATTTTTGCATGTTTAAGCTATATCCGTATATTGCAATGGTTAAGATTTTTTTTCGACTTTCCAGTTTAAATTCAATGTTTATTTTCCCAAGTTTGAAATTAACAACCAAATATTGAGATGCTGTCGAAACTTCCCCAGGTTTTGCAATTTTGGCCTCCATATTTGAGTTACCAAATCTTTTTAGTTTACGAGATACGGCAATTTTCGAGATTTTTCAAAAGTTTCGAAAAAAAGTAACTTGAAAAAATTTCACAAAATATGAAACTCTCAACCTTGTCTATTATATATTTAAATGCGGGCTTCACTATCTCGCCATGGTTAAGCTTTTTCAACGTATTTTTTTTTGCATGTTTAAGCTATATCCGTATTTTGCAATTGTTAAGATTTTTTTTTCAATTTTCCAGTTTAAAATCAATGTTTATTTTCCCAAGTTTGAAATTAACAACCCAATATTCTATTTAATATTTAAATGAGGGCTTTACTATCTCGCCATGGTTAAGCTTTTCCAACGTATTATTTTTGCAAGTTTAAGCTATATCCGTATTTTGCGATGGTTGAGATTTTTTTTTCGATTTTCCAGTTTAAATTCAATGTTTATTTTCCCAAATTTGAAACTGACAATCAAATATTGAGATGCTGTCAAAACTTCCCCAGGTTTTGCGATTTTGGCCTAAATATTTGAGTTACCAAATCTTTTTAGTTTACGAGATACGGCAATTTTCGAGATTTTTCAAAAGTTTCGAAAAAAAGTAACTTAAAAATTTCACAAAATTTGAAATTCTCAACCTTGTCTATTATCTATTTAAATGCGGGCTTCACTATCTCGCCATGGTTAAGTTTTTTCAACGTATTATTTTTGCATGTTTAAGCTATATCCGTATATTGCAATGGTTAAGATATTTTTTTCTATTTTCCAGTTTAAAATCAATATTTATTTTCCCAAGTTTGAAATTAAAAACCCAATATTCTATTATATATTTAAATGCGGGCTTCACTATCTCGCCATGGTTAAGCTTTTTCAACGTATTATTTTTGCATGTTTAAGCTATATCCGTATATTGCAATGGTTAAGATTTTTTTTTCGATTTTCCAGTTTAAAATCAATGTCTATTTTACCAAGTTTGAAATTAACAACTCAGTATTCTATTATATATTTATATGCGGGCTTCACTATCTCGCCATGGTTAAGCTTTTTCAACGTATTATTTTTGCATGTTTAAGCTATATCCGTATTTTGCAATGGTTAAGATTTTTTTTTTAATTTTCCAGTTTAAATTCAATGTTAATTTTCCCAAGTTTGAAATTAACAACCAAATATTGAGATGCTGTCAAAACTTCCCCAGGTTTTGCAATTTTGGCCTCCATATTTGAGTTACCAAATCTTTTTAGTTTACGAGATACGGCAATTTTCGAGATTTTTCAAAAGTTTCGAAAAAAAGTAACTTAAAAATTTCACAAAATATGAAATTCTCAACCTTGTCTATTATGTAATTAAATGCGGGCTTCACTATCTCGCCATGGTTAAGTTTTTTCAACGTATTATTTTTGCATGTTTAAGCTATATCCGTATATTGGAATGGTTAAGATTTTTTTTTCGATTTTCCAGTTTAAAATCAATATTTATTTTCCCAAGTTTGAAATTAAAAACCCAATATTCTATTATATATTTAAATGCGGGCTTCACTATCTCGCCATGGTTAAGCTTTTTCAACGTATTATTTTTGCATGTTTAAGCTATATCCGTATTTTGCAATGGTTAAGATTTTTTTTTCGATTTTCCAGTTTAAATTCAATGTTTATTTTCCCAAGTTTGAAATTAACAACCAAATATTGAGATGCTGTCAAAACTTCCCCAGTTTTTGCAATTTTGGCCTCCATATTTGAGTTACCAAATCTTTTTAGTTTACGAGATACGGCAATTTTCGAGATTTTTCAAAAGTTTCGAAAAAAAAGTAACTTAAAAATTTCACAAAATATGAAATTCTCAACCTTGTCTATTATGTATTTAAATGCGGGCTTCACTATCTCGTCATGGTTAAGTTTTTTCAACGTATTATTTTTGCATGTTTAAGCTGTATCCGTATATTGCAATGGTTAAGATTTTTTTTTCGATTTTCCAGTTTAAAATCAATATTTATTTTCCCAATTTTGAAATTAAAAACCCAATATTCTATTATATATTTAAATGCGGGCTTTACTATCTCGTCATGGTTAAGCTTTTCCAACGTATTATTTTTGCATGTTTAAGCTATATCCGTATTTTGCGATGGTTGAGATTTTTTTTTCGATTTTCCAGTTTAAATTCAATGTTTATTTTCCCAAGTTTGAAACTGACAATCAAATATTGAGATGCTGTCAAAACTTCCCCAGGTTTTGCGATTTTGGCCTCCATATTTGAGTTACCAAATCTTTTTAGTTTACGAGATACGGCAATTTTCGAGATTTTTCAAAAGTTTCGAAAAAAAGTAACTTAAAAATTTCACAAAATATGAAATTCTCAACCTTGTCTATTATGTATTTAAATGCGGGCTTCACTATCTCGCCATGGTTTAGTTTTTTCAACGTATTATTTTTGCATGTTTAAGCTATATCCGTATATTGCAATGGTTAAGATTTTTTTTTCGATTTTCCAGTTTAAAATCAATGTCTATTTTACCAAGTTTGAAATTAACAACTCAATATTCTATTATATATTTAAATGCGAGCTTCACTATCTCGCCATGGTTAAGCTTTTTCAACAAATTATTTTGCATGTTTAAGCTATATCCGTATATTGCAATGGTTAAGATTTTTTTTTCGATTTTCCAGTTTAAAATCAATGTCTATTTTACCAAGTTTGAAATTAACAACTCAATATTCTATTATATATTTATATGCGGGCTTCACTATCTCGCCATGGTTAAGCTTTTTCAACGTACTTTTTTGCATGTTTAAGCTATATCCGTATTTTGCAATGGTTAAGATTTTTTTTTCGATTTTCCAGTTTAAATTCAATGTTTATTTTCCCAAGTTTGAAATTAACAACCAAATATTGAGATGCTGTCAAAACTTCCCCAGGTTTTGCAATTTTGGCCTCCATATTTGAGTTACCAAACCTTTTTAGTTTACGAGATACGGCAACTTTTGAGCATTCTCAAAAGTTTCGAAAAAAAGTAACTTGAAAAAATTTCACAAAATATGAAATTTTCAACCTTGTCTATTATATATTTAAATGCGGGCTTCACTATTTCGCCATGGTTAAGCTTTTTCAACGTATTAAAATTGCATGTTTAAGCTATATCCGTATTTTGCAAGGGTTAAAACTTTCAAGGTCACAGATGAAGCTTAAGAAAAATAGGCCCTATAACCATTGGCTCAAGAGTCAGGGACACTATCTTTTGTGTTTTTCTACCTCAAAAACGGTCTGAGCCAATTCGGTTCGCTTGCGACATGAGACTAGAACCCGTTACAGCTTAAAGGCTACTACCAAAATACCCCCCCACTCTAGAAAATAAGAACGTCCCCATACTTAGGTCTCAAAGTACCCAAAATACACGAACGCCGTTAAAAACAGGGTCGGAACAACCCGTTAAGTTACTTTTTATTGGACAGTGGAACTTTGATCCATTTCAGATGGATCAACCCAAAACTCGCCTTACCTCAACATACTTATCATAAAATGCACTCGAGAAAACTAAATTTGGTACTTACATAGCAGCACGCTTGAGAAACAGAGTAATTACACTAATTAATGACTCTAGCATAAATATAATCGAATATAACTCAAGAAGTTGTCTGACAATGAGCTCCAATCAAAGGAAGTAAGTTTTAATTCAAGAACGTAGTTTTGGATCTGGACCATTGGGAGACTTCAGTTGTCTGCCTTTCCGTTGAAGGTTCACTCTGGTCCAGTTGATTCTTGCTCTGCCCTTGTATTTGTACGGTCTCCTATATCAGATAGGACAGCTCTACTCTCGTTTTCTACGATGGAAATTGCGAATAGCAGTTTCCCACTGTGTATATTTGACAACTTTTCCGCAATTGTAATTCGGTTGTTCTGATTTTTAAAATTGATGTTTTCAGTTGTCGCGAGAAAACTGAGCATGACAGGCTCCATTCGAATTTTGAAAAATAAAACTTCATTCCAAAACCACGTATTTTCGTGTTCCTCAAGAACAAACTTCCAGATATGACCGACTGGCACATATTCCCCGGACTCAAATTCGATGTCCTCATCGCGTGCTGCCGTCTGTCAGTGAATCCCCAGAAACCCGAGTGTTACTCAAGATACAGTGCCAGTGGTCATTTACAGAAGTTTGCAGCAGACTTAAGTTTATCTACGGCCCAAAATTCACAACCATGTAAAATTTTCACACTATCGCTAAATAGCAATCAAAATCTGCACACATCTGCACTTTTGAATTTTCGCTTTTTAAGCTAGTATTTTAAAATTTCTTTTGTCCTATTCAATCAGGAAATTGTCATGCAGCATTTTGATTTAAAGAATAGATATAACATATTAATAACAATATCTCATTTGTTAAAATTTCTTTTTCGTGAACTTAGATTTCATCCAAGTTCACCCTCGAGCCCCATTCTTTCCCTCTCAAGACTCAAGACTCTAGAATTTCCCGTTGAGCCACCTGCTCACCTCGCGTTCTTCGCCTTCGAGGTACCAGACCCAGATGTTTTTGACACCGTGATCTGCTTCAACAGTGCCTCTTCGTCATCGGAGCTAATCACTATCTCTTCCCAGGCTTTCAGCTGTTCATAGGACCGCATCCATTCCCTTTGCTCCTGCAATCTCTTCGCTTGATTGGGCAAATTCTTCACCCTCGACTCTCGGTTCAAACAGAAGGAATTGTGCAGACTCAGGCTCACGTTCTTCGCCAAGTCTTCCTCTAGTATCGACTCTCTCGCCTTGGTTATGTTTCTGGACACTCTACCAACTTATTTCCACCCCGTCGTGATCGCATTTCGATGGGTCAGCAGAGGTCTCTTGAAAGCCTCCGGTCCCATCTCGGCCTGGAACTGTCGATATTCCTTCTGATATTTCCTCATATGATCCTTCGTTACCATGTATAACCAGGACGTCAACGTCGCTCGAAACCAAGAAAGAACCTCAAGCGGCTCCATACGTGTCTGACTTCCATTGGTATGGCGAATACCTTGCATGCAGTCTCAAACAACTCGAGTCTCCTGCTGTAATCTATCGCGTAAATCGACTCTGCCGTCGGCGTCTTCGATTCCCGATACTTCGTTACGTTTTCTTCCATCCATCGTAGAGCCAGCATCGTGCTCACCACCAAAATGGTCACCTTCTGCTGATGACCGGGCAGTCCTAACGACCTGATTTCTTCCACATCCCCGATCAGGCAGAGATTCGCGTGATCCGGGTACCACACTGTTTGTGCCAGACAATGGCATGGACATTCCCCATGTGTGAGGTCAATGCTCCTAAGATTGCGCTCACCCGAGGCTTCTAGGAGAGGCTTAAGTTCCATCATCTTCTCGTCTATCATGTCGTTCTCTTCCAGGCTTGGAGTACCACCCATAGGTTTTCCGATCACGTTTTGTCTCTCGTGGTCACTTGTGTTTTCACCTTCCAAACCCAAAAGTTCTTCCCCCAGATTTCACTCAAGTCGTCCCTCTGTTCTTTCGACACTGTCCCTCGGATTTTCCTCAACAGCTTGTGTGAGTGATGCGACATCCGAGCCAGTCTTACGCACTTGGGCACTGAGAAGGCCTTGTCTATCAATACCCTTTGGCTGGATACTTCCACCATCGCCATGTGCAATTGATAGTGGCTGCCACATAGGTTGGCCATCACTGACCCCACTAAGGACTTCGCATTTAGAGGCAGACCATAGGCTTTGCTCATGGGAAATCCCATTTCCGCTTCAAGTCCAACCTTCCAGCTCTTGATGTGTTTCTGGGTTACCTGCAACACCCCGGGCCATGACTCCACACTCAACGCGGTCACCAAGTGGTGTTCTGACTCTAGCCTCTCCAGTGAATGGAGACTGCACATTCTCGAGAAGAATCCCAGAGCTGTTGCTAGGTTTACCGTGGTACTCGCGTAACAATCAGCCACTATCTGTATTTCACTCTTCTCCCTCCCGGTGATCTTCGTTACGTTTTCTTCCATCCATCGTAGAGCCAGCATCGTGCTCACCACCAAAATGGTCACCTTCTGCTGATGACCGGGCAGTCCTAACGACCTGATTTCTTCCACATCCCCGATCAGGCAGAGATTCGCGTGATCCGGGTACCACACTGTTTGTGCCAGACAATGGCATGGACATTCCCCATGTGTGAGGTCAATGCTCCTAAGATTGCGCTCACCCGAGGCTTCTAGGAGAGGCTTAAGTTCCATCATCTTCTCGTCTATCATGTCGTTCTCTTCCAGGCTTGGAGTACCACCCATAGGTTTTCCGATCACGTTTTGTCTCTCGTGGTCACTTGTGTTTTCACCTTCCAAACCCAAAAGTTCTTCCCCCAGATTTCACTCAAGTCGTCCCTCTGTTCTTTCGACACTGTCCCTCGGATTTTCCTCAACAGCTTGTGTGAGTGATGCGACATCCGAGCCAGTCTTACGCACTTGGGCACTGAGAAGGCCTTGTCTATCAATACCCTTTGGCTGGATACTTCCACCATCGCCATGTGCAATTGATAGTGGCTGCCACATAGGTTGGCCATCACTGACCCCACTAAGGACTTCGCATTTAGAGGCAGACCATAGGCTTTGCTCATGGGAAATCCCATTTCCGCTTCAAGTCCAACCTTCCAGCTCTTGATGTGTTTCTGGGTTACCTGCAACACCCCGGGCCATGACTCCACACTCAACGCGGTCACCAAGTGGTGTTCTGACTCTAGCCTCTCCAGTGAATGGAGACTGCACATTCTCGAGAAGAATCCCAGAGCTGTTGCTAGGTTTACCGTGGTACTCGCGTAACAATCAGCCACTATCTGTATTTCACTCTTCTCCCTCCCGGTGATGTCTTCAAACCAGGTGACTAGATCTTCTTTTTGGAAGGACTGTATCCTGACGCATGACCGTCCGTCACAGGTGTGCTCGCCATTTCCACACGTCGAGTCAAGGCAACTGCCCGGCTCCATTTTCTTCACCGACCCTAGTTTACTCGTCGCTTCACTTGACTCCTTCGCCTGAGGCAGGATCAGTCTGTGCACTATGCTCAATGTCGCCAGATCTTCGTCCTCCGCTGGTGCTAATCTCACTCGCTCCTTGACTTCCTCGATCAGGCTCGCATGGGGATGTGGATACCAGGAGGGCCTCAGCAATTTCCACATCACTCCCAGATTCGTGATCAACATGCCATTCCCGTTACCCATCTTAAGTTCGACTCTTTTACTTGAGCGCGGCACACTTATCACCTCTGGTGTCTTCTCGAGAATCAAACCCAAGCTAGGTCCTCTCTCTCTACAGTGTCTATTTCCACTATCTTCTCTGTCCAGAACTTTAGTAGCTCCGCCACCTCGTAGTTTCTGTGAGCGCCTCCGGAATCCGAGTCCAGGAAAGTGTTGTACGCCATCCCCATCACTCCAAACACATACTGGTATTTTCCCTTCTTTTTGGGTTTCAAGTACTCTCCTGACGAGGCCAAGTTACGGTGCACGTCGTGTTTCTCCTCGAACTTCTTATTGTAGAATCTCCGTATCTCATCTAACTTCCTGTGGCTCTCTAGAGACTGCCTGGAACCATCCTCCTTTTCTATCCCAGTACTCTGGTATACATTCAAGATGACTGCTGAGACTCTCCTTTCCATTGCTTTGCTCCCAATTGCTCTTTGTTGACATGCTAGGATGGTGTTGTCAGTCATCACCGACATTATCCAGCTCAAGAAACAAGTAGCGTCTCCCCACCTTGCCAGGCTCAAGCCTGAGTTATCCCTAGCAACGTGTTGCATCAATGTCTGATATACTTCTAGACTTTTTCCACCCAACTTCAACATGTCGTGCGAGGTCAGCGTTTCCAATTCTATTCCCACCAGGCTCCACGCGAACATCAATTGTCCTGCTGTTCTAACAAAGGGATTTGCCATCAATGGCGACGCCGATGAGGATGTCCTCATCGCTTCTTCAAAATGATCCCTCAACCAGTTCTGCCAAGTTCTCCTCAGATGGCAACCCAATTCCAATTTGTTAATCTCAGCCTTCTGCTGGTTAGCCCAGTTGCGTCGTTTGCGTGACACTCCACTGTCGAGCTTCTTTAGGCAGTCTTCCAATTCCTTCAATGTTTCCAGGGCCACCTACCACGGTCGGGAGGTGTTCCTCGTTTTATTCTTCTCGAGAGGATCGCTAGTTACTTGCTTCCCAGTGGCCTGGTGTTCATTTGAGACCCATTCTTTGTCGACGTCCACTTCCCATGTCTGCCTGCTCGTCGAACCTCGTTTCATCTTCGTCCTCTGAGGCTTGAAGTCTTCTTCCGTTGTCGAGTTGGTGGGAACCTCCATCTCTCTTTCTACCTCGAGCAGTTTCCTTGGTTCGCAGCTACTCTTGTAGGCTGCTGTCTTCCATCGTGCCAGAACCATGGGGGCCGTCTCCCTCAAGTTTTTCTCCGAGACTGCATCCGCCGAAGGACTACCCCACCCTTCTACCTCTCTCTTTCTCTTGCGAGAGTTCACGTCTTTACTTGGGGGCGTTGCCGTTATCATCACTGATTCGACCTCTTTGTCTCCATCCAACCCTTCCAACTCTTGCCTCCCCCTGCTCCAGCCTTAAGGATATTAGTACTTTTAATTATGTTACTAGTTTTGACTTTATCCCCCCTTACACTTTCAATTATTTTATTGACAGTTTTTGTTTCAGAGTAGAGCTGTCTTTACATTCGTCTTCTTTGGTCTTCAGTGATGCCTTTCTCAACTCGACCATCTTGCTCAGCAGTTCTCCTCTAGCTTTTTCCTCCAGACCCGTCCCCATCAGGACAGGTTCTCCGAACTTCACCACTGTGTTCCACAGTTCTTCCTTGAAATCATCTAGTGTGATCTCGCCATTCACTTCTCGATTGAACTCGCTCAAGAATTCTCGCCAAGCGTCCACATCCAGAGTCCTTAGGAACATGGTCTTGTTTCCCTCGAAGGTATTCTTCTCCCTTTCTTCTGCGCTCACGAGTATCATTCCCATATTGGAAGTCTCACTCATCAGTGGCAACTCTAGATTTTTACGGGGATATGAGGTCAGAGGTGGTGTGGGAGTGTCTCCGCTCAGATCTTTCAACAGCTCTTGAGTGGTGAATTCCTCCTCTGATGGTTTTGGTTCGGGCGTGTTCCCCACTTCCATATCCTCCCCTGCCTCGCTGAGAGTCTCATCCATGCTTTCTTCTCCTGATTCGACTCTTCTTCTCTCAAGGATCCTCCTGAACCGATCTTCTACAGGGCCGCTTCTTTTATCTCCAGGGGTGCCCACCGACAGGGGTGATGGTGTCGTTGGCTCCGGTTTTTTGTATTCCGTCAGAGCCACATACAACGGGCCTGCTGCATCCAGCTCCTTCCCCTCCTGTCTCATCTCCACCCGACCTGTTCCAGTCCGTAAGGTGCCCGGTATCTTCTCGTGGCAAACTTCATCTCGTCTTTTAGTGCAATGTGTCCTTCTTCCACGATCATCCTGCCATCGTCCCACACCGGCAACATGTTCTCCAAACCCGCCCGCTCAAGCTTTCTCAAGACCTCTCGTATATCGAATTTTGGGGGCAATGAGCCCCTCATTTTCTTCGATTGGTCGTCCAGGAGTTTATTTTTATGTCACAGATGTGAAAATAGACCGCTTCAGTGTAGCCGATGAATAGGGGATCCCAGCCATCGATGAATCTCTCTGCTGCCCTTCCGCTGCTGCTCTCGCGAACAGGGATGGGACCAACAGGGAACTGTTCATTTCCAGGGTCATTCTCCTTACCGTTGGGAACTCTGGAATGGATGTTGGCAAGATTTCCTTCTCCAGTATTGCCTCTAGCTCCCTTTTCACCAACTCGAAGCTCTTCTTCCACGCGGGAATCCTCAAGACCTCTTGACCACTCGCCGTCAGGGGATTCAGGTTCCAGAATTTGGGATAAGTTTCGATGGGACCTTCGCGTTTACCTCCCATCCTACACTGCAGTTGCCCTCGGAAATTGTACACCATCAACTCTTGATCTTTCACTTTTCCGAAGAGTACCGTGTTACTCATTTGTGCCCTCAGCACCTCTTGTTGACACCAGTTGAGCGTCGTCCCATCCAGTACACTTATGAGGCTCTAGTGTGTCACGGAGTTGCGATAAGCCGTCACTAGAGGATCTGGAAACGCGTATGTCACGGCCGGCCCATAAATGCAGGTTACGACCTCCTCCGGCCCCCGGATTATTGCCATTGGGTCCGATCTCATCGCCAGGCACAGGTCTGTCAACAGAGGCATGCCCCCATTCACTTTCCTCCATTCATCTCTCGTCTTCGGATTCTTTTCCTCACCGGTCATGTGTCGGTTCTGCATCAGGAGGTACTCCACAAGCAGCGTCTTTAGCCCTGCAGCACACTTATATGAGTAAGTGTCAATGCTCGGGTGGGTTTTCCCCATCGACAGGGGCTCCCCATATTTCGTTAGTCGATGGAATGACACCAGTTCACCATGGATCAGGAGCACCAGTGCCAGATACCCGTCAATCCGGAGTGTTTCCACACCCCGACTGAACATGTACGCTGGACCCATATTGAATAGGTACCTCGGGTAAACTAGGTACAGGCCAACAACAGGCTGATGGGCATGCTCAGAATTTCTTGTACAAAGGCTCCAAAGATGGTCTCCTTTGCACCAAACACTCCAGCCATGAACCCCTTTCCCCAACAAGGACTCAAGAACTCAAGAATCTCGTGATCCCTTCTCGTCTTCAGCTCGCCCTTTGCGTGCTCCCTCCAGAATCCTCCGATTGTGACCTCCTTTGCAGTTGTGACGAACCTGGTCACCGTCATCTCCCTGTTCTCGGCCACTTCCAACTGCTCCTCAAGAAAACTCCAGATTTGCTTCACAAGAGGTGGGGCATTCTCCTTTGTCTTCTCCGAAGCGTTTTCCAGCTTTGGTGTCAGGAACGGCCACCTGCCTCTTTCTTGCGTCAATCGATACACTATCGACTCCAGTTGCTTCTCTGTTGCAGCCACGTTCTTCCTTTCATTGCTCGGTCCCCTCGACTTACTGGTAGAGCTTGTGATAGTCAAGTCCATGCTTCGAAACCACAAGCTGGCCGTCAGGTGAGTTATTATTGGATGGTCATCCCCTAAAACCGGACTGAACTTGAGTTGTCTGACGAATTTCGATATCTCCAGCAAGAGGACCTCGTCCAACACAATGAGGATATCGGCTAACTCGTAAAAGCCCCTCAACGCGTGGGACACATCCGCCCACGCCGCCGCCAGTTCTGACCTGCGAAGCCTCAAGTTCGTCGGTTCCATCTCCCGATTGGGAGCTGCCATCAGGATCCGCCATGCATTTCCCTCGGCTATTAAGATCAAGACCGCATACACAAACTGCAGAGCGGGAGGCATGCTCGCGTACCCGGGGGACGTCGTGAACACCACTCTTGTCTTAGATCCAAACCGCGCGGTAACGTTCTCCTGTACCTCATTCATCGCTGCAAATAACGTCTGGATAGCTTCCCAGATTCTCTTCGGCGCCGGTTCATCGCCCTTGAGCTGCTCAAGAAACCCAGTCGCATGCAGGTGGTCATTCATTCCCGCAAACAGTAGTAGCTCGGGCTCGCAAGGCATCTCCGATTTTATTGCTACCACCAAGGCTAACATTTGATTCAGCTCGGCTCCTGGCAGTGAGTATACCAATGTCTCCGGCCAGAACAACTTGGGAAACGTTCCCCCAAAGTCCGATCCCGCTACGATGATCACCGTCGCAGAAGCTGGATCTGCTCTGTCGTAAACTGCCAAGGTCTTGGCCAATTGGGTGTTCCCGCAGGGTTTCCCGTATCTAGGGTCGTCCGCCAACCTCGTGCCTTCATAAGCGGCATCTGGCAATTCCATTTCTCTTGGATCCAATAGTTTGTCTACCACCCTCAACTGCGCTGGAGTTACCAACCTGATTCTGGCAATGCTCGTTCGATGCTTGGGGGGCTCCACTATGAGTCCAGGACTCCCCAGCAACTTGATAGGCCTGTAATTGATAGGTCCCATGACTGATTTTGTGGGAATCCCAGTCAGATCCGCCGTCTCCATTATTCTTGCTGATGATCGTGTTGATGACGTTGCCTCCTCGGCCTCCATCGGTACGTCAGCTGGTAATCTGGTCCGGCTGCTCCTCGAGCTGTCTCTAGAATCGGCCGTCGCCCCCAGGTGACTGGATAAAGTTCTTGAGGTGAGGAAAGGTGGATTTGGAGGTGGTCCGAATGTGAATTGGGCCGTCTCCAGCAATTCTGCCTCCAACGCGCTTATGTGCCTTTGGAAGACATCATTCAACCATTCCACTCTCCTAGGCCTGTCAAAGTGGATCCCGTCTGAGGATGCATCGTCGGGGAAAACAGATTGCTCCATCTGTTCGGCTACGTCCAGCAATCCAACAGAAAGGACACTCCTTTGATGTATTTGCCTGATCACTTCGTTCAGGTTTCGCACCTTCGTATTCATTTCCATCGCGTGTTGGTCCGCCTTCATGTTGTAGGGAATGGTACACACCGTGAGAATGGCAGGGTCCATCTGAATCCGCAATTCCTCAAGGATGCAGCTCATCTTGTCATGTAGCCTCATCACCTTCCTTGACTCCCCCCTGGACACGTCATTCGTCCCGATCATTAGAGTCACTGTATATACTATTGCCATCCCTAGCACCTCAAGTGATGCCAATATCTGTGGCATCGCAGCTCCAGCGAAACTCAAGATCCCCGTTTGCCAATGTGATTGAATCCGGGTCAGCACCCGCAGCAGGCTGTCCTCTATGATTAGATGGACAACACCTTCTGGTACACGTGGCTGCGTAAGGTATTCCACCCAAGCCGCGTCATGGAAGCAATGCCTCCTGACTCTTTGTGCCGTGCTCCAATCCATGCGATTGTGCCTGTGGTACCTGCCCTCCGTGTTCTTCTTGTAGCTTGAGATTACCAAACTCCTGATCGGTTGCTCCCTCCACGTCGGGGGTAGCTCCACTCTTGCTGGACTCTCACGATTTCTCACTTGTCGGGGTTGAACTCGGGGTATACCCAGGCAGTGCGACGTCCATCAGTGGACGTATCGGTTGTGTCTCTAGGCCACGCAGGGAGGAGGTTGACTCAGTCGGTATCCATACCCCCAACCCCTCATTCATATGCTCCTGAGCCGCGCGGTCAAGGTTAAACCATCCCTTCGACCTGGGAGCTTCGTCCACCTCCATACGTGACTCTGGTCTTGAGCCGGTAACCATTCGCTCCTTGGGCCTGGCTCCCTTTTGCATATCGAGCTCGCGCTGTCTTTGCTGGATTCTCTCAAGTTCCGACTTCAGCTGTTCACAATTCGCGGCATTCTCCCGCACCCTTTGTTTTTGCTGATGCTCGGCCTTCAGCATATCAAGTTCCCTCCGTGCTTGGTCCTTTTCGACGACCGCCTGATCTCTCTCCAGATTCTCCTGATCTCTCTCGAGCTTCGCTTGATCCCGGTCAAGGTTCGCCTTGTTCCTCTCCCGCTGAGTCCTCTCAAGTTCTCTCTTCGGAGTACCGAGGTCCGGATACGCTTCTCCCGTTTGTTGTGCTCGCGTCATCGATGTTGTCTTACTCGTGCTCTGGCCCGCTGATCTTGCTGATGGTCTGATCGGTAGTGGGAACTCCCCTGCGCCATACTCGGTGTTGTTGCTCAAGCCAGGATTCCTCGCCAAGTCGAATCCCCTCACTCCTCCATCCACATTCCAGGACAGCCATCTGGTTTGCTCTTGGTTGGATATTCCTTCAGTGGTGTAGCCGACCATTAGAACCGCTTCGGTTGCAGACTCCCGGCATTCGCCCTGCTCTTCCAATTGAAGGATGGCGTTCAGCATCACCGCCATTCTCTCATCCACTTGGGTGTAGTCCAGATCCCTCAGGCGTCTGTACAGCTCATCAAGCGTGGGCCTCTTCAGAGCCGCGGGCATGGACTTCCAAAATCGATCTGCCATTATTTCTGGATGATCTTGCTCACGTACCAACTTGAGAATTACCGTACCACTTGAGAATTACCTTACCACTTGAGAATTAGCGTACCAACTTGAGGATTCGAGAATTAACTTCTTCAAGTGTTGTTCAACTGTGTGTTCATTCAAGAACTTCTTCCTTTTTCAATTGAGTATAGTTGGGTAGTCAATTTGACTTTACCAAATCAATCTGAAAATAACAATTGATTTTTAGACTAACATGCTATTTTCCTAACCTAAACCCCCCCTTGCCATTATAGTTAAAACCTTATTCTTTTCGTTCTACTAAAATAATTCAATTGGAAGTTTTCTAAGAGCATGCAGATTCATTTTATGTTTTAGCACCATCAATCATTTAAAATTTATTTGTCATGCCAATCACTTTTAAGATCATTTTACCTGTTCCGCACCCCAACACCTGACTTGAGATCCCTTTATGCCCAACTCAAGACCCCCATGTACCTGACTTAGGCGATACTCAGGCAGTATTTCTTGTGCAGATCTACCATTATCTCCGTCTCTGCGAAGACCACGTGTAGGATAGCATATAGTTCCCTTGGGCTCAGTTTGCCCCTGTTCGGGTCGTAGACCGGCATTGAGACCTCTGTTATTCTTCTTTCGATCATGAAGTCCCGCAGTCTCGTTAGTGCCAACATCACGTGTTCAGGATCGATCGTGTTCCTTTCACTGACCCTCGTCACCAAGAAGCACAGGTATTTGCCTGGGATTTGTGCTACTGATGGTGGAAGCGCAGACATTCCTCCCAGCCCCGGTCTCTGTCTAAACAGAAACTCCACGTTCTGATACTCTCTTTTGAAGTCAGCCTCCGGTCTTGATTTGAAACTCATGTCCGCCGTGATACAGATTGCGCTAGTCCTGTCTGACAGAATGAAGTCGCTATCCGTTATCAGGATGTTCTCCGAGTATTCGTTGGGTATTTCAAACTTTGTTTTGAAATTCCGTCCTATGGTAGGCTCAGCCTCCTCCTCATCCAGTTCCAGTCCGCTCGTTTCTCTCACTTCCCTGAGTTTCTTTATCATCAAATTTTCGGTGTGGGTAAGTCCTACCCCCACTCCCCGGACAAAATATTTATCGACGTCCCCGTCGATGGTGCTGGGTCTAAATTATCTGGTGGAATCTCGAGCGGCCTGTCTGTTGCAGTCCAGCCGAAGAGGGGATCCTCCGTTTTCATGTGCTTTCCCGCTGATACGTCAACTTATTGTTTGCTTTGTCCTTCGCCGCTTCCGTTCTTGACATCGCGCATCCATTCTAATATCCTCAAGTTCGTATTCTCCCTCCTCTCTATCTCGCTCTGTTCCAAATTCGTCTCCCATTCTGGTGTCGAGTAGTCTTCCTGTGATTACTGTTCATTATCATTGATAATTTGTCATTCATCATCGGCTGCCAGTTCGTCCACACTTAGTAGCTCTTTGCTTAAGTCATCGGGCTGTATCTTATATATCAGGAAATCGTCCCCGTATCTGTTGTACCTCAAGCCCGTGCGGTTACGATTGCCACCCTTTGTCCCCGCTGGTATTGATAAGTCTGGTTTTGCCCACTTCGGCACCTCACCTTGCTCCGGATCGTTCCAGTCTTCTTCCACAAAAGATTCCGCCTCAGAATACGCTTCTATCTTTTCATTATCATCCAAACTCAAGTTCTCGTTTCATCATTTTTCTCTCTGGTGCCTCTTTCGTTCACTTCACACGCTGTCTCCACCAGTAGGTACTCTAGTCCCTCCATGTCTTGTGGTAAACACCAGTCCTCTGGGGATGGGACGTGAGTCTTCAGATTTTCATAATGTGCTGCTCTCCCCGTACTCAAGCGGTAGAACTGTCCTTGTTGATGTATTTCCGTTATCATGAATGGTCCTCTCCATTTCTTAAGTAGTTTCTTTGTCCCTTTGGGCGGTATGACATTCTGGAAGACCCACACGTACTGGCCCACTTCATATGGTTTTGCTTGTAATATCATTTCGTCATATTTATTGCGCTGTCTCATTTGTGCCTGCGCAGTGTTCCTCCTGCAGAGTTCGTTTAGTTCCTGCTATCTCCTGATCGCTTCTTTCACGTAAGCTTGTGGCGACGTCCTCTTCCCTTCGTATTCCGGGTAAAAGAATGTCAGGGGCATTGCTCTCTCCCTGCCCGTCAACATCATGAAATGACTGATGCCCGTTGTTGAGTGTTGCGTACTGTTGTAGGCCCGTACGACTTGCGGCAGATATTTATCCCAGTCCGTCATGTATCTTGAGCAGTATACCCTCAACATATTGACCAACGTTCTATTCTGTCTCTCTACCAGCCCGTTGGTCTAGGGATGGTACGTTGTCGAGTGTGGTTGAGCAATGTGCGACCTCCTCATCAACTCTTTTGTCAAGTCTCCTACAAAGGCTTTGCCGTTGTCTGACTGAAAAGTCATTGGACAGCCGTATCGTGATATCCAATGCGTTATGAGGTGGTAACAAGTCTCCTCTGCTGAGGCTGTCTGACACGGAACTGCTTCTGCCAACTTTGTGAAGTGATCTATTATAACCAGTATCTGGTTATATCCCGACTCCGTCATGCAGATCTTTTGATGGTCTATCTGCACCACCTCGTTGAACTCCCAGCTCTCAACGGACTTGAGTGGGAACTTCATCTTCCTTGGGTCTTTTACCTGCAGGCATGCCAGGCATGCATTCACCCATCTCTCGCAAGCTTTCCTCAATCCTGGTCAATCAAACCTGTGAAGTATTCTCTGTTGCACTTTGTCTATCCCCTGGTGCCCCATCTGATCGTGCGATCTGAATAACACCTTCGTCTGATACAATTGTGGTAATATGATGAGGTTGTGCTTGTGTAATATCTTCTCCTCATCTTTTCTCTTGCACGCTACCACCCCGTCAGCTGTTTGATAGAGTAAATCCTTCTTTTCTTTGTAGAACTGGCTCAACATCTTGTAGCTGTCTTCTTCAAGTTCCCCTTTCTCATTGGACCCCGTCCGGATCCATTTGGAGAGGTTACTTGTCATCTTGTCATTCTTTTGGGCTCTTATCAGATCCGACAGCCTATATCTCGCTTTGACATGTTCCTTTAATGCCATGATCTGTCCATTCATTTCCCAAGGGTTGTGGATGTCATCATTCAACTTCACGCATATCATCCTCTTCAAGATCTTCATATCATCTTCTGGCACCAGATTTGTTCTGACATTTGAGTTGCATGATAGTTCCCTGAATGGTTTCCTCGATACCGCAATTTCCTCAAGTTCTTCACCTCCTTGTACTTCTTGTTCATCCAAGTTGTACTTTCCTGAGGAGGGATCTGTTTGTAGCTCCCTATCGCGGTGTCTCATCTTCTCCTCTGCTAGTATCATGCATAGACTATCCTGATCATCGCTGCTCTTTTCCGAATCTTCATCCCATTCTTCACACTCCCCGGACAATTTCTCTTCTCCGGTTTCTTCTTCTTCCGTGGACATGGACCACTCCCCGGACTCTTGACCTAGTCCCAGGTGTTCAGCTTCTTCCTTAAACGCCTCTTTCTTCTTCCTAACCTGAGTCCGCTCAAGTATGTTATCAGGGATTTTGTCAACCAGTGACCGCACGACTTCTTTGCCATCAATACCGCTTCCTCTTGGAGGGTCTGCAATGCCAACTGAATCACTCCTTCGCAGTATTGTGACTTCCGGTTCCTCCTGTATTTTTTCCTACGTTCACCGGTTTATCAACTGCCAATTTCTCAAGTAACCTCCACAAGTCTTCATCTACCTGAGTATCTCCCGTTTCCACCTGGTTGAGATCATAACATTTTGCCTTGAGCGTCTCTCTCACGATTTTTGACTTGAGCATTATCTCTATCGGTATCCCTCGTTTCTTCTTCAAGATCGTTTTCTTTTGGGGCTCTTCCGGTAATTCGGGATAATCCTCTATCGGTTTGGCTGACTTGTCTAGCCATCTCGTGAGTGGGAGACTGTCATACGTTTCTTTGTCCATGAAGGAGGAGCCATCTTTAATCTCGGGCCTGTCCGCCTCCCTCTGTTCCTGCCTCTCGTACTCACGTAGAACTCCGTCTTCTTAATCAAGCTATCGGCATTCTGATGTTTGTCCCTTGTTCTATGCTCAATTATCATGTTGTAACCATCCAAGCGAACTATCCATCTCCCAATGTAGCTCTGGTCCATCGAGTACGTCTTCAGCCAGCTGAGTGCCCTGTTGTGGACCCGCAGCTTAAACGGTTCACTGCCTAAATATGCTCTGTATTTCTCGACAAAAGTAACTACCGCGAACATCTCTGCTTTCGGCGCCCCGTACTTCATTTCTGTGTCACTTAAGACTTTGCTTCCGTATGCTATTGGTCTTATGACTGTCTTCCCGTTCCATTCTTGTTCTTGATGGAGAATACCAGAAATCGCGACTACTGACGCGTCCGTATCCAACACGTACATCCCTTTTTCCGTTGGCATCCCCAACACCGGTGCCTCGCACAACTCTTTTTTTTTCTCTGGAATGATTCTTCTGCTGCGTTGTTCCACGTGAACTTCTTGCCTTTGTGTCTCATTAACTGTTGCATTGGGTATACCTTGTCCGCATAGCCCTTGATGAATTCCCTGTAGTAGTTCGCAAAACCCAGGCAACTCATCAACTGATGTTCCGTTTTTGGCGATTTTCAAGTAAGAATTGCTTCCACTGCATCTGGATCCGGTCTGATGCCGTGCCTGTCCACCATTCTGCCCAATTATTTTTATCGAATCCTTGAGTATCTCGCACTTTGAAGGTTTACACTTTAGCCCCGACCTCTTCATACATGCAAACACCTCGTCCAGTCGCTCGATATGGTCTTCTAGTGTGGGCGTCCCTATTACCCCGTCATCCACATAGCACATTATCAGATTGCCGTACTTCTTTGTCACTCCTATCAGTGCATGTGCCATCAACCGTTGAAACGTGGCTGTGGCATTGCAAAGACCAAACGGCATCCGTTTCCATTGAAACAGCCCCAACTCGCAAGCGAACCCTGTTTTCTCCCTGTCTTGCTTCCTCAGCGGGACTTGCCAGAACGCCGAACCTAAATCAAGAGTTGTAAAAAATTTTGCGTCACCTAACTTCGAGAGGCTCTCGTCAATCCTAGGTATGGGATAGGCATCCTTCACCGTGACGGAGTTCAGATACCGAAAGTCACAGCAAAACCTCAATTGGTCGCCTTTTTTTTGGCCATCACTACTCCACACGCCCACGGTGACTTGGATGGTTCTATCATGTCATACTCTAGTAATGTCTCTATTTCTTTCCTACATGCCTCTGATTTGTGGGGGGTCATTCGCCTCGCCCCCTCCCTGTGTGGTACCGCATTCTCTTCAAGTTCTATTTCATGCTCAACAAAATTACAACACCCGATGTCTGCCTTATGTCTCGAAAAAACTTCCTCGTTCCACTCTAGTACGTCCTTGATGGCTTCGAGCTGTTCGTCCGTCAACTTGCCCCTTAAGTGTTCGATCTCCGGCAGGACCGGTTTATCACTTTACATTTCATCTAGTGTGGGCCGTTCCGGAAAGTTCGAACAGCTCGATAGCCCATCGTCCGTCTCTGACTTAAGTGATTTCACAAGACCTGCTGAACCTTTTATTTTCTTCAATGGTCTCAAGATACAAATTTTGTCCCTATGATTGGGACAATCAACAACTTCATTTTGTTTTGAATTTTCAGTCATTTCATATCGAGTTTCAACAGGTAAAGCATATCCCAGCTTCCTCCCCCTCTGTATCGTGATGGGTATATCAAGAGTATTCAATAAGAAACTGACGCAGAGACCGCTCTTGGTTATCGAGAAGGATCTTCCTAAAACAGCAGCACTTTGACTATTAGGATTCGGGACTATGCATTGCTTGTTGTCACTTAGTTCACTGTAATTTTTCATTCGCAAGCTTACGATTGCCGCTTCGTTTGCCTTTAGCGTCACCCTCCTACTCAAGAATACCGTTGCTTTATTTTCATTCGCTATTATTAAATTTACCGGTTTAATTGCGTTCCTCCTATCCGGGTTCCTTATCCTGAACATTGCATTGTTTAAATCAATTGTTACGTCGAAGTTCCTGATGAAGTCCCTGCCTAAAATGAATTGGTCAGACTCATCTAGGTTTTCTACTACAAGAAAGCTCAACCACAGATTGCGTTCCCCCAGATTTAGGTCTATTATTGGTGTTCTGCCTAGCACCCGCAGCGCCCCTTTGTTAGCAGCTGACAACCGTATTCTCGAGTCTATCAAGTCATCTTTTTTGAAGCCCATTCGCTCCCAAGTTTCGATTGGTATTACACTCAAGACCGCACCAGTATCGAGTAACCCACGCAAGTGAGTCTTCTTGCCACTTATGTCAAGCACGTGTGCTGATACGTCTGCCTCTGTCCCAATGTGCATTGCATCTTCCTCCAGCATGGCACAGTGTCCAATTGATCTCACCTTTAATTCTTTTCTGCCCACGTAGATCTGTCCCACTAGATCTTCATCACATGTTATCATTGTTTTCGTGTAGATGTTAATCCCATCTATATTCAGCATCACCTCATGTGGACCATAAGCTTCTGTGTATCTGTTGTCCACACGGATCGACTTGCTGCCAGCTCTCGTGAGTAGCACCCTCAAGGCTCTAGATGTCGTCTGTGGGCTTATCGCACTCAAGTAATCTCCGTATACGTCAATGTGCATTACTATCTGGTCGCTGGGTTCACTTAAGTTCCTTGTCACTTCATGTCCACCTAGAGTGATTATCGACATTATCCTGGCTCCGATTTTCGTTATGCCAAATGTCTTTCCTGTCACCATTTTCAGAGTGTTGCAATTTCCACTCTTTGTCGACCCTGCTACAGCTTCTGGCACTGGCACCAAGCAACTTAGCGTCTCATTCAATCTCTGTCTGTCGATTTCTTGCTTCAACCTTTGCTCTATTTCCTTCGTTGCTAGGTCCTGTTTCACCTTGTTGATCGCCTCTTTTGCCGCTTTCTCATAATCTATCTCTAGGGCGTTCTTGGCCGTGGCCTCTATCGCATTGTTAGCCTGCGTTACCGCCTTCACTGTCTTCGTTGGCAGTTCCGTACTCGGTGCTTCTAAGTTTTTTGCTTCAAACTCGGTTTGTCTATTTCGCTGATTCTGCACCGCCGCTAATGCCAATTTATGTTTGGGGTGACTCTGGCTCTTGACCGCCTCCCAAAACAAAGGACAATCCATCCTAAAGTGCCCCTCCTGATTGCAGAAGAAGCATCTTGCACCTATCTTGATGATTAAGCCACTATAGTACTCGTGTTCTTCCATCTGGCTCATGTCCTCCTCATCTGGTGCGTACCCCAGACTCTTCATGCCCTGCTTGTATGTTGTGCAATCTGCCACGTGATGATCAGCTGACCCGCAGTTCGCGCATGATCTACGTTTGTCCACGTCATCTCTAGGCTTGTACCATGACGACCTTTGTGGTTGGCTCCCCCCTTGCATATTCCTGTTATCTGAATATGAGTACTTCTTGGGCTTCATTAGCATGTACTCTCTCGACTTCTGTCTCATCTCTTCTGGAGTCGGTGCACTGTCTTTCGACAATGTATAGTTTGTTGCTAACATTGTTCTCGAGTCATCACTTTTTACCCCATCAATGAACTTTGAGGCGATGCTAAAGTTTCTTCTGTTGGTGGCCTCTTCCGGGTCACTCCTTCGTCTCAAGCTCTCAAGATCATCTAGGAACCTGTCTATCAATTCATCGTCCCTTTGCCTTCCTCTTCCTTCTTTTCAAGTACGCATTTCAACGCCGTGCCTTCTAAGTTGCTGAGTATCGCTGTGCATGCTTGCCTCTCATCGTTCAAGTTGTCTTGTTCCAAGTGCAACCTCATGACTTCTACCCAAGTGTCATAGCATCCATCTGAATCATCCTTGAATTCTTTCGGTTTTTTGAAAATTTTCCGGGATTTGTTGCTTCCTCTGTCACTCGAGTCGGTGTTTCTCGTGGCGAAGGCTTCTAGTGTCCTTTTCATGATTTCCCAGGTGCTTGCCCACGTCATGACATCCGGTCCCACGTTATTCTGAGTCATGGAGTCCCCTGGACCACTCGTCGTGTTTGCTGTTCCACTTTTCATAATCGCTTTGCCCCCCCCCCCCCCGGTGCTGTACTCGCGGCATCCCGGGGTAGTGGTAACGGTGTTGATTGCCGTTTGTTCCGCTGTGGTTCCACGAAGTCAACTCTATTGCCTTCCGTTCGTTCCGCTGCCGGCCTGTCCTGCGACGTAGAGTTTCTCAAGATGGCGTCTATTTTTGCCTGTATTGCACATGAACTCTCAACCTGGTCCCTGTTCATTGTGTCCATTCTCGTTTCCAAACTCCCCAACTGGCTGTTCACTGCGTCATATCGTTGCTTCATTTCTTGCATGTCCTTTTTGATGTTCTTGCCTCGCACTCCATCAGTGGCACCTATCTTGTCTGACATCTGCTGAAGCTTTTCTTCTGTCGCTTTCGCTAGATTGAAATAGTTGTCCAGGTACTCATGTTTGTTGTATCTTAATTCTTTCTTTATCACGTCTCTATCCTCCTCGCTGTGCTTTATTCTCTTGTCGATCTGATCTAGCTTCGCCATCAGATCACCCAAATCGAGAGCTGTAGTTTCATGGTCAGATGTTGCCCTGTTGTTGGCTGCTGCTCCCAGTCTGATCTGGTCTTCGTTTTGGTCGGTGTCTGTCGTTTTCGTGGAAACTGTTCCGAATGTTTTGCCTTTCTCGGCCTTTGGTTCCTCCGTCACTATGTCTCTTGGTTTCATCCCGACCATCATTGCCAACCTTTCAGCAAATGACGTTCTTTTTGCTTGAGACTCGTCCTTTACCGTTTCTGGCGTGTTGCCCGTTGTGTCTTCCACAGTGTCTATCGGCGAGAACTCCATGGACTTTGGATTTGGTTCTTCTGCATTCGGCATCGGTGTTGACTCCGTCGTCTTCTTCTCCATCTCATCCACACTCTGGTCTGGTGTCTCTAGGTCAATCTCGATGGCGGGTTCCGCTTGTTTCCCTTCCATGCCCTCTTTTGTTTTGTTCTCTAAATTACTCCTCGTGTTGACCATGCTAACTGAAAAGTTCTTCCTTGTTATTTTTGGGCCCATAGATCTCGTTTTACGTAGCGACGAGTTATATTTTGTCTTTGTTTCTGTAGATCTTTTTTCAGCCACCGGTACCCTACTCCGTCTCATGGTTTCTATTCACAATTGATTCTATTTACAATAATGGTATTTACAAAATCCTATTCTAAAAAAATAATCATAAAAAAAATTTTGCTAATAAAAAGAAAAACTACTTTTCTGTTCCTTCTAAGATTGTGTTAAAATTCTACTAATTCGTGATCCTAACACTATCGTGTTCCAACTAGTCCTATTGCTTTTGATTCAATTATTTCGACCTGTCTCAAGACCCTTTAGTACCGTCACCCCACTTCTTCGTGCTGTCCCAAGCTTTCTCTCTACTGTCCCAAGACTATTCAGTGCTGTCCCAGTACTTCTTGTTAATGTCCCAAGACCACTGTCCCAAGACACTTGCCCTAAGACGACTGTCCCAGGACTACTGTCCCAAGACTAGTGTCCCAAGACCACTGTCCCAAGACTACTGTCCCAAGACCCTTGCCCTAAGATTACTGTCCCAAGACTACTGTCCCAAGACTAGTGTCCCAAGACTACTGTCCCAAGACTATTGGCCCAAGACTACTGTGCCAACACTAGTGTCCCAAGACTACTGTCCCAAGACTACTGTCCCAAGACTACTGTCCCAAGACCACTGTCCCAAGACCACTGTCCCAAGACCACTGTCCCAAGACCACTGTCCCAAGACCACTGTCCCAAGACCACTGTCCCAAGACCACTGTCCCAAGACCACTGTCCCAAGACTACTGTCCCAAGACCACTGTCCCAAGACTGTGTCGTACCAAGACTGCTCTGGCCCAAGACTGTCCCAAGACCGCACCGTCCCAAGACTGTCCCAAGACTGCACTGTCCCAAGACTGTCCCAAGACTGCACTGCTCCAAGACCGTCCCCAGACTGCAATGTACCAAGACTTCTTCGGTACTGCCCCAAGACTTGTCACCAAGTGTCTGGATAGTAGGATCTCTTTTTCTTCATTGTGGGGACTCTTGAACCACTGTACCGTGTACCACCACTTGAGCTCTAGTAAAAATTTTCCCAAAATCCCTATCTTAATGGCCAAATTCCAAATACTGACCCCCCTGTATTTATCTTCCTTTCGTTGTCTCAGGCTATTTGAAACCCCAACTTCTTCGCAGGTATCTTGTGATCACCTGTTCGTTCAAATATCAACAACAAATTCTCACCAAAACGTAAAAATTTAAGTAGGAAAAATTACAAAAACAGAGAGATGAACCCACCTAAAAATCAAAGCTAACAGATGTCAACCTTTGTCCGAAAAAATGTCTGGTACCCGATTGCCACGCGTTTTCCTCCCCCCTGCTAGCGATCTTATGGGGTATCACAAAAACTGTCTATGTCCGTTCCCCCTTACCGATCCGACCAGGGAACCTACCTTAACTCGATGTTAAACTTGGATATCCGCTTCTTATAATCAACGCGTGTAAGTATCTAATGTAACTAAATCGACGATTCCGAACAATTAGTTACGCTAATGTGTCCCCCCTTTTTACACTTTACAACCACCAACCTTTAACCTAACCAGCCCCCGTTCTAACCTCCCCCCTCTTTAGCCCCCTCTTAAGCCGAAAATTCCCTTAAGCGCCGGGTGCTAAACCTCTCGAGAGAAAACCGTAGAACTGTTTCCAGGCCTACTTGTGTAAAAATTTCCTCAAAACAATGGGGCTCCGCTTATCCAATTTTACACTTATTTCCTATAATGTAATGTGGATTTTAACGATACCCGTTTGTCCAACTTGAGAACACCCCTGTGCGTCCTCGTCTTGATGTCGCGATCCCGTGCTGGTTGTCCCCTTGACGTGCACTGCACTTGAAACCAGCACCACCTTCCCACTTGGCTGGTCACCTCTTCCAGTCAAGTCTCCTAGCAGTTCAGCTCAGTACTTGTGAACCACTTTCACACTCGGCTGGTCACCTCTTCCAGTCAAGTCTCCTAGTGGTCCGGTTCGATCCTTGTGAACCACTTTCCCACTCGACTGATCACCTCTTCCAGTCAAGTCTCCTTGACTAGGTTGCAATCTATCTGAAAACCCTTAACAACGCCCCCACACGGGCACTTTTTGAAGTCACTGGTTTAAATTGCTAGATTGATCGAAACGATCGGTCTTATAAAACAGTACGTGTATACTATTTAATTAATATAAAGGTTTGATCCACCTAATCTAGTATCAAAGTCACTGTCATTTTTGTTTTATGGTTTTTGTTCCTTTTTCTATACTTTTTTCTTGTTTTTGTTTCGTTTTTTGTTTTTTGCTCGTGTTTTTGTCCCCCTAGTTACCCCCCTTACTCGGTTAGCTAAGCCTCGTTCGGAGAGCGTACTAGGAAGTTTTCTCAAGTTTTCTTAAAAGGCTATCACGGTACAACCGGAGGGTTTACACGTTCCCGCTGAACCGTACCACCGGTACTCTAGAATGGGCATGTAGCCCGGAGCTGTGTCAAGTGGGTTCGACTCCGTAGTCATGATGTCGTAAAAACACCCAGGAGCGCCATAAAAACACTATGTAACAGTCGCCTACTTCGGTCACATATGAGGCTTAAGAAAAATAGGCCCTATAACCATTGGCTCAAGAGACAGGGACACTATCTCTTGTGTTTTTCTACCTCAAAAACGGTCGGAGCCAATTCGGTTCGCTTGCGACACGAGACTAGAACCCGTTACAGCTTAAAGGCCACTACCAAAATACCCCCCCCCCCCACTCTAGAAAATAAGAACGTCCCCATACTTAGGTCTCAAAATACCCAAAATACACGAACGCCGTTAAAAACAGGGTCGGAACAATCCGTTAAGTTACTTTTCATTGGACAGTGGAACTTTGATCCATTTCAGATGGATCAACGTAAAACTCGCCTTACCTCAACATACTTATCATAAAATGCACTCGAGAAAACTAAATTTGGTACTTACATAGCAGCACGCTTGAGAAACAGAGTAATTAAACTAATTAATGACTCTAGCATAAATATAATCGAATATAACTCAAGAAGTTTTCTGACAATGAGCTCCAATCAAAGGAAATAAGTTTTAATTCAAGAATGTAGTTTTGGATCTGGACTATTGGGAGACTTCAGTTGTCTGCCTTTCCGTTGAAGGTTCACTCTGGTCCAGTTGATTCTTGCTCTGCCCTTGTATTTGTACGGTCTCCTATATCAGATAGGACAGCTCTACTCTCGTTTTTTACGATGGAAATTGCGAATAGCAATTTCCCACTGTGTATATTTGACAACTTTTCCGCAATTGTAATTCGGTTGTTCTGAGTTTTAAAATTGATGTTTTCAGTTGTCGCGAGAAAACTGAGCATGACAGGCTCCATTAGAATTTTTGAAAAATAAAACTTCGTTCCAAAATCACGTATTTTCGTGTTCCTCAAGGTCAAACTTCCAGATATGACCGACTGGCACATATATATTTAAATGCGGGCTTCACTATCTCGCCATGGTTAAGCTTTTTCAACGTAATTTTTTTTGCAGGTTTAAGCTATATCCGTATATTGCAATGGTTAAGATTTTTTTTTTCGATTTTCCAGTTTAAATTCAATGTTTATTTTCCCACGTTTGAAATTAAGAACCAAATTTTGAGATGCTGTCAAAGCTTCCCCAGGTTTTTTGGTTTTGGCCTCCATATGTGAGTTACCAAATCTTTTTAGTTTACGAGATACGGCAATTTTTGAGATTTTTCAAAAGTTTCGAAAAAAGTATCTATTTTAAAAGAAGAAATTAACTTTCCACATCATGTATAAATTATGCATTATAAAAAATACAAGATATATTGAGTCTCTATTTTGGATTAAGCCCTGATTCGATTATGTTCAAATCTGACGAAACGCGTAAAAGCAAGTCTTTTCAAGCACAGTTCACAGCTATCACCAATCCGCTTCAATTGGCAAACGCGTAACTATTTGAGTAAATAATAAACTTCTGAGAGCGCGTCGCTATCTCCCAATGTCCCTAAGACAGCCGCCGCATTTCCAACTTGAATCGCAATGGAGATGCGTTGTTTCATGTAAAATGACGATTTTGGTTCTTGAGTAGTTTCGTTGAGTTTTCTACCCAGGGTCTTGAGAAATTTGAGCGTTTGTGGACCGCATCCGCCTTGGATCTCGAAAGCAACTGGGGCGAAAACGTATCCTCGATTTTTTATTAAATCAGCGTCTTTTGAGGTTTTACAGTTTTCGGCTTCAGAGGCAGCAGAGAATTGAGATGCAGTGCCAGAGGACAGACGGCTTGGTGCCAGGGCGTCAACAACAGTGGCATCCCATATGAGTGACTGACCTCTCTCCCAAGGCACCAACGTGAGTCCATCTGGACGTTTCTGGTCTGCTGTGGACAGACCATGAGGCTCGAGAACTGAAGGAATGTTGCTTGATCCTAAAGCTCGCTTCACTACATCGTTAATCATTGAGTGGCGCTGAAGCCTGCCGGCGCTTCTCCTGCGCGAAAGACCGTGGCCTCCAAAAGTGTCGACGTGCTCACCACAACGGCAGACGTGAGGCTCACATATGGGAACACCAAGACGAAGAGCGAGAGATATTCGGAGATGGATATTGGAAAGCTTGAGGCCCAAAGAACTTGACGGCAGGGCTTACTGTAGCTTACCCTCGAAAGACTTAAGGCGAATGCGAAATTTATTTTCAGGTGTGTCGGTGATCAGATTATTAAGCCGGGTTCTGTATACAGGGTCAGACCAAGACTTCTGAAAGTTGTTCTCGTGGATAGTGGTGGAGCCAGAGAGCTCATACCCTTGTGACAAGGCTCCTTCATACAAAGGGTCTGAGAAAGGCTTATTGAGGATTTCGGAACAAAGGCGTGAAGAACTGCCAACAGACGAGAGAACATTGGAGATGGCAAGATTCCCTACAGGAGCCCCCAGAATTATCAAGTTGTCGATGCCCGGAGTTTCTATCAACGGGGAGATCTTGTTGAACTCTGACAAGATGAGCGACTTTTGTGTCTCCGATGAGTTGCCTGAAAAATACTGCTCGCACTTGTCGGGACGGACCTCGAGACCTAACTTGGCACTTTCGGAGATGATCATGCGGAAGTCGGGCAGGACGATGGCGTAATCCCCGCCTAAGTTTCCATCGTCTAGATACCACAGGTTCAACTCTGATTCTACTTTGTGGGTGAATTCGTTCACAGTATCACAGAAATTTGGCGGTGCCTCAGGGTCGCCTTGCTGACCACCTTCGTCTGAAGACAAAGCGGAATCACCGATGAAAAGATGTGATGCGGAGTCATAAGCTGCGTGCGTGTAAGGATAAAGACCTGGATAACGCTCGTGGATCAGAGATAAAAACTTGTTCGGCGAGATGGAATTGAACGCGTTCTTGAAATCTATTTTGAGAATGACCTTGCCGCTTCTTTCATTATTGTCATGTATGGTCATTCGCGTGGCATGGACTGCAGCCTCTGCTCCTCGAGGCGTGCCATAGCCTAGTTGACGGGCGCCGTATGACTCTATTGGGACGAACTCCTCCAGTCTTCTTGCTCAGGGCGAACAGATTAGCTCCAAACACAAACGGGCGAATGAGAACCGGGACTTTTCCTGCCAGAACGATGTTGATAAAAGACGTGAGACTACTCAAGAAGGGATGTGAGGCTTCTCCACGTTGACTGATCAGGTCTTTAAGAATCTGCGGAGTCACTCGATCAGGCCCAGCAGCAGAACCAGAAGGAAAAGACTGAATGGCTTCGGAGACACCGGAGACGCGGCAAACAACCGGAGACTGAAGAAGGGACTGGAATGGAGGAGACAGCATTGGAACGCGGGGGATGTTTTTTCCTCAGCTCGCACAAAATTGTGCCAGTCGGTCATGTCTGGAAGTTTGACCTTGAGAGACACGAAAATACGTAATTTTGGAGTGGAATTTTAATTTTCAAAATTTCGAATGGAGCCTGTCATGCTCAGTTTTCTCGTACCAACTGAAAACACAAGGTGAAAAATCAGAACATCCGAATTTACAATTGCGGGAAATTACTCAAGAAAAACAGCGGGAAATTGCTATTCGCAATTTCCAGATATAAAATAGGACACGAGTAGAGCTGTCTTATCCCGAAATAGGAGGAGAGACGATAAATAGAAGAAAGAACGACTATTCGGAACGAACTAGAGTGAACCTTCGATGGAAAGGTGGACAGCTTGAGTGTCCCAATGGTTCATACAAAAACTCAAATTCTAGAGCCAGAACTTACTTCTGTTACCAAAACTGACCAGTATCAAACTTATTTAGTTATATTACCTAGTTCTTGAGTTGCTTACCAATTTAATTACTCCCTGTACTCGAGTACATCAACATGTGAGTCCCCAATTTACATTTCTCGAGTGTGTTTTATGATTGTTATGTTGAGATAAGGCGAGTTTTAGGTTGATCCATCTGAAATGGATCAAAGTTCCACTGTCCAATAAAAAGTAACTTAACGGATTGTTCCGACCCTGTTTTTAACGGCGTTCGCGTATTTTGGGTATTTTGAGACCTAAGTATGGGGACGTTCTTATTTTCTAGAGTGGGGGGATATTTTGGTAGTAGCCTTTAAGCTGTAACGGGTTCTAGTCTCATGTCGCAAGCGAACCGAATTGGCTCCGACCGTTCTTGAGGTAGAAAAACACAAGAGATAGTGTCCCTGACTCTTGAGCCAATGGTTATAGGGCCTATTTTTCTTAAACCTCATATGTGACCGAAAAAGGCGACTGTTACATAGTGTTTTTATGGTGCTCCTGGGTGTTTTCACGACATCATGACTACGGAGTCGAACCCACTTGACACATTTCCGGGCTGCATGCCCATTCTAGAGTACCGGTGGTACGGTTCAGCGGGAACGTGTAAACCTTCCGGTTGTACCGTGATAGCTTTTTAAGAAAACTTGAGAAAACTTCCTGGTACGCTCTCCGAACGAGGCCTAGCTAACCGAGTAAGGGGGGTAACTAGGGGGACAAAAACAAGAGCAAAAAGACAAAAAGCGAAACAAAAACAAGAAAAAAGTATAGAAAAAGGAACAAAAACCATAAAACGAGAAGACAGTGACTTTGATACCGGATTATTTGGATCAAACCTTTTTATTAATTAAATAGTATACCCATACTGTTTTATAAGACCGATCGTTTCGATCAATCTAGCAATTTAAACCAGTGACTTCAATAAGGTGCCCGTGTGGGGGCGTTGTTAAGGGTTTTCAGATAGATTGCAACCTAGTCGAGGGGACTTGACTGGAAGAGGTGATCAGTCGAGTGGGAAAGTGGTTCACAAGGATCGAACCGGACCACTAGGAGACTTGACTGGAAAGGGTGATCAGTCGAGTGGGAAAGTGGTTCACAACGACTGAGCTGAACTGCTAGGAGACTTGACTGGAAGAGGTGACCAGCCAAGTGGGAAGGTGGTGCTGGTGTCAAGTGCAGTGCACGTCAAGGGGACAACCAGCACGGGATCGCGACAACAAGAGGAGGACGCACAGGGGTGTTCTGAAGTTGGACAAACGGGTATCGTTAAAATCCACATTACATTATAGGAAATAAGTGTAAAGTTGGATAAGCGGAGCCCCATTGTTTTGAGGAAATTTTTACACAATTAGGCCTGGAAACAGTTCTACGGTTTTCTCTCGAGAGGTTTAGCACCCGGCGCTTAAGGGATTTTTCGGCTTAAGAGGGGGGCTAAAGAGGGGGGAGGTTAGAAGGGGGGCTGGTTAAGTTAGAGGTTAGCGGTTATAAATTGTAAAAAGGGGGGACATTAGAGTAACTAATTGTTCGGAATCGTCGATTTAGTTACATTAGATATTTACACGCGTTGGTTACAGGAAGCGGATATCCAAGTTTAACATCGAGTTAAGGTAGGTTCCCTGGTCGGATCGGTAGGGGGGAACGGACATAGACAGTTTTTGTGATACCCCATAAGATCGCTAGCAGGGGGGAGGAAAACGCGTGGCAATCGGGTACCAGACATTTTTTCGGACAAAGATTGACATCAGTCAACCTTGAATTTCAGGAGAATTCACCCATCTAATTTTGAAATTTTTTCCAGTTTAAAATTTTATGTTTTGGTAAAAAATTGTTGTTGGTATTTTAACGAACAGGTGATCACAAGACACCTGCGGGGAATTTAGAGTTTCAAATAGCCTGAAAAGTCTGGATCAGTATTTGGGTTTCGACCATTAAGATAGGGATTTTGGGAAAATTTTTACAAGAGCTCAAGTGGTGGTAAAAGGTACAGTGGTTCAATAGTCCCTACAACGAAGAAGAAGAGACCCGATATCCAGACACTCAGTTACGAGTCTTGGGACAGTACCGAAGAAGTCTTGGGACATTGCAGTCTGGGGACAGTCTTGGGGCAACACAGTCTTGGGATAGTCTTGGGACAGTGCAGCCTTGGAACAGTCTTGGACCAGAGCAGTCTTGGTACGAAACAGTCTTAGGACATTGGTCTTGGGACATTGGTCTTGGGACATTGGTCTTGAGACAGTGGTCTTGGGACATTGGTCTTGGGACAATGGTCTTGGGACAGTGGTCTTGGGACAGTGGTCTTGGGACATTAGTCTTGGGACAATGGTCTTGGGACATTGGTCTTGGGACATTGGTCTTGAGACAGTGGTCTTGGGACATTGGTCTTGGGACATTGGTCTTGGGACGGTAGTCTTAGGACGTTGGTCTTGGGCCATTGGTCTTGGGACAGTGGTCTTGGGACATTGGTCTTGGGCCATTGGTCTTGGGACATTAGTCTTGGGACATTAGCCTTGGGACAATAGTCTTGGGACGTTGGTCTTGGGCCATTGGTCTTGGGACGTTAGTCTTGGGACGTTGGTCTTGGGACATTGTTCTTGGGACACTAGTCTGGGGATACTAACAGGAAGTACTGGGACAACACTGAATAGTCTTGAGACGGTAGAAAGAAAGTCTTGGAACAGCATTAGGAGGGGGTACTAAAAGAGTACTAAGTCAGGTTGAAGTAACCAATTGTAAGATCATATTCTCTATCCTATCCTAACACATAAAATTTTCAAGAGCTTGAGAAAAATTGTTTTCAGCAAATCGTTGATTTCTTTTTACAAAAATTTTTTCAAAAGAGGTTTTAACTTTACAGTAGAATTTTGTAGATAGTAATACTGTAAATAATAACAATTGTAAATAATGAGGCGAAGCAGGGTACCGGTAGCTGAAAAGAGGTCTACCGAAGCGAAGACAAAGTATAACTCGTCGCTACGTAAAACAACATCAATGGGTCCGAAGGTAACAAAGAAGAACTTTTCAGTTAGTATCGTCAGCACCAGGAGTACCACGGAGAACAAAGCAAAAGAGGGCACAGAAGAGGAACGAGTAGAACCCACCATCGAGATTGACCTAGAGACACCTGATCAAAGTGTGGATGAAGCAGGAAAGAAGACGACAGAGTCAACTCCAATGCCTAATGCGGAAGAACCTAACCCGAATCCCATAGAGTTCTCACCGATAGACAACGCGGAAGACACAACAGGCAACACGCAAGAAACAGTGAAGGATGAGTCTCAAAAGAGAACGTCTTTTACTGAAAGATTAGCAATGATGGTCGGAATGAGATCGGAGGACGCAGCAGTGGAGGAGACGAAAGTTGAGAAAAGCAAAACATTCGGAACAGTATCCACGAGAACGACAGAGACCGATCAGAACGAGGGTCAGATAAAATCGGGACCAGCGATCAACTACAGGACAACAACGGACCATGGAACGACAACTCTTGAGTTAAGCGACTTGATGGCGAAACTAGATCAGATAGATGAGAAACTGAAGCACAGCGAAGAGGATAGAAATGTGATAAAGAAAGAAATGAGACACAACAAACATGAGTACTTGGACAACTATTTCCATCTAGCGAGAGCGACGGAGGAAAAGCTTCAGAAGATGTCTGACAAAGTAGAAACCACTGATGAAGAGCGAGAGAAGAACATCAGAAAGGACATGCAGGAAATGAAGCAGCGATATGACGCAGTGAATTGCCAGTTAGGGAGTTTGGAAACGAGAATGGATACGATGAGTAGGGAACAGGCTGAGAGCTCAAGTGCAATACAGACAAAGCTAGACGCTATTCTTAGGAATTCAACACAACAAGACAGGCCAGCTGCAGAGAGGACACAAGGTAATAGATGGACTTCGTGGAGCCTCAAAGGAACAAACGACATTCAACACCGTTACCAGCAACCCGGGAGGCCGCGATTACGGCACAGGTGGGGGCCAGGTCCATTATAAAGAATGGAACAGTGAACACAACCAGTGGTCCAGGGGACTCCACGACTCAAAAAAACGTGGGACCGGATGCCATGACTTGGGCAAGCACCTGGGAAATGATGAACAGGACGCTAGAAGCCTTCGCCACGAGGAACACCGACTCGAGTGACAGAGGAGGCAACAAATCCAGGAACACTTTCAATAAACCGAAGGAGTTCAAAGATGATTCAGATGGATGTATTGACACTTGGGTAGAAGTCATGAGGTTGCACTTAGAACAAGACAACTTGAACGATGAGAGGCAAGCATGCACAGCGATACTGAGCAATCTGGAAGGCACGGCATTGAAATGCGTGGTTGCGAAGAAAGAAGAGGAACGCGACACAGCGGACAAAATCTTTGAAATATTGTTAAATAGATTCGGCTCAGGCATGAAGGGTCATCAAGCGATGATGCGATTTGAGAAGAGGAACGAGACGATGAATCGATTGACAGGTTACTAGATGATCATGAGAGCTTGAGAAGAAGGAGTGACCCGGAAGAATCTACCAATCGAAGGAACTTCAGTATCGCCTCAAAGTTCATTGATGGGGTGAAGAGTGATGAATTGAGAACGATGTTAGCAACGTACTACACATTGTCGAAAGACAGTGCACCAACTCCAGAAGAGATGAGGCAGAAGTCAACTGAGTAAAGGTGATGAAACCCAAGAAATACTCGTACTCAGACAACAGGAACACACAAGGGGGAAGTCAGCCACAGAGGTCGTCATGGTACAAGCCCAGAGATGACATGGACAAACGCAGGTCATGTGCTAACTGCGGGTCGGCGGATCATCATGTGGCGGATTGCACGACATACAAACAGGGCATGAAGAGTTTGGGATATGCACCCGATGAAGAAGATATGAGCCAGATGGAAGATTACGTGTTCTATAGTGGCTTGATCATCAAAATAGGTGCAAGATGCTTCTTCTGCAACCAAGAGGGGCACTTCAGGATGGATTGTCCGTTGTTTTGGGAAGCGGTCAACAACCAGAGTCATCCAAAACACAAGTTGGCGCTAGCAGCAGTGCAGAACCAAAGAAACAGACAAGGTGAATTTGAGACGAAAAACCTAGAAAGACCAAATGCGGAGCTACCGACGAAAACAGTAAAAGCTGTAACACAATGTAATAGTGCAGTAGAGGCCACGGCGAAGAACGCACAAGAAATAGATTATGAGAAGGCGGCAGCGGAGGCCATCAACAAAGTGAAACAAGACCTAGCAGCGAAAGAAATAGAACAACGACTGAAGCAAGAAATCCAAAGACAGAAGATGAACGAAGCATTAAGTTGCTCACAGACAATACCAGAAGCTGCTGAGGGGTCGACAAAAAATGGAAATTGCAACACGGTAAAAATGGTTACAGGAAAGCCATTTGGCATAACAAAGATTGGGGCAAGAATAAGGTCAATAATCACTGTGGGCGGCCACGAAGTAACGAGAAACTTGAGCGAACCAAGTGACCAGACAATAATGCACATTGATGTGTACGCAGATTACTTGAGTTGTATAAGCCCACAAACGACTTCTAGAGCGTTGAGAGCACTACTCACGAGAGGGGGTAGCAAGTCGGTACGTGTTGATAACAGGTACACAGAAGCTTATGGTCCACATGAAGTGATACTAAATATAGATGGAATCAACATCTATACCAAAACAATGATAACATGTGATGAAGACCTAATTGGGCAAATCTACGTGGGAAGAGAAGAGTTGAAAGTGAGATCGATCGGACACTGCGCCATGCTTGAAGAAGATGCGATGCACATCGGGACAGAGGCAGATGTGACAGGACACGTGTTAGACATAAGTGGCAAAAAGACTCAGTTACGTGGGTTACTCGATACGGGAGCAGTCTTGAGTGTCATACCAATCGAAACTTGGGAAAGAATGGGCTTCAACAAAGATGATTTGATAGATTCGAGAATACGGTTGTCAGCTGCGAACAAAGGGGCCCTGCGGGTGTTGGGCAGAACGCCGATAATAGCCCTCAATCTGGGGGAACGTAACCTGTGGATGAGCTTTCTTGTGGTAGAAAACCTAGATGTCTGACCAATTTATTTTGGGCAGAGACTTTATCAGGAACTTTGATGTAGCGATTGATCTAAACAACGCAATGTTCAGGATACGGAACCCGGATAGGAGGTACGCAATCAAACCGGTAAATTTAATAATGGCAAATGAAACCAAAGCACCGGTATTCTTGAGTAGGAGGGTGAGGCTAAAGGCGAACGAGGCGGCGATTGTAAGCTTACGAATGAAAAATTACAATGAACTAAGTGACAACAAGCAGGTATGCGTAGTCCCAAATCCAAATAGTCAAAGTGCTGCTGTTTTAGGAAGATCCTTCTCGATTACGAAGAGCGGCCTCTGCGTGAGTGTCTTGCTGAATACCCTTGACATGCCAATCACGATACAGAGGGGGAGGAAACTGGGATATGCTTTACCTGTTAAAACTCGATATGAAATGACGGAAAACCATAAACAAAATGAAGTCGTTGATTGTCCCGATCATAGGGACAAAATTTGTATCTTGAGACGATTAAATAATAAAAAAGATTCAACAGATCTTGTGAAGTCACTTAAGTCAGAGACGGACGATGGACTATCGAGCTGTTCGAATTTCCCGGAACGGCCCACATTAGACGAAATACAGGGTGATAAACCGGTTCTACCGGATATTGAACACTTAAGAGGCAAGTTCACGGACGAACAGCTCGAAGCCATCAAGGACGTACTAGAGCGGAACGAAGAAGTTTTTTCAAGACATAAAGCAGACATCGGGTGTTGTAATTTCGTTGAACATGAAATAAAACTTGAGGAAAACGCAGTACCGCACTGGGAGGGGGCGAGGCGCGTGACCCCACACAAATCGGATGCGTGTAGGAAGGAGATTGAAACGCTACTAGAGTATGACATGATAGAACCATCCAAATCACCGTGGGCGTGTGGAGTAGTGATGGCCAAAAAGAAAGGCGACCAGTTAAGGTTTTGTTGTAACTTTCGATACCTGAACTCCGTCACGGTGAAGGATGCCTATCCCATACCTAGGATTGATGAGAGCCTCTCGAAGTTAGGTGATGCAAAATTTTTTACGACTCTTGATTTAGGCTCGGCTTTTTGGCAGGTACCGCTGAAGCAGGACAGGGACAAGACAGGGTTTGCCTGCGAGTTGGGTCTGTTTCAATGGAAACGGATGCCGTTTGGACTTTGCAATGCCACAGCCACGTTCTAGCGGTTGATGGCACACGCGCTGATAGGCGTGACGAAGAAGTACGGCAATCTGGTAATGTGCTATGTGGATGACGTGGTAATAGCGACACCCACACTAGAGGACCACATTGAGAGACTCGACGAAGTATTTGCGTGTATGAGGAGGTCGGGGCTGAAGTGCAAACCATCAAAGTGTGAGATACTCAAGGACTCGATAAAATACTTGGGCAGGATGGTGGACAAACACGGCATCAGACCAGATCCAGACGCGGTAGAGGCAGTCCTAACTTGGAAATCGCCGAAAACGGAACACCAATTGATGAGCTTTCTGGGTTTTGCAAACTACTATAGGGAATTTGTCAAAGTTGTGCGAGGCACCAGTACTAGGGATGCCAACAGAGAAGGGGATGTACGTACTGGATACGGACGCGTCGGTAGTAGCGATATCTGGAATTCTCCACCAAGAACAAGAGTGGAACGGGAAGACAGTCTTGAGACCGATAGCGTACGGGAGCAAAGTCCTAAGTGACACGGAAATGAAGTACGGAGCACCGAAAGCAGAGATGTTCGCTGTGGTTACCTTTGTCGAGAAATATAGGGCATACCTAGGCAGCGAGCCATTCAAGTTGCGAGTCGACAACCGGGCACTAAGATGGCTGAAAACGTACTCAATGGACCAAAGTTACATTGGGAGGTGGAAAGTTCGCCTGGACGGATACAATATGATAATTGAGCACAGAACACGAGAAAAACATCAAAATGCTGACAGCTTGAGCAAGAAGACGGAGTTCTACGAGAGACAAGAACAGAGGGAGGCAGATAGATCTGAAATCAAAGATGGTGTCTCCTTCATGGACAAGGAAACGTATGACAGTCTTCCTCTCACGAGATGGTTGGACAAATCAGGCAAACCGATAGAAGATCACCCCGAGTTACCAAAGGAAACCACAAAAAAAAAACAATCTTAAGAAAGAACCGAGGGATGCCTATAGGAATAATGCTTAAGTCAAAGATCGTGAGGGAGACGCTCAAAGCAAAAGGCTACGATCTCAACCAAGTAGAAACGGGGGAAGCACAAATAGACGAGGACTTAAAGGGGTTACTCGAGAGACTAGCAGATGATAAGCCCTTGATTCAAGAAAACTGTAGAGAGGAACCTGATGTCACAATACTGCGGAAGAACGGGACAGCTAGTGATAGAAACACCTCGAAGGTAACTAATCTAGATGGGAAGGAAGTGGTGCAGTCACTGGTTGAAAAGATCCCAGCTGAATTACTTGAACAGACTAGAGTCAGGAGAAAGAGAGTGGAATTCAAGGAAGAAGCTGTATAAATGGGACCAGGTCAAGAGTCCGGGGAGCGGTCCACGTCCACAGAAGAAGAAAACACTGAAGGAGAAAATTTGTCCGGGGAGTGTGAAATGTGGGATGTGGATTCGGAAGCGAGCAGTGACAATCAAGATAGTCTCTGCATGATATTGGCAGAAGAAAAGATTAGACACCACGACAGGGAGCTACAAACAGATCCGTCCTCAGGAACCTTCAACTTGGACATGCAGGAGATACGAGGTGGTGAAGAACTTGAAAGGATTGCAGTTTCGAGGAATCCATTCAGGGAGCTATCATGCAATTCGAATGTGAGAACAAATCTGGTGCCGGAAGACGACATGAAGGTGGTGAGGAGGATAGTATGCGTGAAGCTGAATGACGACGTCCACAACCCTGGGGAGATGAATGGGCAGATCATGGCGCTGAAGGAACATGTCAGAGCGAGATACAGGCTGTCGGACCTGGTAAGAGCCCAGAAGAATGACAAGATGACAAGCAATCTCTCCAAATGGATCCGAACGGGGTCTAAGGAGAAAGGGGAACTTGAGGAAGACAGCTACAAGATCCTGAGCCAGTTCTACAAAGAGAGGAAAGAGTTACTCTATCACACGGCTGATGGGGTTGTAGCATGCAAGAGAAAAGAAGAAGACAAGATATTACACAAGCACAACCTCATCATGCTACCACAATTATATCAGACAGAGGTGCTGTTCAGATCACATGATCAAATGGGGCACCAGGGGATAGACAAAGTGCAACAAAGAATACTTCACAGGTTCGATTGGCCAGGATTGAGGAAAGCCTGTGAGAGGTGGGTGAATGTATGCCTGGTATGTTTGCAAGTGAAAGACCCCAGGAAGATGAAATTCCCACTCAAGTCGGTGGAAAGCTCGGAATTTAATGAAGTGGTGCAAATAGACCATCAGAAGATCTGTATGACGGACTCAGGGTATAACCAGATACTGGTTATAATTGATCACTTCACAAAGCTGGCAGAGGCGGTGCCGTGTCAAACAGCTTCAGCAGAGGAGACTTGTGACCACTTGATAACCCATTGGATATCAAGGTATGGTTGTCCAATGACTTTTCAGTCAGACAACGGCAAAGCCTTTGTGGGGGACTTGACTAAGGAATTAATGAAGAGGTCACACATAGCTCAAGCACACTCAAATACCTACCACCCTCAGACCAACGGACTGGTAGAGAGACAGAATAGAACGTTGGTGAACATGCTGAGGGTATACTGCTCTAGATACATGACGGACTGGGATAAGTATCTGCCTCAAGTCGTAGGGGCATACAACAGTACTCAACACTCAACGACTGGAATCAGCCCATTCATGATGTTGACAGGCAAAGAGAGAGCGATGCCCCTGACGTTCTTTTACCCGGAGTATGAAGGAAAGAGGACGTCGCCTCAAACTTACGTGAAAGAGGCGATCAGGAGACAGCAGGAAATTAACGAGCTGTGCAGGAGGAACACTGCGCACGCACAAATGAGACAGCGCAATAAATATGATGAAAAAATTTTACAGGCGAGGCCATATGAAGTGGGCCAGTATGTGTGGGTTTTCCAGAATGTGATACCGCCCAAAGGGACGAAGAAACTACTCAAGAAATGGAGAGGACCATTCATGATAACTGAAGTACATCAACAAGGACGGTTCTACCGCTTGAGTACTGGGCGAGCAGCACATTATGAGAACCTGAAGCCTCATATCCCATCCCCAGAGGACTGGTGTGTACCAAAAGACATGGATGGACTAGAGTACCTACTGGTGGAACCAGCATGTGAAGTGAACGAGAAAGGCACCAGAGATAAAAATGATGGCAAAGAAAACTTGAGTTTGGATGACAATGAAAAAATAGACGCGGACTCTGAAGCGGAATCTTTTGTGGAAGAAGATTGGAACGATCCGGATCAAGGTGAGGTGCCGAAGTGGACAGAACCAGACTTGTCAATACCAGCGGGGACAAGGAGTGGCAATCGCAAACGCACAGGCATGAGGTACAACAGATACGGGGACGATTTCCTGATCGACAAGATAAAGCCCAGATCATCAATGATAATGAACACTATCCACAGGAAGACTACTCGACGCCGGAGCGGGAGACGGATTTAGAACAGAGCGAGATAGAGAGGAGGGAAAATACGAACTTGAGGATATTAGAATGGATGCGCGATGTCAAGAACGAAAGAAAGGAAGGACAGAGCATACAGCAAGTTGACATATCAGCGGGGAAGTACATGAAAACGGAGGATCCTCTTTTCGGCTGGACGGCAACAGACAGTCCGCTCGATATATTCCGCCAGATAATTCAGATCTAGCATCATCGACGGGGACGTCGATAAATATTTTTGTCCGGGGAGTGGGGGTAGGACTTACCCACACCAAAAATTTGATGATAAAGAAACTCAGAGAAGTGAGAGAAAAGTGCGGACTGGAGCTGGAAGGGGAGGAGGCCGAGCCTACCATAGGACGGAATTTCAAAACGAAGTTTGAAATACCAAACGAATACTCAGAAAATATCCTGATAACGGATAGTGACTTCATTCTGTCAGACAGGACTAGCGCAATCTGTATCACGGCGGACATGAGTTTCAAATCAAGACTGGAAGCAGACTTCAAGAGAGAATAGCAGAACGTGGAGTTTCTGTTTAGACAGAGACCGGGACTGGGAGGAATGGCCGCGCTTCCACCATCAGTAGCACAAGTCCCGGGCAAATATCTGTGCTTCCTAGTGACGAGGGTCAATGACAGAAACACGATCGATCCTGAACACGTGATGTTGGCACTAACGAGACTACGAGACTTCATGATTGAAAGAGGGATAACGGAAATCTCAATGCCGGTGTATGACCCAAACAGGGGGAAATTGAGCCCAAGGGAATTGTACGCTATCCTACACGTGGTCTTCGCAGAAACTGAGATAATGGTGCATCTTCACAAGAAATACTACTTGAGCATCGCCTGAGTCGGGTACGCGGGGGTCTTGAGTTGGGCATGAGGGAAGAATCTCGAGTTAGGTGTGGGGGTACAAAACAGGTAGAGAATTTTAGAGGTGATTGGCATGACAATTAACATTTTAAATGATTGATGGTGCTAAAACATAAAATGAATCTGCATGTTTTTAGAAAATTTCCAATTGAACTATTTTAAATAGGACGGAAAGGAAAGGGTTTTAACAATAATAGTAAAGGGGGTTTTTAGGTTAGGAACACCACCTGCTAGTCTAAAAATGGAGTGTTATTTTCAGATTGTTTTGGTAAAGTCAAATTGACTACTCAACTGTATTCAATTGAAGAAAGAGAACACAAGTTGAACGACACCTCAAGAGGTAATACTCAAGTTGCTCAGGTAATACTCAAGTTGCTCAGGTAGAACTCAATACTCAAGATCATTTGGAAATTACGGAAATGGCAGATCTATTCTGGAAGTCCATGCCAACGGCTTTGAAAAAACCCACACTTGACGAATTATACAGACGTCTGAGGGACCTGGATTATACTCAAGTGGATGAGAGAATGGCAGTGATGTTGAACGCCATCCTCCAGTTCGAGGATGAGGGCGAGTGTCGGGAGTCTGCGACAGAAGCAGTTTTGATGGTGGGATGGTGGGATACACCACCGATGGGATATCTAATCAAGAGCAAACCAGGTGGCTGTCTTGGAACGTGGATGGAGCAATAAGGGGGTTCGATTTGGCAAGGAACCCTGGCTTGAGTAATAACACTGAGTATGGAGCAGGGGAATTCCCACTACCGGCCAGACCATCAGCCAGATCCACGGGCCAGAGCACGAGCAAGACACCATTGATGTCTCGAGCACAGCAGACGGGGGAAGCATATCCGGACGTCAGCATCATGAAGAGAGAGCTTGAAAGGACTCAGTGGGAGAGAAACGAGGCGAACCTCGACCGGGATCAAGCGGTGCTCGAGAGAGACCAGGCAAAAGTTGAGAGGGATCAAGCGCGGAGGGAACTGGACATGATGAGAGCTGAACAGCTACAGGCAGAAAGGGTGCGGGAGAATGCCGCCAATTGCGAGCAGCTGAAGTCAGAGCTTGAAAGGATCCAACAACGACAGCGCGAGCTCGACATGCAGAAGGGGGCTAGGCCCAAAGAGCGGGTGGTGACCGGCTCAAGGCCAGAGTCACGCATGGAGGTGGATGAGGCTCCTAGGTCGAAGGGACGATTCAACCTCGATCGTGCTGCTCAAGAACATATGAACGAAGGGCTGGAGGTGTGGATACCGTCTGAATCAGCGTCCTCCCTGCGTGGTCTAGAGACACAAGCAATACGCCCGTTGATGGACGTCGCGCTGCCTGGATATACGCCAAGTTCGACCCCGGGTAGTAGACAGGTGAGTGGTAGCTCGTCACGACTGAAAGAATTGCACGAGCGGCTACAACTAAGGAATCGCGGGAGTCCAGCAAGAGTGGACCTGCCATCGACGTGGGGGGAACAACCTGTCAGGAGTGTGGTAATCTCGAGTTACAAAAAGAATACGGAAGGTAGATACCACAGGCACAATCGGATGAACAGGCACGGCGCAGATGGACAGGAGGGATTGCTTCCATAACGCGGCTTGGGTGGAATACTTCACGCAGCCACGTGTGCCCGAAGGAGCGGTCCACTTGATCATAGGGGACAGCTTGCTGCGGGTGTTGACCCGGATCCAGTCCCATTGGCAAACGGGAATCTTGAGCTTCGCTGGAGCCGCGACGCCGCAGATGTTAGCGACACTTGAGATGCTATGTATAGCAAGAGTATATACGGTGACACTGATGATCGGGACGAATGACGTGTCTAGGGGGGAAGCAAGGAAGGTGATGAGGCTGCACGACAAGATGAGCTGCATTCTCGAGGAATTGCGAATTCAAATGGATCCGGCCATTCTTACGGTGTGCACCGTCCCTTACAACATGAAAGCTGATCAACATGCAATGGAGATGAACACAAAGGTGCGAAACCTGAATGAAATAATCAGGCTGATACACAAAAGAAGCGTCCTCCCCGTTGGGCTGTTGGACGTGGCCGAGCAAATGGAGCTATCTGCTTTCCCTGACGACGCATCTGCGGATGGGATTCATTTTGATAGGCCCAGAGGGGTGGAGTGGTTGAATGACGTCTTCCAAAGGCACATAAACGCGTTGGAGACAGAGTTATTAGAGACGGCACAGGTCACGTTCGGACCACCCCCAAATCCACCTTTCTTCAACTCGAGAGCTTTGTCCAGCCGCTTGGGGGCGATGGCTGATTCTAGAGACAGTTCGAGGGATAGCCGAACCAAGTTGCCGGGCGCTGCGCCCATGGAGGCTGATGAGGCAACGTCATCAACGCCCCAGGGATCGATAATATCCTCGGTGGTGGTGGCGGAGAAGAAGAAGCCGGAGAAACCAGTGGAGACCAACAGGTTGAAATATGAGGAGAAGGTCAAGGAGCTGGACCTGGAGGACCTCGAGTGCAGGCTAGAGTTAGCGAAAGCTGTGGGTCTTGAGCAGGTGTCGCACGAAGACTTGGGCAGACTCCAGTGTGTGGACTGGCTGAAGGCTCACGAGACACACTTCTCGAGAGCAAAAATAGCAGAGACGGCGGATCTGACTGGGATTCCCACAAAATCGGTGATGGGACCCATTAACTATAGACCTCTCAAGTCATTAGGGAGTCCGGGATTCGTAGTGGAGCCTCCCAAACACCGAACTAGCATTGCCAGGATTAGGGTGGCCACTCCAGCACAGTTGAGGGTGGTGGACAAGCTGATGGATCCGAGGGAGATTGAATTACCAGAAGCCGCGTATGAAGGCACGAAACTGGCCAACGATCCCAGATACGGGAAACCCTGCGGGAATACGCAGCTGGCCAAAACCTTAGCTGTTTATGACAGGGCGGACCCAGCCGCAGCGAGGGTGGTCATCATAGCGGGATCGGACTTTGAGGGAACGTCTCCCAAATTTTTTTTGGCCGGAAACTCTGATATACTCATTGCCGGGAGCGGAGCTGAACCAGATGTTAACCCTGGTGGTGGCAGGGATGAACGATCACTTGCATGCGACGGGGTTTCTTGAGCAGCTCAAGGGTGATGAACCTACGCCGAAGAAGATCTGGGAAGCCATGCAGACATTATTTGCAGCCATGAATGAAGTACAAGAGAACGTTGCCTCACGATTTGGCTCCAAGACGAAAGTGGCGTTCACGAAGTCCCCCAGCTACGCGAGCATGCCTCCCGCTCTACCATTTATGTATGCAATCTTGATCTTGATAGCAGAAGGGAATGGATGGCGTATTTTGATGGCAGCTCCCAATCGGGAACTGGAACCTACAAACTTGAGACTTCGTAGGTCAGAGCTTGCGGCAACGTGGGCGGATGTGTCCCACGCGTTGAGGGTTTTTCACGAGTTGGCAAACATCCTCATCGTGTTGGACGAGGTCCTCTTGCTGGAGATATCTAACTTTGCTAGGCAACTCAAGCTCAGTCCGATTATAGGGGACGATCATCCAGTGGTGGCTCACCTGACGGCCAGTCTGTGGTTTCGAAACATGGAGGTGACCATCACAAGCTCCACCAGTAAATCTTGAGGGCCGAGCAACGAGAGGAAGAACGTGGCAGCATCAGAGAAGCAGCTGGAGTCAATGGTGTATCGACTGACACAAGAGGGAGGCAGGTGGCCCTTCCTGACACCAAGGCTGGAAAACGCCACGGAGAAGACAAGAGAAGATGCTCCGCTTCTGGTGAAGCAGATCTGGGATTTTCTTGAGGAGCAGCTGGGAGTGGCTGAAAAGAGGGAAATGACGGTTGGCAGGTTCGTCACGGCAGCCAACGAAGTCAGGATTGGAGGATTCTGGAGGGAGCACGCAAGGGGTGAGCTGAGGACGAGGAGGGATCACGAAATTCTTGAGTTCTTGAGTCCTTGTTGGGGAAGGGAGTTCCTGGCCGGAGTGTATAGCGCGAAAGATACCATCTTTAAAGCCTTCATACAGGAAGTGTTGAATATGCCCATCAGTCTGTTGCTGGCACTGTACTTGGTTTACCCAAGGTACCTGTTTAATATGGGCCCAGCATACATGTTCAGTCGGGGCGTGGACACCCTCCGGATAGACGGATACTTGACGTTGGTGCTTCTAACCCACGGGGAACTGGAGTCATTTCACCGACTGATGAAATACGGAGAGCCTCTGTCGATGGGGAGAGCACACTCGAGCATTGACACCTACTCGTATAAGTGTGCTGCCGGGCTAAAGACGCTGCTGGTACAGTACCTACTGATGCAGAACCGGCACCTAACTGGAGAAGAAAAGAGCCCGAAGACAAGAGAAGAGTGGAGGAAAGTGAATGGGGGCATGCCTCTTTTGACGGATCTATGCCTGGCCATGAGTTCGGACCCCATGGGGATGATCCGGGGGCTAAAGGAAGTCGTAACCTGTATCTATGGACCGGCAGTCACGTTCGCGTTTCCAGATCCTCTGGTGAAAGCTTATCGACAATCAGTGACCCACGTGAGCCTCATAAGCATACTAGATGGAACGACACTTAATTGGTGTCAACAGGAGGTGCTAAGGGCGCAAATGAGCAACACGGTGCTCTTCGGAAAGGTGAAGGATCCGGAGTTGGTGGCATACAGTTTTCGAGGACAACTGCAGTGCAGGATGGGAGGCAAGCGCGAAGGCCCCATCGAAACTTATCCCAAGTTCTGGAACCTAAACCCCCTGACAGCAAGTGGGCAAGAGATCTTGAGAACTCCCGCATGGAAGAAGAGCTTCGAGCTGGTGAAGAGGGAGTTCGAAGCGACATTGGAGAAGGAAGTCCTGCCAGCAAGCATTCCCGAATTCCCGACAGTGAGGAGACTGACCCTGGGGATGAACAGCTCCCTGGTGGTCCCATCCCTTTTCGCAAGAGCAGCAACCGAAGAACAGCAGAAGGAGTTCATCGACGGCTGGGATCCTCTCTTCATCGGCTACACTGCAGCGATTTATTTTCACACCAGCGATGCGAAGATAAATTCATGGACAACTCAAGCCAAGAAAATGAGAGGGTCGATGCCCCCGAAATTCGAGGTGCGAGATGCCTTGAGAACACTTGAGCGGGCAGGTCTAGAGAACCAGTTGCCGGTGTGGGACGATGGCAGGATGATAGTGAATGAAGGGCATATCGCACTGAAAGCAGACGAGGTGCTGTTTGCCACAAGGAGATACCGGGCACCTTACGGACTAGAGCAGGTGGAAAGGAATCAGGAAGAAAAAAAGCTGGATGCAGCAGGCCCATTGCATGTGGCCCTGACAGAGTACAAGGAAACGGGTCCAGCTACGCCAGCACCCCTATCAGTGGATACCCCTGGGGATAAAAGGAGTGGTCCCGTAGAGGATTGATTCAGAAGGATTCTTGAGAGAATAGAAGCAGAATCGGGGGAGGAGAGCATGGATGAGACTCTCAGCGAGGCAGGAGAGGATATGGAGGTGGGAAATACCCCGGAGCAGAAGCCATCAGAGGAAGAGTTCACCACGCAAGAGCTGTTGAAAGATCTGAGTGGAGAAAATTGGGCAGACACCCCCACGCCACCTTTGACCTCATCTCCTCGCAAGAACCTAGAGTTGCCACTGACAAGTGAGAATCCCAACATGGGAATGATCTTCTTGAGTGCGGACAAAAGGGAGAAAAACACCTTCGAGGGAAACAGGGATGCCTTCCTAGGTACCCTGGATGCGGATACTTGGCGAAAATTCTTGAGCGATTTTAATCGAGAAGTGGACGACGACACCACATTGGACGATTTCAAGGAGGAGCTGTGGGACACGGTGGTGAAGTTCGGAGGACCTATCCTGGTGGGGACAGGTCTGGAGGAGAAAGTTAGAGAAGAGCTGCTGAGCAAGATGGTCGAGTTGAGGAAGGCACCACGAAAGACCAGAGAAGACAAATGTAAAGACAGCTCTACTCCGAAACAAAAAACTGACGATAAAATAATTGAACATGTAAAGGGGGATAAGGTCGGAACTAGTAATATAATTGAAAGTACTAATATCCTTAAGGCTCGAGCAGGGGGGAGGCAAGAGTTGGAAGGGTTGGGGGGAGACAAGGAAGTCGAATCAGTGATGGTAACGACAACGCCCCCGAGTAAAGACGTGAGGTCTCGCAAGAGGAAGAGAGACGTGGAGGGATTGGGAAGTCCTTCGGCGGATGCCTCCTCGGAGAAGAACTTGAGAGAGACGGCCCCCATGGTTCTGGCACGATGGAAGACAGCAGCCTACAAGAGTAGCTACGAGCCGAGGAAACTGCTCGATGTAGAAAAGGAGATGGAGATCCCCACCAGTTCAGCAACGGAAGAAGACTTCAAACCTCAGAGGATAAAAATGAAACGAGGTTCAACGAGCGGGCAGACCTGGGAAGTGGACGTCGGTAATGAATGGGTCTCAAATGAGCACCATGCTACCGGGAAGCAAGTGACTAGCGATCCTCTTGAGAAAAATAAAACGAGGAACACCGCCCGACCGTGGTGGGTGGCCCTGGAAACATTGCAGGAATTGGAAGACTGCCTGAAGAAGCTCGACAGTGGAGTGTCACGCAAACGACGCAACTGGGCTACCCAGCAGAAGGCTGGTATCAATAAATTAGAATTGGGGAGCCAGCTGAAGAGAACTTGGCAGAGCTTGTTAAAGGATCATTTTGAAGAAGCGATGAGAACATCATCATCGGCATCGCCGTTGATGGCGAATCCCTTTATTAGGACCGCAGGACAACTGATGTTTGTGTGGAGCCTGTTGGGAATAGAGTTAGAGACACTAACTTCGTACGACAAGTTGAAGTTGGGAGGCAAGAACCTAGAGGTATATCGAATGCTGATGCAGCATGTTGCTAGGGACAACTCAGGCTTGAGCCTGGCAAGGAGGAAGGATGCTACCTGCTAGGATCCAGACGACGCCGCCTTCCAGTGGTGGATCCGACATCTTGGGCCCCACCAAGATGCAAATGGCGTCAAGCCCCCCCTCCCATTGGGTCGGGAGAAGCTCCGAAGTCTCCGGGTTTTCGGTTACGGAGCGTCTGAAGCCGGCCAGGCTGCTCCGTCTGCTCATCCTTATACTACTACTCCGCTCCGGCATTAATCCAAACCCTGGTCCAGGGCCTTACTTTTGCTCCCCTTGCTCTTTCCGCATCAAACGCACCCAGCCCAGCGTCTGGTGCCACATCTGTGGTTACATTCACCTTAAATGTAGTGGTCTTACCCACCTTAACCAACACCACCTTGACTACTATTGCCCTACCTGTACCTCTACCTACATTTTACCTCCCCCAGGCACCAGGTCCTCTAACTTGACCACCCCCAACTCCCAAACTTGTTCAACTTCCCTAACCGCCCCCCAACCCCACCTCCCTAACCCCCCTCCCCCTCCCACCCTTCCCACCTCCTCGAATAATAATTCCTCCTCCCAAAATCGCGCAAATCGTAATCGTGTAAATAGTGTAAATAACTCAAGTTCAAACAACCATTTTAATCATACTGCTGTTAATAATGTAAATAGTTCACCACACCCTGCCAAAGGCCTTTTAAAAATCCTTCAATTTAATTGCAACGGTATCTCCGGAAAAGCACCCGAAATTGCTGCTTTCTTATCTCAAAATCAAATTCATATTGCTGTCTTCCAAGAAACTAAATTAAGAAAGAAATCTCGAAACCCCTCACTTGGCTCACACTACACTTTAATTAGAAAAGATCGAGAAAAAGAAGGGGGCGGTCTTCTCATAGCCATACATGAGTCGATACAATACGAAGAAATAAATATTAACAACGATGGAACACTAGAGGCTATGGGCATATCAGTGGTAGCCAGTTCATCCAAGCTTCGTATTTATAATTTCTACATCCCCCCTCGCTCGAGCTGTCCCCCTGGTTACTCTGCGTCCCTTGCCGAACTACTTGAACCTGGGGACGCCTTAGTACTCGGAGATGCCAACGCACATTCACAACTATGGAACTCCAACATCGAGGAAGATCAACGCGGCTCTGTACTTAGCAATGAAATAACCGAATCCACCTTTGCTCCATTAAATGATGACACACAAACCAGAGTCCCTTTTAACTCAGAAAACCAACTCTCGTCACCAGATATTTCCCTCGCATCCCAATCGCTCTTACTCTCCACATCATGGACCCCAATTAAATCTCTAGGATCAGATCACCTACCCATTCTTCTAGAACTACCCTTGGATGATTTTATAAATTTTTCGCCTAAAAGGACTTTTGTAAATTTTTTAAAAGCAGATTGGATCAAATTCACAGAGGAAATTGAGGAGGGTTTCTTTTCAGCGGTTCCACCTTCCGGAGTTGCCGCTGGAGAGAAATTCTTGAGGGACCTGGTGCTCAGGGCAGCACGCCACCACATCCCCGCTGGCCGTATTCGCCACTTCACTCCCTCTCTTTCCCCCGAGTCCACTGCCCTAGCCGCCGAAAGAGATTTAAGCCGAAAACAAAATCTCCCCCCAGAAGTCATATCCCAACTGAACTGTAGACTCATGAAACAGACAGCAAAGGACAAAGAAAATAAATGGCGAGAATTCCTCCGGACTTGCGACTACCGCACTGGTGCCAGAAAGTTCTGGAAAGTGGTACGCTCCTTAAATGGATCTAAGCCCGTGGCAGGAAGACACCCCATTACTTTTGGTTCTAAACCCATACACTCACCTCGTGATATTACCAGCTCTTTTAACAAACAATTCACCAATGCCAGACCCCACGCCTCTGACAAACTCCTTCGTATAACGAGAAGAAAAATTGCCAAACTACCACTGTCAGACAGCCCAATTTTTACCCCTGAAAATACTAAACAAGCCATTGCAGACAGCAAACCATCGCGAGCGCTAGGTCCCGACGGCCTCTGTAATATACATCTTAAACATCTCGGCCCACTTGCTACTCAATACTTAACATACCTTTTTAATATCTCTTTGTCCGAAAACATTATCCCCCAAATTTGGAAAAATTCAAAAATTGCACCGCTTCCAAAGCCCAATAAGGATCTTAAACAATCAACATCTTACAGACCTATATCCTTACTCTGCCCAGCAGTTAAAATTCTGGAGAGGCTCGTTCACCCCATCTTTACCAAACATCTCCCCAACGCCAAACACCAACACGGCTTCCGCCCTTTTCACTCCACCACCACAGCTCTCTCCACTCTCGAATTTTACATTTCAGACGGTTTTAACCAAAATCGCCCCCCTAAACGTACGGTACTGGCCACACTTGACTTATCTAAGGCTTTCGACATGGTGTGTCATCGCTCACTTGTGGAACTCGTTCATGACACTCCCCTCCCAAGAAGTCTAGTCCGCTGGCTAAGTAATTACCTTAATGGTCGACAGGCTGCCACCTCATTCCGTGAACACACATCCCCCCATCGAATAATCCACTGTGGCGTACCCCAAGGTTCTGTTTTATCACCCACACTCTTCAATTTTTATGTCCATGATGCACCGCCACCTCCCGATAATGTAAACCTTGTTTCGTATGCAGACGATTTCCACCCCTTCGCAAGCAGTTCCAATATTGATATCGCCTCAAACTCCCTCAATAGCTACCTAAAAAGGCTCTACGATTTTTTCACCTCACGCAAACTAAGTTTCGCGTCCTCTAAAGGATCAGTTACACTTTTCTCCTCTTATAACAAAGAATTTAATAAAACACCTAGTGTTCTTTTAAATAACGAGGCGCTACCCCTAAACAAAAATCCAACAATCTTAGGGGTGACATTTGATCCAACACTTTGTTTTGCCACTCACTGCAAACAATCCGCTGAAAAGGCCAGACGCAGGATCGGAATCCTGAAGGCATTAGCAGGATCAACCTGGGGTCACTCCAAAGAAACCCTCCTCCTAACTTTTAAAGCTTTAATTCGCCCCATACTTGACTATGCAGCCCCCGCATGGTCCCACGCATCAAGTAACACCTCCATAAATTGCCTGCAGGTTGCCCAAAACCAATCCCTTCGCGTTGTTACTGGATCAAATCTAATGAGTTCAACTGCCCACCTGCACAGTGAATCTGAAATCCTAACGGTCAAAGACCACCATACCCTTCTGTCATCTCAATTTTTTATCTCTACCTATCGTTCCCACCATCCCATTAATTTTATACATTCACATCCCCCTCCTCCCCGTCTACTTCGCCCCTCAATTATAAGCTGCTTCAAAGAAGACATCCAGAAAATTTTAACCGACTTTTCAGTCTACGCAAACCACCCTCTAGTTCTGGACGACCGAGACGAAGTCTCCACTTTTATTTTTAACTACTACAAACCAATTTTAAAAGACAACCATACCTCCCTTGTAACCAAGTTCCTAGCCGAAACCCCTCCGTCTAAAGTTATTTGTATCCCTCCCCCAAAGATTGACCCCTCTGAAAAATCTCTCCCACGTCCCACGCGCTGTAAGCTCTCCCAACTCCGGTCTGGCTACAGCCGGCTCCTTAACACTTACCTATCCCGCCTCGACAGCTCCATCTCCCACCTTTGCCCAACCTGTTCCCTTGCCCCCCACACAACATGTCACCTTTTCAACTGCTCCCAAAACCCCTCCCCACTCACCCCAGCAGACCTGTGGCTTCGGCCGGTAGAGGTTGCTAAGTTCCTTGACCTGGAGACAGAAGAGCCCAACCCGACCCGCGTGGGCTAACAACAACAACAACATGCTACCTGCTTCTTGAGATGGACAATGTCGATGATGACTGACAGTACCATCCTAGCATGTCACCAGAGAGCAATTGGAAGCAAGACGCTGGAGAGGAGAGTCTCCACAGTAATCTTGAATGTGTACCAGAGTACTGGGATAGAAAAGGAAGATGGTTCTAGGCAATCTCTGGAGAGCCACAGGAAGTTAGATGAGATACGGAGATTCTACAACAATAAGTTCGAGGAGAAACACGACGTTCACCGTAACCTGGCTCCTCCAGGAGAGTACTCGAAACCCAACAAGAAGGGAGAGTATCAGTATGTGTCTGGAGTGATGGGGATGGCATACAACCCTTTCCTAGACTTAGAAGCTGGAGGTGCCCACAGAAACTATGAGGTGGCGGAGTTGCTGAAGTTCTGGATAGATAGGATAATGGAAATAGACCCTGTGGAAAGAGAGAGACCTAGTCTGGGTTTGATTCTCGAGAGAACACCGGAAGTAATAAGTGTGCCACGATCAAGTAAAAGAGTAGAACTAAGAATGGGTAACGGGAACGGCACGTTGACCACGAATTTGGGAGTGGTGTGGAAGTTGCTCAGGCCCTCTTGGTGTCCACATCCCCATGCGAGCCTGATCGAGGAAGTCACTGAGCGAGTGAGATTGGCGCCGACAGAGGATGAAGATTTAGCGACCTTGAGTATAGTACATAGACTGATCCTGCCTCAGATGAAGGAGTCAAGTGAGATGACGAGCGGAACAGGGTCGGTAAAGAAGATGGAGCCGGGCAGTTGTCTTGACTCGACGTGTGGGAATGGCGAGCACACCTGTGATGGACGATCGTGCATCAGGATACAGTCTTTCCAGAAAAAAGACCTGGTCACCTGGTTTGAAGATATCACCGAAAGGGAGAAAAGTGAGATACAGATAGTGGCTGAGTGTTACGCGAGTACCACTGTGAACCTAGCAACAGCTCTGGGGTTCTTCTCGAGAATGTGTAGTCTCCAGTCACTGGAGAGGCTAGAGTCAGAACACCACTTGGTGACCGCGTTGAGCGTGGAGTCATGGCCCCGAGTGTTGCAGGTAACCCAGAAACACATCAAGAGTTGGAAGGTTGGACTCGAAGCGGAGATGGGATTTCCCATGAGCGAAGCCTATGGACTGCCTCTAAATGCGAACTCCCTAGTGGGGTCAGTGATGGCCAACCTATGTGGCAGCCACTATCCATTGCACATGGCGATGGTAGAAGTATCCAGCCAGAGGGTATTGATAGACAAAGCCTTCTCAGTGCCCAAATGTGTAAGACTGGCTCGGATGTCACATCAATCACACAAGCTGTTGACGAAGATCCGAGGAACAGTGCCTAAAGAACAAAGGGACGACTTGAGTGAAATCTGGGGTGAAGGACTTCTAGGCTTGGAGAGCGAAAATACAAGTGACCTCGAGAGACAAAACGTGATTGGGAAACCCATGGTAAGTGCCCCAAACTTGGAAGAAGTCGACGTGATACACGAGAAGATGATGGAACTTGAGCCTCTCCTAGAAGCCTCGGGAGAACGCAATCTTAGGAGCATCGACCTCACACACGGGGATTGTCCGTGCCACTGTCTGGCGCAGACAGTGTGGTACCCAGACCAAGCCAATCTCTGCCTGATCTGGGATCTAGAAGAAATCAGGTCGTTGGGACTACCCGAGCATCAACAAAAAGTGACCATCTTGGTGGTGAGCACAATGCTGGCTCTACGATGGATGGAAGAAAACTTAGCAAAGTATCGAGAATCGAAGACGCCAACAACAGAGTCGATTCACGCGATAGATTACAGCAGGAGACTTGAGTTGTTCGAGACAGCATGCAAGGTGTTCGCCATACCAATGGAAGTCAGACACGTGTGGAGCCGCTTGAGATTCTTTCCTTGGTTTCGCGCGACGTTAAAATCCTGGTTATATGTAGCGACGAAGGATCACATGAGGAAACATCAAAAGGAATATCGACAATTCCAGGCCGAGATAGGACCAGATGCCTTCAAAAGACCTCTGCTGACCCATCGAAATGCGATCACGACGGGGTGGAAAAGAGTGGGTAGAGTATCCAGAGACAATACTAGAACGAGGGAGTCAATACTGGAGGAGGACCTGGCGAAGAATGTAAGCCTGAGTCTTCACAATTCCTTCTGTTTGAACCGGGAGTCGAAGGTGAAGAGCTTACCGAATCAAGCGAAGAGATTGCAATAGCAAAGGGAGTGGATGTGATCCTATGAACAGCTGAAGGCTTGGGAGGAGATTGTGATCAGCTCCGATGACGAAGAGGCACTATTGGAACAGATCACAGTGCCAAAAATATCTGGATCTGGTACCTCGAGGGCGAAGAACACAAGGTGAGCCGGTGGCTCAAAAGGAAAAATTCTAGAGTCTTGAGATGGAGGGGGCTCGAGGGTGAACTCGGATGAAATCTGGGTTCACGAAAAAGAAATTTTAACAAATAAGATATTGTTATTAATATGCTAGATCTATTATATAAATCAAAATGCTGCATGACAATTTCCTGATTGAATAGGACAAAAGAAATTTTAAATCACCAGCTTAAAAAGCGGGAATTCCTAAGGTGCAGGTGTGTGCATATTTTGATTGCTGTTTAGCGATAATGTGAAAATTTTATGTGGTGGTAAATTTTGGAAGGTAGATAAACTTAAGTCTGCTGCAAACTTCTGTAAATGGCCACTGGCACTGTACCTTGAGTGACACTCGGGCTTCTGGGGATTCACTGACAGAGACAGCACGCAATGAGGACATCGATTTTGAGTCCGGGGAGTATGTGCCAGTCGGTCATGTCTGGAAGTTTGACCTTGAGAGACACGAAAATACGTAATTTTGGAGTGGAATTTTAATTTTCAAAATTTCGAATGGAGCCTGTCATGCTCAGTTTTCTCGTACCAACTGAAAACACAAGGTGAAAAATCAGAACATCCGAATTTACAAATGCGGGAAATTACTCAAGAAAAACAGCGGGAAATCGCTATTCGCAATTTCCAGATATAAAATAGGACACGAGTAGAGCTGTCTTATCCCGAAATAGGAGGCGAGACGATAAATAGAAGAAAGAACGACTATTCGGAACGAACTAGAGTGAACCTTCGATGGAAAGGTGGACAGCTTGAGTGTCCCAATGGTTCATACAAAAACTCAAATTCTAGAGCCAGAACTTACTTCTGTTACCAAAACTGACCAGTATCAAATTTATTTAGTTATATTACCTAGTTCTTGAGTTGCTCCCTGTACTCGAGTACATCAACATGTGAGTCCCCAATTTAAATTTCTCGAGTGTGTTTTATGATTGTTATGTTGAGATAAGGCGAGTTTTAGGTTGATCCATCTGAAATGGATCAAAGTTCCACTGTCCAATAAAAAGTAACTTAACGGATTGTTCCGACCCTGTTTTTAACGGCGTTCGCGTATTTTGGGTATTTTGAGACCTAAGTATGGGGACGTTCTTATTTTCTAGAGTGGGGGATATTTTGGTAGTAGCCTTTAAGCTGTAACGGGTTCTAGTCTCATGTCGCAAGCGAACCGAATTGGCTCCGACCGTTCTTGAGGTAGAAAAACACAAGAGATAGTGTCCCTGACTCTTGAGCCAATGGTTATAGGGCCTATTTTTCTTAAGCCTCATATGTGACCGAAGTAGGCGACTGTTACAAATATTCACAAAATATGAAATTCTTAACCTTGTAGTTGGGTGCTGTCAGGGTGCTCTCAGGTGTTGCGAATCTTGCCTCCAAATCTCACTTCTCAAATCCTTGTAGTTTTCGATATATTATGTTTTTTGTGATTTTTTCAATATTTTCAGAAAATTTTAATTAATTATTTTCTCAAAATGTGAAATTCCCAACCTTGTAGTTGGGTGCTACAAGAGTACTTTAAGGAGTTACAAATTTTGCCTCCAAATCTGACTGTTCAAATCCTTGTAATTTTCGAGATATGACGTTTTTTGTGATTTTTTTCAAAAAAATTTTCAGAAAACTTATATTAATTTTTTTCCCGCAAAATTTGAAATTCCCAGCCATGTAGTTGGGTACTGTCAGAGTTCTCTCAAAGATTGCGAATCTTGCCTCCAATAATGACTGCTCAACTCTTTGTAGTTTTCGAGATTGACGTTTTTTGTGATTTTTTTCAAAAAATTTCAGAAAACTTAAGTTATTATGATTTTTTTTAAATCTGAATTTTCCAACCCGGTAGTGAGGTCCGTCAGAGTACTCTCAAGGATTGCGAATCTTGCCTCCAAGTATGACTGCTCAATTCTTTTGTAGTTTTCCAGGTGTGACGTTTTTTGTGATTGTTTTCAAAATTTTCAGAAAGTTTAAATTAATTATTTTTCAAAATTTGAAATTCCCTACGCCATAGTTCGGTGTTGTCAAGGTACTCTAAAGAGTTGCAAATTTTACCACATACGACTGCTAAACGCGACTGCTCAAATGCTTTCAGTCTCCCAGATGTGACGTTATTTGATTTTTTCAAAATTTCTCCAAGAATTTATCTACAAAGAAATTCAAAAACTTTGAAAATACCAACTCGATGAAAATACCAACTTATTGTCAGCGTACACGCTGGCGTGTCAAATCTTGCCTCTGAAAATAATTGCTCGAATCCTTTTAGTTTCCGAGATAAGACGTTTTTTTTTCAATTTTTTTTCCGCGAAACTTAGGTTTAAAAAAAAATCGAAAAATTTCTCTTTTAATTGAAAAGGACTTAAACACTTGTCATCTTCTTTTATCATTATCACTTCCATATCTAGAAAATTCCAAGGATTTTGACTGGAATACGTGATGAAGGGACTCCTGACTGTAACCTCGGTTACTATGATACTTTCGACCTTCTGATTACCTCATAAAAAAACTTCCTAACCCTATAGTAGGGTGCTCTCAGGGACTCTCAGTGAGTGCAAATCTGGTCTCCAAATTTCTCCAGAGGCCCATTAAGTTTTCGAGATGACGCTTTTAAAATGGAAATTAAAAAAATTAAAAACTTCGAAATTATCAATCCTGTAATTGGGTGCAGTCTGAGTACACTAAAAGTTTGCAGATGTTGTTCCCAATATATGCGGTTTTTCATGAGTTGTCGAAAAATTTCGAAGCACCGGAGGTGCGTTAAACGCTAGTTACTAATTGATTTTTTACATTCCCATTAATTGCAATTTAATTTTCGCTGGTCCAATTGATTTTTGAGCTGCCCTGGACCAAGGTTCTACATTTTACTCGCAAAGCCGCGAATTGTTTAAATTGTAGTCCCAAAACTGAATGATAGATTGGGCCTTTTCGTTTAGGCACAGTCCTAAACGGAAGGGCCCTATCTATAGTTAAGTTATGAGACCATGATTTAACACTTTACTAGTATTCGGAGAGTGGAGTGTAAAACGTTGGGAAAAACTTTCGAAAACAGTGATTTTTGAAATTTTGGAAATTAATAACTTGCTAACATAAACGAGGGCGTTTTTTGTATTTGTTGCAAAGCGGCACTTGGTATTCAGTCATCATCAGTAGGGCTTTCAATCTTTCAGATATTATGCAAAGTTCAAAATTACTTCTTGTTTACAAACCGTTTTCGACGGGTTGCATTGTCATACATAAACGTACCTTACTGAGTTTTATCCCACGTGCCAATAGGAAAAACAGTAATAAACAAATAGAAAAATTATTAGATCTTGCTCTCTGCGAATATCGTTTTACTCCTTCTTTCAAACATGATTTCAAAAAACATTTCTTGGAGGGTTTTAGAAGTAAAGAGGGGAGCATGAAATCGAGTTCATCTACAATGTCAGCCTTAAATTTGCTATGCTCTGTAAGTAATTTTCTAATTATCAAATTGATTGATTTCTTACACTAATTTTTAACAGCCATGCTTAAAGTTCCAGATATGAATTATTTCCACATTTTGATCAATTATAAAATATAAAATATATTTTTTTTTCACAGAATCTTTAAAATAAAAGCGATTCTGAAGAGCAGACGTATATTTTGTTATCTCTAAGAACTGATTTGGTATTTTTTGTGTTGCAGGTAATGTTCGGCGGAGCAGTTATAACTTTAGCATATGCACTCAGATCTAGTGTAGAGATCAAATATGAAAACATTGGACTGGGAACGCAGAGCAAATTGATACATCGCAAAGAAATTCCCAACGTCAAATTCTCTGACGTGAAAGGCTGTGATGAAGTAAAAATTGAACTGGAAGAGTATGTTTCATATTTAAAAGTAAGTTATGCATTTGTTGCATTTTTGTGATAATTGGAAATTTCTTGAAACAACTAATTTAATAATTGAGAACAGGAAAGCCAAAATTTGCAACTTTTAAGCATTCGGGACATCTCTGGAAAAAAATCTAATGTACATTTTGGAGATTTTGTACTCCCGGCGAAGCTAATGGTGTTTTTCTGAAGCAGTTAGCTCACTGCGAAGGGTTACTTGTGAGATTTCTGGCATATTGTGTAGCGGAGAATTTATCTATCGTCAATGGTAGTATAGTTTTTAACAAATTTCTCAGAAAAAGTCTTCAATTTTCAAAATAATTCTGGCCTTTCAAAATAATTCTGAAATTAAGAAATCCACGGAGTCGAAAGTAGAAGAAAATTCACGGAAAAGAGGGCATGCTGAAGATTTGCGAGAGGAACTGCATGTTTTCAAGCAAATGACTCCTTTAGCTCTCAAGAACCAGCTGAATGAAGTTGATTCTAGCATTGACGAGGCTAAAAAAGCTCTTGAAAAGAAGAAGGAACCATCGAACTGTTTCTGTGGTCACATTGGATCAACAGTCTGCAGTTGTCATTGACTCAATATTTGACAAGAAATAAATGGTTTAATTGACCATGTTTTTCTGAAAGTTAGAAAATGCTCTTTTAGGTTCATATAAAGTTCGTTTTTCAAGGTTTGGTCCCAGGTTCATATTTCGTTTTATAAAAGTTGGCAGGACTGGTTTAAGCTAAAAGTAATTAAAAACAAGGATAGCCGGTTACTGTGCAAGTAGCACAGAATGTTCCGACCTTAGTCTTTAGAAAACTACTTGCTTAAAATTTAGTTTAAGGGTCTTAAATTAGGCATGATTCAGCTGTTGTAGGCATATTTAGGTATAACTCAGCCGCTCGCCTGCTTTATTCGCTTGAATTTAGACGAAAAGTCAAAAATTTCAAACCTATTTTTCTCGACACGACCTAAAGGGCTTTAATATGGTATATCACTCAACCCAGTCAGATGATTATTTGTGGTAGCTGATTTTGCGTGGAAAACTAAAACACACCCGAATACAAATTTCTTCGCAAATTTCAATGGAACAATAATTCTTTGAAGTTTGCGTTTGCCTTGTTTAAGCATTTTATGTATAATTTTTCTTTAAAAAATTGCGTGGCAGATTGGTGTTTTGAAATATTGGGATGGATATTACTTGCCCTTCCGAGAGCAAGTGTCTTGTAATCGGGAGTTAGACGTTTTCCCCCCTCTAACTACTTTTCCCACAAATCATACTCTTTTCTTACTTGCTTTTTTATTGAAGCTTGAGAAATTTCAGATCCATTCGCGCCCTATAGGTTTGTTTTTGCCTTTGCCCCCTTATAAAAATTGAATTGTCAGACTTTATGACAATTTCTTATGATTTTTTTTTTGTTTTTGGCTCAAGGGGCATCTATCTACGCCTTGTCGGCTAAGTGGCCGCTCGGTAAAAACTAAAAACCTATTTAATGCTCTATGGTGGGTTTCTTGACTCGATTTTTCTATTCCCATCTCATTTTTTATTTGCGCTTGCTTTGCATTGCAAGTGCTGCGAATCTCCGCTTCATCTTTGTAAAAGAATTGACAAATTGACGTCTCTGAAGAAATTTCGCATTGGTCTTGACAGTTCAAATGCATTTCTAAAAGTTCAGCTGAAATTTCAATACCATTTGAGCTGGTTTTACTATGCAAGATACAAAGGGCAACTGTTCAGAGAAATCAATTATGAAATGTTAAATTTATTTTTCGAAATATATAGTCAAAAGCAAGCAAAACGTGGAAAAGAGCCGTGTAACTTTTAGTACTACACAAATTGGTGATATTTTAGCATATGTGATTCATTTCAGGATAGCGTGCGAAAGAAATGGTAATTGAGATTTTTTTTGAAGTTTTTTTGTTTCATTTTACTTTTTGTCAAAAGAAAAAACTGAATGGAGCTGTGCATTTAACTCTCTGAATTTACAAGTTTGTCTGAAATTATGAATTTATCTGTTTACAAAGTTTTGAAACGTTATCCCATTTTTCCTCTTTTTTACACTAGCGATCAGCTTAGAGTATTGTTACGAACCTTCTTTTTTTCGAACCTAACTCGCAAAGGAAAGTGTTCACTTATTTGGAAATTTCACGATAGCATTGGAAATTGCATAGCATCTGTTCTCTGCTTTGTTCATGGCTAATTTTCGGTACCTATTAAGCCTCCGTGACTGAGTGGTTAGGGTATGAGACCAAATCTCTACGTCGCACATTCGAATCTCAGACGTAGCCATTTTTTTTTCCACCAATTCGAGGCCTTTTTCTTATTGCACTTTATAGAGCTGCTTTTTGTCGTGTTCTCGCTAGTGTTTGCGAAGCGAAGATTCGCCTCTGTGTCATAAATGATTCCATCGCCTCTGTTTTGTGTTTGTGTGAATAGATTTCAAAGTGAATAGAATTTTTGTTGTTAGTCTGAAAAAGTGTTGCGGCTTTTCAAATAGTCTTTTGTCATTTTTTTTTCGCCTTCATTCTAAAAACCAAATTGCAAGTAATATTTTCTATTGCAAAAATTCCTCCCTTAGTCGGCTTTTCTCACTAAAATTATATATCTCTAGACTCGAAAGCACGCAAAACGTTTCAGACCAATTGTGCTAAACGTTTCGGTTTTATCGACTTGGACAAAATACACCTCGCGGGTATACTATTAGACCAATCCAGGTTCGAATCTTTTAAGAGGCCTTTTTGTTAGCAGGTAAATTGTTTAGTTCAAATGCAGTTAGTTACCGAAGGAAAAAAGTTTTCAAATTGTGACAGTTAGGTGTATTGGCTTTTCTTTTACTGGTTCACTTATGAAACCAGTTTGGAAAACAGCTGGCAATGGTTAACCTTGCATTGATATTAGTAAGGTGTCTTCTTTCAAATTTCAGGACCCGGCCAGAATTGCTCGTCTTGGCGGAAGGATGCCCAAGGGACTGCTGATGGTGGGAGCACCGGGTGTTGGAAAGACCCTGTTGGCCAAGGCACTGGCGGGAGAGTCCAGTGTCCCTTTCTACTATGCAAACGCCTCCGAGTTTGATGGCCAGGCTATTGGGTATGTGAATAAAAATATATATTTAAGTGCCATAATTTTCTTTATAAGATAGCTCATGTCATTATGCTTAATACAAGATGCAATGCTACTGGCCTGATGATGCTGATTGGTTCGATATGAAAAAGATTTGAAGTTGACCACAGAAGAAAGTTTCAATCGTACATGTTTTTTAGGTCAGGAGCGAAAGCTATTCGCAGTTTGTATGACGAAGCTAGAAAGAACACTCCATGTGTCGTGTTCTTGGACGAATTGGATTCGATTGGGCCTATGCGGTTGATTGATTCGATGTCTGGAGGAGCTTACACGTCACGTGACACTGTCGATCAGCTGCTGGCTGCCCTGGATGGCTTCAACTCAAACGACGGAGTGTTAACCATCGGAGCAACTAACTTCCCCCAGAGACTGGACTCGGCACTCACTCGGCCCGGAAGATTCGACTCAAAGGTCACAGTCGGATTCCCCGACAAAAAAGGTTCACATTTTGCCGTTTTTCTTCAAAAATGTTCTGAATTTTTTTATAGTGTTGCCGTTTTTCTTCACAAAGATTCGAAGAGAGATCTATCGATTTATTTCGAGATATTTTAACAGAAAATATGTTTGCTAATAAACCCGTGCGATTAGAAAACATGATGTACCCGTTGACCTTGGGTTTAATTGGATAGAACAGTCTCACCTGAATGTTTCCAATTTAGTTTCCCTCAGACTAGCAAATGCTAATTTAGATGAAAAACTTATTCTCGCTGTACAGGTCGATCTGAAATCCTGAAGTTCTACTTGTCCAAGGTGAAGATGGGCGAGAGCATTGACCTGAAGTTTCTGGCTCGCAAGACTATCGGGTTCAACGGTGCAGATATTGCCAACATGGTGAACCAGGCAGCACTTGCAGCCGCCAGACAGGTACATTATGAAATGAAAGTCAGGAATAAAGACCAAGTAGAGCTTAGTTATTGTTCCGACCACTGAAAGTGGGGAGGAACTTTGTGTTCGGGTGTGTTTTAGTTTTTTCGTCTTCCTCGCAAAATTAGGCACTGCAAATAGCCATCGGATTTTTTTCAATCGTGATTCTAACAACATACAGAAAATGGAAAAATGTTTTCCCAGTATCGAGAAAAATCGGTGTGAAGTTTTTGGTTTTTGTCTTAATTAGAGCAAATAAAGCGAGTGAGCAGGCTTACAAAAGCTTATTTTAATAGCTTAAGTTAGGCCGTGAAAACGTAATTTTTGATTTTTTTTGTTTTTCAGCTTATTTTTCTACAAAAATTGTTGTCCAATTTGCTTAATTTACTCTGACTGCCGAATATGTCTAACCTCCTGTTTTAAGTTCATATCTTTTTATCACACCACGCAGAAAAAAAAACGACATTAAATTGAACAACTTCTTGGTTTTTTTAATACTATGGTGGGAACTTTCTGTGCTACTTGCGCAGCAACCGGCTTTCCTTGTTTTTTGTCGTCTGTTTCGCAGCAGGGTTTGTTTTTTTTTTAATTTTTGGGTTTTTGTTGGAACGGTAGAAACGACATGCTAAAATTTTACGGTACTGGTAATCACGGTCAGACCTTGTATTTTTTCAGTATGTATGCAATTCATTTTTTTCCGGTAAAAATTGGTTGTCTGATTTTCGTTTATCTGCTCAAGTTTTGTCGTCTTAGTTGCCACATCACGAATTTTTCTTGTGCTGCTAGCAAATATTATAGCAGTTGCAAGTGTTGTTGGTTGTACTTTAGGGGAGACTTACAAGTTTTTTTATAAAATCAATTTTCAGTGCAACTGGTGTCAAAGATTGTCAGCTTTGTTTCCGCTTCGTGAGTTTTTTTTCGTTGTTAATTTATAATTCAATTGTTTTACTTGGATGGTTTGCCTCTAGATTTGCTGTTTTTTTATGGAAATTTAAGGGATTGGGTTTTTTTTATTTTTTTTTGAGACGCTTTGGAAAATTTTATCGAAAACTAGTTGAAGGGATCAATCGAAAGAACCGGTTGCGAGAATTTTACTTGCAGAAGCGGCGACTTTTTAATTTTTTTGTAAGAAAACTTATGTCCATGGGAAAACAATTAAGGTTTTGGGCAAAGTCGAAGTTTTGAAATAACCCATTTCACCCTGCATCAGTATGAGAAATTCAAAATAATCAAACGTATTTCTAGCTTTAATTGGGCTTCTAGTTTTCTTTTAAAGAGGCGTTCAAAACTTTTGGTTCTTTTAGTTCTTTCAAACATTTTTTTCTATTTATGTTTTTAAATGTTTGTGTTGTATTGCAAGTGGTGCGAAGCTCCGCATCGCCTCTGTGTGTATCAGAATTCCTAGCGTGTCCGGCACACTTGGTCTGGAGGTAACGAATACGCCTGGGACGGCTAAGGCCCTGGGTTCGAATCTGAACGGGACGAATATGCCTGGGAAGGCTAAGATTATGGGTTCGAATTTGACCAGAGCCTTTTTTTTAACGGCTTTCAATTATTTCGTTTCTAAAAAAACTCGGCTTACTTTTTGTATGCTTTTTTTTCAGCTTAATTGTCCAATCTTGGTCTTGTTAATTTATGTATGCAATTTTCATTGCAGTTGCTCTTACTCCTTCAATTGTAATTTTACTAGCCTTAAATTTGTATTTTTTTCTTTGTTTTTGTTTTCGGTTAAAATCCTTATTCGTAACTTTATGATTTTTGTTTATTTTTTGTCAACTTTCTTTCGTTTTAAGCGAAACATAATTTTTATGCTTCCCAGTGGGTCGAACCAAATGCCCAAAACCGTTGAATAAAGTTTATAGTTCAAAATTTTTCATGAAAAAAAATTTGTTTTCGGTTCTACGGGAGTTTACCCAAGTTTTGTCTCTCAGACGTCGCTCGATGATCATTTTTGAATTTGCTTGAAATGCCGTCATTTTTGTTTAATTTTCAGATAGTAACTTGATTCATTCACCGTATAAGTGCAGACGCAGACGATTGTTGGATCAACAGAAGTAGGTTTTACGTAATTTAAATGTATGGCTGTGTTCTTTTTCTCAGGGAAAGAAATCGGTCTTTCTGGCCGACTTGGAGGAGGCTATGGACAGGGCGAGGAGGGGAAAGGAGCAGAAGACGAAGAAGTACACGACATTCAACCTGAAAACCATCTCCATCAATCAAGTAAGTCTCAGCATTGTCTCAATTGGTGCAAAAAAATGCAAAGCCCTTATAATATAATTTTTAAGCCCTTTTACAAAGTTTCAGCTTAGTGTTTCAGTGGTGTCAGTTAAAGCATCGAAAAACTTAGTGCAAAAGAGATTCTTCAATTACGTTTGAGAAAAAGTGTTGAAAAATACCGACCGATGTATATTGATTTACTTAATTGCTTGATTTGCTCATAAGTAGTGACACGCGGGAATCATCTGTTAAATTTGGTTTTTACAGGGACCTCTATCACTCTTGTACCAATGATTTGATATTCTAGGCTGGCTTTGCATTGGTGGGATTGTTATTGGGCAGAGACGTGCAGCGGTGTACGGTGCTTCCGGTGGGAAGTGTCCAAGGTCAAACTTCACTGGTGCCCCTGGAGCACGAGCACAGTGTATCTATGGCCGAACTGAAGGACATAATCATGTTCAAGCTGGCGGGTCGTGCCGCGGAACAGTTGATGGACGGAGGCGTGAACGATATGACAACTTATTCAATTAATAACTTAAAGGAAGCACACAAGAGAGCAAAGGAGTTAATTGTTAACTACGGACTGAGTGAAAAGGTTCGTCTAATCTGCTTGGTTTTACTAAAAAATTAACGGCCAAAAACGCAATTTACAGGGCAAAAACTTCCAAAAATTGCAGAAGCGGCATTTTTTGGCCTTTTTTTATTTTGCGACAACAAATATAATTGTAATCGGGAACTAAACTTCCTTCCCGTAAACAACTTTTCACACAAATCTGTAAGAAATTGACCTTGCTTTACTCCCAGGCTTTTCTCACCTTCGGTTCATAAAGTCTAAAGTTTGAGTCCCAGCCGGACCTTGTTTTTGTAAATATTATATGAAGAAATCAAAATTTGTCGGGTATCATTTGTCTGCTTATTTTAAGTGCACTTATTTACCGAAGCATCGAATACATTTTCTTCTCATGTCTTTCCGTCTGATTCTCAAATTAGGTTAATTTAATCGAAAAAGTGGCAATCATAAATTGTTCTTGACATTTGAAGCGCTTGAAGGAACTTCAAAGCAAATCAAGAAATTGCCAGGAAACCAATCACAAGTCAAACCGCCAAAAAATAAATTTGAACTTGAACAAATTGTAAGACTTTTCCTGCCCAAAAAAAACGAAAAAATTATCACTTATATAAGAGTGTGAAGTCTCGAATTTCTAATATATATGTCTGTTTCCTTAAGTTCATTGGCTCTGTTCCAACTGTCTGTTGGCTATATTTTCGTTTTTAATTTTTAGTTTAGGCTTGAACGATTTCGGTATATTCTTTTGCGTTTTTTGTGTCAGGAGTAAGTGGGCGTAAAAAGTTGTAATTACAAAACATTATAGCTCAATGTTTCTATGAAGCTTGTTTTGGCTAAAATCGCGTCTACTCAAGTATTGTGAGATTAGTTGCCCACCGGCATCATCCAGGGCAAACGTATGATTGTTAGATCGATTTTTTATCTCTCAATTATTGTTCCGACTATTTGAAAAATGTGGGTGAACTTTGAATTCGGGTGCCTGCTAGTTTTTTTCTTTCCTCACAAAATCAGCATTCAGATGCAACTGCATTTTATGATTTGTAAACGGGTTCCGCAACAGGCCAAAATCAGATTTGTTGCGGAAACCGCAACATTGCTTCTTTTCTTTGATCTTCTTTGCTGTTTTGGATGCAACAAACAAAAAGGTAAAACACTGTGCCGCTCCAAATCGCTCCAAGAATAGGCCAATTTGCTCAATCCGCAATAGTATTTGCGGAATCCAGAACAGTTTGTGGAATCCACAAACAAATGATAAAATATGGGTATAGTAAAATTGAGCTGTTGCTGAATCCGCAACTGTAAGCGGAATCCGCAAATTGTAAGAGGAATCCGCATTTTGTTTGCGGATTCCCTTTACATATATTTATATGTGTAGTAGCCTTTAAAATTATATCTTTTAAATACAAGATTTGATGTCACTAGAATAGATCAGTGCAGAGCATTTTTTCCTCATCTTGAACATTTTTCGAGACAAACATTTGAAACTTTTTTGTCATTTATTTTCAAATTATTTTTTCAGCTTATTGGCTTTGGTCTCATTTTATATCTTGCAATGCTATGTTTGAGTCGTATCGCCTCTGAGTATAAATTGCCTCTGAGTATAAATTGGCATACGCGCTAATTTGGCCATTTCGAACATGTTTGATCTCCATAATTAACCTTGTAAAACCATTCGCTACACCAAAGATTCTTGAGGTGGGAGAAAAGGGAAAAGCCAAATTGAATTTGGTGTATTGCAGTCTGAACCAGAAGTTGTTTAGATCGGAATTATCAGCGGGGTTAAAAGAGTGAGTCACGAGACTATGGATTTGATTGACGAGGAGACAGAGCGAGTAGTGACTGAGATCTACAGCGAATGTCTCGCTGTTCTACGACAGCACAAAGCGGAACTGGAGAAACTGCAGTTACACCTGGCCAAGAAGGAGTCCTTGAGTGGAAAGGAAATCGAAGAATTGCTGGGACTGAAACTTAAAAAATCTGCTAAATTTCAACCAGTGGTTCCGGCAACCATTCCCTAAGTTATGTAATAATAAATAAATTTTAGTTTAAAAATAAGGTTATTTTGATCTAAAGGCTTGAGAATTTAAAATTCAACGAGAGTTGTTTTGATAGCAGAATATTATGACCAGTTTGGAATGAGAATGTTGGTTTATCAAAAGCCGGGATTCTATCTTTGTTAAGGATTCATTGTTCTAAATTTCCTTCGCGAACTGAAAGACATACTACTCGTGTTTTTTGTGATAGTTGAAATATTTTGGAAAAAAGCTAGCAACATTGTGCGTCCAAAGTTGCTTCCTAATTGAATCGGTAAAACCTGCTTGATCTTGTTGTTACTATAGAATATTCATTTACACTTAATTTTAGATACTTTTTTTTGCGGTATGATATATTTACTTTTTGATCCAATTTTTTCAATTGGTTATTTTTATCAAAAAATTGTCAATCATAAATTTTTCATGAAATTCAAAGATCTTTAGGGCCTAGTATTTTTCAAGAACAAGTCAGATTTTTTTCCTATTTCCTTGCGTTCATAACTCTTTTTCAACTGTCAGTTGGCTATTATTGTTCCGGCTTTCGATAAGAAAGTAACCGAATATTTGTGCTCGAGGTGGGTTTTTTTTTCTTCAGACAAACTTCGATTTTTTAACTAGCCATTTTTGACGGAATTTTTTTATATCATTCAAAAGGTATTGTTGTCCTGAGCTCAAATTTGAAAAGATATTTCACCTGTGATCATTTTTCGTAAAGTTGTGGGTGTTTAAAGATTGCCATTTTGGCCAATTTGGGACAATTAACGCGCGATATGTTTCGCGCTATTAACGCTTAAGCGGAGAGTTAATCCGTCTTAAAGTCGTTCCAAATTGGTTGAAAGAAGCTTATTTGCCATAATTGATTTGTTACAAGGAGCTAAATCTATCTTTTTGTACTTCAAATGGCGTGTGGGGGGATGATTTTCATAAAAAATTTCAAATTAAAAAATTTTTTTATTTTTCATTTTATTACATTTAATTTTTTGTTATTACTGCTCCATAAAACCTTAAAATGTTATTACTGCTCCATAAAAGCTTAAAAGGCAGTGGGAACATTCAGGGCTTCGCCCTGATACGAGCAGTCTTGTTATTTATATTATTATTATTGAGAGTAATGAACGTAGTGAGTACTATTATATAGGTCTTATCGATTTTTGTTTGTTTTTTTTAAGGAAATTTGTTCATGCTCAATTTAGATTTTTCGCGGTTTGACTTGTGATTTCTTTTTAAGTTCAGTTCATTTCCGTTCTTACAAGGAACGCAAACTCCACTATCGAACAGCAAAAGTGTGAAGGTGTCGAAAAACGTGATCTACTTAAATTCCGAAAATGGAATTTAGTAATCAGATTTCCAGCAAAATAAAAGGTTTAGATATTGATCGAGTTTTCTTAAATTGAGTTAATTAAACAAAGTGTATACCATAAATTGTTCCACAAATTCAAAGAGATTTAAGGCTATCTATTTTTTTCTTCGATAAAAATTTTTTTTTCAGGTTTTCGATAAAAAAAAACAAGTTAGTGTTTTTTCAGTTTCTTCGCTCTTTTTTACTCCTTTCCAACTGTCAAAAATTAATTGCATTTGAGAAAAACTGGTCTCGTGCTTTATTTTTTTGTCGGGAAAATTGGAATCAACCTCAAGCATTCTTGAAGGGCGCAATTTATTCAAAGCAGCGAATTTTGTTTTTTCATTTGCAAGCGATATCATTCCGGAACATTTCCTGTCCGAAACTTGTATAACAAAATAACTGAATCTTTTAATAGCCTGATTTATCCTTGATTCAAGTTAAGCGTCTGATTGTGCTTAGCTGGTGTAAAGACAGGGGCGGATTTACGGGGGAGATATTTGAGATATCCATTTTAGGTAACGGACCCTAAAATTTTTTTAAAGGCGCCTTTGGCGACAATATATACAAATTATGAGGGGGAAGCGCGCGCCCTAAAAATGCAAAATTTTCAACAAAAAAAAAACGCATACAAACGCCTTTGTTGGCACATTTCGAAAAATCAATTTGGTCGACCTGAAAAAAAGGTCGACAAAATTTTCGAAAGTTTTTGAAAATCACCCCCCTTGCGAAGATCCTAGATCCGCCCCAGCGTAGAGGTAAGGCCTAAGCATAGACCACTACTGTCTTGTGTTCGAGTCCGGCTAGGGCAAGTACTTAATGTCTACAAAATAATTGCTAATTGAGGGTTTGTCAGCTTATTTTTTGACAGTTTAGTTACCGCTGAAAGATTTTTTTTTACAAGCAATTTTAACTAAATCTGAAAACGAATTTGGTTAACTACTGTAATGAACAAACACAAGCGTGTGCTTACTTGCTTTGGGCAAGTACTTAATGTCTACAAAATAATTGCTAATTGAGGGTTTGTCAGCTTATTTTTTGACAGTTTAGTTACCGCTGAAAGATTTTTTTTTACAAGCAATTTTAACTAAATCTGAAAACGAATTTGGTTAACTACTGTAATGAACAAACACAAGCGTGTGCTTACTTGCTTTGGGCAAGTACTTAATGTCTACAAAATAATTGCTAATTGAGGGTTTGTCAGCTTATTTTTTGACAGTTTAGTTACCGCTGAAAGAATTTTTCTACAAGCATTTTTAACTATCTGAAAATGAATTTGGTTAACTACTATAATGAACAAACACAAGCGTGTGCTTACTTGCTTTGGGCAAGTACTTAATGTCTACAAAATAATTGCTAGATGAGCGTTTGTCAGCTTATTTTTTGACAGTTCAGTTACCGCTGCAAGAAGTTTTTTTACAAGCAATTTTAACTATATCTGAAAATGAATTTGGTTAACTACTGTAATGAACAAACACAAGCGTGTGCTTACTTGCTTTGAGCAAGTACTTAATGTCTACAAAATAATTGCTAGATGAGCGTTTGTCAGCTTATTTTTTGACATTTTAGTTACCGCTGAAAGATTTTTTTTTACAAGCAATTTTAACTATATCTGAAAATGAATTTGGTTAACTACTGTAATGAACAAACACAAGCGTGTGCTTACTTGCTTTTGATTTTTCACTTTTTATTGCATATGTTGAAGGCATTTAGAGCTAGAATCCGAAACAAATGATTCCCACACAAAATTCTGAAAAATTATTTTTGTTTATAAAATCCAACGACCAACGCGTTTGGGGGCGTTGAAGCAAATTATTGAAAACTGAATTTCCCAGTAAGTAATTGTTGTTTTTGTCTCTGGATTCCGCTTTTTGTCAATCGATTCCTCGATTTGTGTCTGGATGTCACATTTTGTTGGAGGAGACGTTTGTTTTTTACTGTATTCCTTAATTTTATCTCTTAACAGGTCCTCGCTAGCTAAAATTTGCATATTGTTTAATAGTTTTTCGATTGCTATTCATCGATTTTAGGGTAAACTTCTGCAAACTTGGTGGAAATCAGCGACAATGTCTTTACAACCATAACCACCAACGAGTTTAGGGAGGGGCGGCGGACGCCCCTTCAGGTATTTGACGCACCGCCGACCCAAAGGGTTCCCCTTTATACTATTTTGAGAAATAAATTTTTGGCTGACTGACCCTAATTTGGAGAGGGGAGTGCGCGCCGAAAAAACCTATTTCCGCCATGCACTCCCCTCGCCCTTTTTGGCTTTTTTCAAATATTCGTCTGTGGCGCAAAAAACTGGGTCAAAATAGGATCTTTATAGTGATTTGGTTGAGCTCAGAAAATCAAATTGGTCGAACCTAAAAAAAGAAAGGTCGACGAAGTTTTCTAAATTTTTTTTGAAAATCCGCCCCCCTCGAGAAAATCTCAGATCCGCCCCTGACCATTATCAAAGTATCCATGGTTGGCGTCGTAAAAATTATCAAAAATAACGAAAACTTCAGAAGACAACTTTTTAGTGTCGAGAAAATCTGGTTTTAAAGTTTTGCATTTTAGACTAATTTTTGAGTCGTACTTCATTTTACTTATTTGAAACTGGTAAAAACTGTTATATTTTCATACCATAATGAAGCTCTTGGTTGTTTTTGCTGAACCAGATTCCAGTTCTTCCAGCCATACGTACTAAAAAACGGACTAAAAACGTGGGAAAATCATTTGCGCAGTGGTGAAGTGGCTAAGTCTCTCCCTCTCAATTGAAAAGTCGGTGGGAGTTTGCCTCCCATAATCCGTGCTCGTTGCACAAGGGTGGAGAGGCAATATAACCCAGCCCAGAAAACTAACCAAAAATTTGTATGTAAATCTCAACCAAGAACAAAAAGCTTGTTTTTTAAGAGCTGAACACCTCATTTTCTGGTCCTTTCCCTCGACTCGGCTTAAGTTACCGTTGTTGCAAATAACTGTAACCGAAGCCTCCTGTGCTACTTGAACAGCAAACGGCATTTCTTAGAACTCTTAGCCATTGGAACACAACCCAATCAAGTTCAGAGACAAAAGGAAATCTACAAAAAATTTTAGCTGATAACTTTGAGCTTGAATATGGAGATATTATAACAATTCATAATGAATTTCATTAAATTGAAGCTACTTAGGTTTTTTTCGTTTAGCCTTCATTGGATAGTGACCACTGCATGAAATGTTCGCGGTATCGAAATGGGCCTTTGTAGTAACTCATATCTTGAAAAAGATAACCAACATTTCCTATTTGTGTGCAGACTGTGCGAAAGTTGTTTTTCGTCTTCGAGAACGGCATCATTACAATAACTTGATACCTGATGCAAATTTTGGACGCTAGAAACCATGCTGGAATGTTCGATATCTTGCTGTTGTTTTGATCGGTTATGCCGTTGTTTTCAAATTCAGGTACTTTAACTTCCCATGCCATACTTACGGTACACCCTTTTTCTCCATATTTATCGTAGTAGTAAGGTGTGAACTCGTTAAGTTCCGCACAAACAACCGGAGTATTGAGTACTTTGTGGCAATAAACACGATGCGTAAAACATAATTTTACCTTTTTGAACCACGAAGGTAATTTCTCGTCGGGTGCTTTTTTATTCATGTAGTTTTCAGGTAATTTGAAGACTCTAGAGGCTGTGTATTTGGGGGTCATTGAAATTGCGGTATCTGAATTCCACTTTGATGTGTTGTCAGAGACGAAAAGACCCCAACTAAGGTAGCAACCCTTGTCTTCGCCACGTGACCAATCATGGAATAAGGAAGTGTAGTGGTTTGGGGGCGCGCACGTTGGCGACACTCCCCCACAATACCTCCTTGGATCACTCTGGTCGTCGCCGTAGAACCGGAAACATAGGGTAACCTCCCCCCACCAACCGGGAATGTCCAAGTGAAACGAAATCTCGTCGTTTAGCCTCCGTACTTCAGCGTAATTTGGAGTTCGCTGTTGCAATTCATAATTAACGCGATCCAAAAGATCTTTCATGATATTAAAAACTTTTCCCCTGCTTCGAATGTAAGACGAGCCTTCGAGGCGCGACTGTAGTTGAGCCAATCTGTATTCATCTGGACTTAAAGGTAAAATTGGCGACTCGAACGTATTTTTAGGACGGTCGAAAGAACGATGATTTCTGTAGCCGCTAGCTGATTTCTTGAAAAACTCGCTTGAGAATGAATGATAATAGAGTGCCAAACTTTGAATCCCTTTTACATTTTTTTTCTGAGTTTCTTTAAAGGTGTCACCATTAAAAGCCGTCAAAAAAGTTGTATTCAAAGAAATTAAAATAAGTAAAAGTAGCATAGTTTCTATTACAAGTTTTAATCATAATAAGGATGCTTGATTAAACTAAACTATAAATGACATCTGAACAAACTTTCCGTGACCTTATTCAGTCTAATATGTATTTTCTTGAAAGATTTTCTATACTTGAGCTGCTATAATGATAATATATTACTATATAAGCGAAGGGCAATGCTCGCTTTGCTCGGAAAATGTTTTGATCCATAATTGTATCTGGCACTTTTCAAATTAATCTCATGCTTTATGAATAAGTTACGGTTCTTCATTAATCTCGCGTAACTTTTGTTTTTCTTCAACTTAACCGCAATTCATAGGTCACCGAAATTAAAAATTTTAGGCATGATTTTTTGTGAGCATCCCGGTATACTACTATTGGAAAACCAAAAGTTTTTCGTTCGTTTTTCAAATCAATTCAGTAAAAGCTCATGAATTAATACTATATACATTTTCATAGAACACTGTCAAAGCTAGATCCGTGTTTAACAAAAAATGCAGTATGTGCATAAGATCAATAATCAGTTATTAAGCACAGCTAATGCGCAGGATCTTAACACATACTATTATATTACAAATAGCACTTTAGTTTCAAGGTATCATGGATCTGTAGCATAGAGGTAGGGAAGGAGGCTCGCAACAAAGGAAGAGGGTTCGTACCTAGGCAGGGTCGGATGTTTTAAATGAACTTTTTTGCATACTAATTGAAATGCGTCCGCTCTATAAACTGAGATCTGTTAATTGGTTTTCTTTTTCAAATTAACTGTAACTGCTAAAAATTGGCGTGGGTCTCTTAAGAATTTATGTAGACTCAAAGTCTTACTCAATTAGTTTTTCCCAGTAGCGTTATCGGTCATGTTTTTGCTTGCGTTTGCGAAGCGCAACTTCGCCTCGGTGTCAATTCTTTAATTTCAACAATTAATTTTCTATTTCGTAAATTTCATCTTGCACAATTTTTGGTGAAAAAAATTGATAGAATCTAGGGCGAGGTGCATTTTGATTGATTGCTGGTGTGATGATCGGGGCCTGTTGATTTTATAGCTGTTTTGAAATTAAAATTCAGCAAATATGCATGTTGAAATCAAAGTTCATTAATATAATTGTTGAAAGTAAAGCTGAGCATGATGAAAGCTTTTTTGTGTTCATTAGGGTAAAAATTGAATTCATTAGGGTATTACCAATTTCGAAGTCGAACTGATAAAACTGAATTTTTCGAAGCATAAATTGCAAATGTCGACTCAGGGTTCGATTCGAGTTTTTTGTCGACAAGGTCCGATTAATACAATTTGATTGAAACTCAAGCGAAAACACAGTTTTAAGACACATTTTGAAATTAAAAAAAAATTAATTGTTTTGATAAAAAATTAATTTTTTTTGAGTTTATTTGTGTAACTAAACTCAGATTTGAACAAACTCAATTTTACAGACACTGTTTCTACCAATTAAGATTATTGAATAAAACTTTTATGACCATAATTAACAGAAATTGTCTGATGACCATAATTAACATAAAGTGTCTGCAATTCCAGTACTTTGTGTTAGCATTTTTTTTATTGTTGAGAATTTTTTTTGAAGTTTTGGTTCAACTATCTTTTCCTTGCTGTTATTTTGAATTTGGTAATTTGTTCATGTATACAAAAAAATTTCACTGAAAACGTTTCAAAAATTTTTTTGGGAAAACAGACACTGAGAAGACAAAACGTTTTGACAAAAATGTAACAGCATAAAAATTGACAAACTTTGACAAATTCTTAACGTAAAATGGTGATGTCTTAAATGTTTGAGCTGTTTCTTACTCTCAGAAATTTTTAAAACGAACAAAAATGTAACAGCATAAAAATTGACAAACTTTGACAAATTCTTAACCTAAAATGGTGATGTCTTAAATGTTTGAGCTGTTTCTTACTCTCAGAAATTTTTAAAACGAATTGTATTTAGCATTTTAAAGCTCTGAATTGTTGTCACTGCAGAACAAAAAAAAAGATAAAAATGGAGAAGGCAATTAAAAATTGTTCAGAGAACTGGCAAATAATAGAAAATCATGCTCAAATATTATTTAGTGCGTTTGAGTAGAAAAAAAATTCTCGCATTACAAAACATTTAAGACTATATAAAAATCAAACTGATCGCATATCAGGGAAAAAACCTGAGCGTTTCAACTGATTTTAAGGCCAATCAAAAAATATTGGTTGAAAATTTTTTAGAAGACAATTCAAAACTAAGACAAAAGCCACTATTACGCTTTAACGCTATTTGAAGTATCAAGAGATGTATCTAGCGTCTCGTATCTTAAAAATAAGACCAAATGATTATCCTCAATTTTTTTGAAACGCTTCAATCTACCGCTTACGCGTGTAATTAGAGCGCAAAAACATTCCCCACGTTTCTTCGACGAAACGAATAGAACCAATAAATCATTTTATAATGTGTTTATGGTTTCAGTAACATTAGAAATTAAGTGGATAATTTACTTAGGTGTTTCTGCTTCTCCGATAAATTTTTGGCGAAATGCTAATTGTTTTCGAAGTTCTTTCAACTTTTTTTGCTTTTTCCTTCTTAGTTTCTGCTGCGCTGTTCTCAAGTTATCAAAACTCAACAGATCAGTTCGATAAAATCCTTATAATTGTTTTTTATGTCACAAACCTCCACGTTTGCAACGAACAAACATCAATTCTCTCGTCATGTCAAATGATTCGAATAAATATTGTTCAGTTTTTAAAAGTTATGAATCTAGTGAAGACTCTTATATAGGTCTTGGTGATTTTTTTGTTTTTTTTTTTGCAAGAAAAAGTCTTAAAATGCTCAAATAACTAGAGATGTGCAGTCATACATATTGATGCATTCATGAATGCACTTAGGTTTATATACCTTTTTTGAATTCAATTGAAATTCATCTGAAAGTGACGTAAATAGCACTATCCAAATACAAACGTGGGAATGGCGCGAAAACGGAAAACGTGAACGATCTCTAGTTTCGAAAGTGGAATTTATTTCTAAGACCTCTAGTGGAATAAAAATTTTACGTGTTAATCCATTGTTCTCAGGTTGAGTCAAGGCTATCAAAAAAAGCCAATCATTTATCGTTCTAGAAATTTAAAGAGCTTAAGGAGCATCTATTTTTATGATTTTTTCAGCAAAGTCGGTCTTTTTTATGTTTACTTGCGTTCTTTACTCTTTTGCCATCTCTGATTGGCTATTTTTCTACTTATGTGTTTTTTCCTAGATTTTTACTGCCCTTCTTTCACCAGTGGATGAAAAAATTTCCTGCTTGTACTGCATTGAAATTTCAATTTTGTTTTGTAAAAGCCTGCTACCGCATATTTTGTTTTTGTTCCGACCATTTGTATTCGTGTGCTATAGTTTTTTTTGTTTTTTTTTTAATTTTCCTTACAAATTCAGCTACCACAAATAATCATAGGAGATTGTTGAGTGATATAACTCTTTAAAGCCTTCTAGGTCGTGATTCGGGCATTGATGTATTTTGAAAAAAAATTTCCGATGTCGAGAAACACCGGTTTTAAAATTTTGATTTCTCGTCTAATTTTGAATGAGCGAGCAGGCTTACATTAGTTTATTTTAAAAGCTTAAACGCTTACAATGGCTTGCTTCACTCGACTAATATTAGTTTTTTGAGTAATTTAGCGCCTTTTTGAAAACAAAAACGTCAAAAATTAAAAACACTGCAAGAACAATTCTATTAAAATTTTTGACATTTAAATTTTTTTCAAATCATTTTTCCACAAAAATTGTTTTCCAACTTGCTTAATTTACAATAATTGTCGATTATGCTTAAATTCTAGTTTTTTGTTCAGCTTTTTTTGTCACAGCACGCAGAAAAAAAAACAACTTTAGTTTGAAAAATGTTTTTGTTGTTTTTTCTAAGAATATGGTCGGAAAATTCTGGGCTACTTGCACAAAAACCGGCTTTCCTTGTTTAAAAAATTGTTGGTTGTTTAGCTGAACAATAAAATGTTTCGAACGGGATTTCACTTTAATTATTTTACCTCAGAGCCGTAGAAATTTTCTGTGGCTTCTTCAATCATAGTCAAAGAAATAAAATACGCTTATGAAAATGAACGCACTTAGTTCTGTTCATGAATTGGCAAAACTTCAAAGAAGCGTAAAAATCATTCAATTATTTTTCATCGATTTTGGCAGTTTTTTATCAAATAATAAGCCTATCCAAATTTTTAGACATGATCTGCACGCTACTATGCAGAAAATCTAGTTCTGGTTTCTCCTTAACAGTTATTCGTTTTCAATCATATTTCAATGTTTTCATTTTGACAACCAATTTCAATGCTCTGAAAAGTTTCGGTAACATCAATTTGTAGGAATCTCAATTCAAATTTAAGACAAATCAACTCTTACGAAGAAATTACTTATTCACTACTAACTATCTAAACGAAAAAGATCTGCCAAGGAACTTTAATTCACTGAATTATAAAATTTCAAATCTCCTTTCTTTAAATAATGAGCCATTTTAAAAGTAATATGACCATGTGCTTACTAAACACGAGATATATTCAACAAATTTTGAAAAAAAAAACACAAAATGTTTTTAAAAAATCCGGCTCAACCGATTAAGATGATAATTGTAACCGACAGTTCCACGCAAATGCACACTTACAATACTCTTCAGATTATAGTATTATGTATAGATTTTTACCAAAAGAACTCGTTTTAGTTGCACTAACTTTTTATCTGACAAAAACCTGTCAAAACTTGAAAAATCTGTTCGCGTTGCTTGCACAATCGTTGGGCAGTTCGAACTAAATTTTCTTCAAGTAAAAGGGCTAGTTGAGTGGCAGTTTCGTCTGTTATGAGCTGAATGCGGTTTCTACTGGGAAGATTGGGGTGTTGCTATTGCTCAGATCCTTGATGTTTTTCAATACTAGTCAAGCATCAGGTTTTCCCGGGGTAATATCTTGATTATGTTCACCCTTCGTTTCAATAAAATTGTCTCCATCCGTAATTGCTGTTGCTCATTATTTATGAGTTTGATATTTTGAGCAACTCCAGTTCGTAGTTAATTTGTTTTTGCGTGTAACAGAATGTATAGAAAGCATATCTGTATAGAAAGCATACTTTTGCTTAATAGCCTGAAGTCATTTTTACTATATTATACTCAAAATCTTTGCGTAAAAGCATATTCTAATCGTTTTGAGCAAATTTACGGAGTTTTCACTCTCTAGAATTTTGTTAGACTGTGTGAGAGGCTTCTCTTGATTTCAATTTTTATTAATTAACTTGGTAGTGTTGGAGCAACTTTCGCAAAAAAGTTGAATCTATTATTACTCGTGGACTGATACCACGAGAATTTGTTTGTCTTTCGAAGATAACGTCAAATGAAAGGAAGCTTACACCATTAGTTTTCATAGAATGGTATAACAACGGTTAAAGAGTGAATGTATGAATTTTTTTTCAAAACCTGGCTTCTCTGGCTTCAAATTAGTACACTTAATTGAAAAAAGTGCTGATTTATATCAGCCGAAAAAATTGAACATAGTTAGAAAGTTAAAATGCCTGTTTCTCCAATGGGAATAAGATGAGACAAAAAATGAATTAGACATATACCAGAAAAAGTATAGTTCAATTTCTTTTTGCGAATTTCGGAACCAATATTTACCCCGAAAATGAGTCATTTCGGTTTTTTGAGTTAATCAAAAATTACGCCGAAGCTACCAAGTTACTTAATAAGAAAGTTTTATGAAAAAGAGCTTCGTACACAGCTCAACGCATTTCTATTTCTGGAAAGGTTAAATCCCCAAAAATCTGTATAGAAAGCATACTTTTGCTTGATAGCCTGAAGTCATTTTTACTATATTATACTCAAAATCTTTGCGTAAAAGCATATTTTAATCGTTTTGAGCAAATTTTTGGAGATTTTACTCTCTATAATTTCTGTTAGGCTGTGTGAGAGGATTCTTTTGATTTAAATTTTTGTTCACTAACTTGGTAGTGTCGGAGCAACTTTCGCAAAAAAGTTGAATCTATTCATTTGAATTCAAAATCTAAACAAAATCTGTTCTCTTCAATTTTTGTCTCATCTGAACCTTATTTGAGAGAAGTGGGTTTTAAAAAGATCCCCAGAAACAAATTATCGGTATTAAAAGGAGCTTAAACTGTTGTTGGGCTCTCATATTACGGAGTTTTTAGGCAGGGTGTTTAACATAGGGCGTTAAATAGCGTGCAGTTGTAAAATGGGACACCAATTGGCATGTGTGTCTAATGAGAACTTACCCCTGGTTATACAAGTAGATCATGTTCGTCAACAAATATGCACATGTGTTTTGTTTTGTCTTTTGGAGAAAAACCGCGAGAAAAACAGCAAAAAACATAAAGCATGAAGAAGTAGAAAAAAATTTTCTCTCTTTTTTGTGAAAATTTTTTCTCTAAATGAAATAACAACTCTTATAAATTCCTGATCATATCCTGAAAACGATATTTGTCTTTTTACAAAAACCACATAATTTGGATCAGGCAATCAGGAAGACACAAACAACAAACTATACTGTGTAAAACAACAGATGCACGTCAGAGAGTGCCAACATTATGGATGACAAAAATAACCTTCGCAAAACCGAAAGGTGTATTTCTTAATCTTTCAAAAATTATCATCAAACAAAATTTGAGTTGTATCAAGCTTTGAGCTTGCGCCTCGCCGTCTTCGTGAAGCTAAGAACTTTATCTGTTTAATGTAGCACTAAAGACGAAGCTAGTTTTTTTGAGGTCTAAAATGCCGAGGTTTTCATAAATTATGAACAAAACTTGGGATTAAATTTTGATCTGATTTTTTCTCCTGTCAAATTTGAAATGGCGTATAGTAAATTGTTTATTTTTGATTCAAAACAAATCAAAAGTAGCTCGTAGCTTTGATCTTTAATTGTGAAACGACATCTAGTGAATTTTTCACGCAATTTACTATTTGTATTACTTTTTTCTCTAAAATTTAAAAACGTCTTTCCCCAAAACTTTTGTTTAATTTTTCTGTGACAAGAGAGATTTTACAGCGCGTAAATTTTATATTATTATTTTAAAAAAAACTGATAAAACTACTGCATTGTTCGTCCGACTTTTGAAGCGTCGTTCCGATTTTTGGATCAGGATGGTGTTTTTTGTCCAGACAAGCTTTGACTTTTTAATTACCAATTTTTCATGGATTTTAATTTTAGCATTCAAATGAAATTGTTGTTTTGAGCTCAAACTTAAAAATATTCCCACTATCATTTTTTGTGAGGTTAAGAAAGAGTTGAAGTTTTAAAGATTCCATTTGGGACAATAACACTGGATATATTTCGTGCTATCTAAGAGTAAGCGGAGATTTAATCCATTTTAGAAATCGTTCCAAATTGCTTTGAGGCATGCTATTTAGTCTTTGTTTAAAAATTTTGCTGTAAGCAAAATCTGGCGCACAGACAATTCAGTTCAGCCAATTTGAATTTCAGCCAAAAACATACAGAAAAGTAAGCGCAAGACAATTTATTCAGTTTTTCAAAACGCTAGATTCGATAGAAAAAATTTAGAATTGGAGTTAATTCTTGGTTCAAGATCGCCAGTGAGCGAGCTACGCGCGCATCACCTTTTCGCGGTGATACCCGGATCCAAATTTTGTATAGAGTCCTACCCTCAGTTTGCAAGCTTGCAACATGCTGGTGCGACTGATGCGCTCACTATTATTGGCTGAACTGTCTGCATACTTCGAGCTGAATAGCCTGAATTTAAAACGGCTGACTTGTCTTTGTTCGAATTGTCTGAAGGCAGGCAAATATATCACCCCGGTATTTTCATAGCGTGTCCCAGGAATTTTCATCTTGGTGTTTTTAATGCTTTATGACAAGCTAGCATAGCACAATGAGGAACGGGTTTGTTTGTTGCGAACAAATTTTAAAGTTTTTAAAGTTTCAGGCGATGTTTTAGTTGCGTACAAGCCCATGCTCTGATTTTGTTCTATCTGAGATTGTTCGACGTTTATATAATAAATAAATATAAACTTGGTTTCACTAAACAAAAATCATGACTTCAATGATATTTCCACCTCAAAACTAGACATTGATATTTTAGTATTTTATTTATTAAATCTTATCTATGAGTTTAAAAAGTCTACCAGATACTCTCCATTTTTTTCAGAATTAGCAGTAACCAAAACTTTTCAAACAAGTAACCAAATTTATCTTAAGTTTTTGACCGAAAAACTATAGAGTATTAAAAAAAAAATTATTCCATTTTCTAAAGTTTAAGCTTTAATCTGTTTTAATTGTTTTAAAATATCACGCCGTAATTATAATCTCTGACTCTAAGCCCAAACTTAACAAATCCCGTACTAATTAACATTTAAATTTCGTGATTTTGATTTGCTAAATAATTGCAGTCTGTAATATGTTGCAGACGTACTGCTATCCTTTGTCGTACTGTTTATATTATCGTTCGTTGGATCAACTTCTCTTTTCTTTTGTCTCAAAACCAAGCTTTTAAATCGAATGATCTCAATCTTTCTTCCTTGTATCACAAAATTCATTGGGCTGTTTTTTTCACGTAATTTTCACTTGTGCCTCATGTGGTTTATCAATTTTTACTTGATTTTATGAATATCTGTTTAACAATTCCTATATTTGTTTTTTTTTTTCATGAAGAAAACATAAGTTGCGGTCTTGTTCAATAATTAGATGTCAAAGTTACATAACTTTTCTGCTAGCAAGACTTCGAATTTTTTAGCCGGGAAAATCACCATTTAAGGTCAATTTTGGTGCCACTATTTCACTGTTTTTTGAGTTAATTTTTGACTGTCTTTTTAATCTTAGCTATCTACTCCTAATCTTAGGACTGCGAGGTGACTTCATGAGAACTTTATTTTGACAGCTAGTTTTCTTACACAAAACGGATTTTTTCAGCCTTTTCTGTTTTAAAAAAAAACTTGCGAGTCAGAGTAAAACGGCTCGTCATAAAGCCAGATGTCACTCTGCGTTTTACAAATTTTTGGATCCAATTTTTTTTGGTATCCATTATGTGCATCTATTGCTGTCAAAAAAATTTAAGGAACTTAAATGCCAAATTTCTTTCTTTTTTGAAATTTTTGCTCCGTTCATTTATGAGCACGGATTGTTACGTATGCGGTGATTGAGCTCGCGATTAGCAAGCATCATCATTTCGGAACAAAGTAATTTTGTAATTAACCTATCCAACAAAATTACCAAATTTTTTTCTAAATCTAAACTTTCGTCAACCAACAGACAAAATTAGAGATGTTTGCATTACAAAAACAAGTTCTTGTCGAAATTTCTTTTTATGTTGATTTTAAAATACTAACTACGATTCCGTATAATTTCGATTTTTTTGGGTTATCTTTGTTTACTCGACTTTTAAATTTTTATTTAACTGACTTAGTGGCAGCATATTACATCATTGGATGAGCTAAAACCGTCTCCAATGAGCGTGAGACTTTTGAAGCGATAATTTAATATATTGTAATGAAAAGACTTTTTTAACAACTTTTTTTGATGCAATTGTAACTTTTTTTGTCTTATTTGTCATATATATTTGTCATATTATTTGTTAGATCCAGCTTTTCTTGGCATTTTCAAAACTTTTTTTGACTAAGCGGCTTTCGTCGCAATTTCTGTTTGCTTATATGTCATGCTATGTTTGTTTTGTATCGCAAGTGATGCGTAGCTGTGTATCGCCTCTGTCAAAAGAACTTCTAGCCAGCATCGAAATATCCGTTAAGGCATTATCAGATCGGAAGTTTTTTTATCACATCACTGCCAATTGTTATCAAGTTTGCTCAGCTGGTTCCAACGAAGACCTGAAAGTTTTTGTCACAAAAAGAATAAATAATACAAAAATTAATTTTGAGTTGTACAAAATATTTAAGCTGCGAGAAGCTAATCTATATACGAAAGATGAGAGACCCTGCTGATAAAGAATGCATCTAAAGACTCGTTTGAGGCACAAATTTCGGCAAAAAGAACTAAACTATGGCACTACTTTTCAGTTTCTAAGTTCTTAATGGCTTTCTAGTATGGCCTCCAGAGCTGGTCATTGATGTCCACCATGTCACTGCCATCGAACATCATGGGCTGAATGGATTCGAAATCGAGATCAAGTTCATCGGTTTGTTCACGCTGAGGCATAACAGGATCTGACTCTTTTCGACCATCAAAGTTATCTGATTCATTTTCCTTTCCTGAAGGCAATTTTGACACTGAAGATGATTCTAGATTGTTGGAAACTGGTTTGAACTCGACTTGATTCGATATGAAATTTGGATAAGACTCTGTTAAGTAGTTATGACTCTGGTTATTGCTGTTTTGGAAAATTGCCGACGTATTTGCCTGGCTACTGATATTCAAACCCGCAGATGTTTGGTTATCAAAACAAAATCCAGGATTTGATAGGCTCGGTTGGAGTAAAAACCGATTATTTTGGTCGACGCAATTTGATATATGTGGCATGGATGACCCAAAATTTTCGAAATTACCTCTGATTATTTGTTGGTTCTGACTCGACTGGTCAAAAGGCACAATATTCTGGTTGACATACTGATTCGGACTTTGATACGCATTTTGAGGCTGAATGTAAGATATGCATTTAGTAGTAACTGAAGTCTCCTGTAAAAGTGGTGTCATGCTCTGTTGGAATGTATGTACGGAGGGCAATGACCTCTGTTGAACTCCTGACCCTTGATTAAACTGACCGGTCATCTTCTGATTTTTCTGGCTATTCATACTTGTTATTGCATCACTTGTTATTGAGTTGTAATCCTCAGATTTCGCTTCTGATAGACTAAAAATCGAGGGTTGCAGAAGCTGCCAGTCCGAAACTGAAATTGAATTATTCGGGTTACCAGCGGGGTTCGAACCTGCGACCATTTCATGTGGAGCGCATACGAGAGATGGGTATGTGCCGCACGTAGGGTACTCGTACGGTTCCGGCTTAACTGCTTCGCCATGCCAGGACTGGGAAGCAGGAGCTAGATCCGGCGATGGATAGAAGGAATACGATGTCTGGAACAAATCTGAAAAACAAACAAATCATTATTGAATATTTCATTCCTTGTAAGGAAATAACAGATAGACATGTCAAATTAGTTATTCAAATATGCAACAAATCACGCGCGCAATTTTCTAACTACTGTAGTATTCATAGAGTACAGTTAGTAGCGTCTCAAGTTGAATTTCAAAAGAATTTTCCAAATTGAGTAGTGAACTTTAAAGTCTGTCAAAAATAGGAGTGAAAAAAACATCTGCCGTTTTATTTGCAGCAACGCCCCCACCTATATATAGAGAAATGGCGCCGCCTTAGCAGTATAAACAAATCAAAAATAACTCAAGTATCAGTTTATTGTTCTTCACAATAAAACAATTATTCTGTTACAATTATGTCGCTATCTTTCCTACTCTGTTATTCTACTATCCGGTTGGCTGTGGCTTTTCCAAATTTTACGCGCGGTCAAAATGTCTTGAAAGTGCGGGGGCGATTTGAAATGCGCTTTTTTGTGGCCGAAGCTGATTTCAAATCCCTGGAGCCAATTAATTTGTGTCAAATCTAGGAGTTGCGAACAGGAGTTTCCTGTAATAGAGGTCTCAAAATTCAACACTTAACAGCTAAGTTAATTAAATTCGGGTCTAAGCGTCGAGGAAAACAGTCAGGAAGAAAAATCAGAACTCAATTTTACAATATACATCTTTCATCTATTACCAAAAGAACGCATTTATTTCCTCAAAACATTATTTTAAGGGCAAAATTTATACTATTTAATAGAACATTATAAATTCTAGGTTTAACAGAATCAACTTCCAACATGCAAAGTTCATTGATTTGAATCATTGAGCTCAGCAGTTGGTGAGACAACTCCTATCAACAGCTGGGAGCACAATTCAAATGCAATTGATTCCGAAGTCTTACAACGCCTGAAAACTGTTTTTAACAGTCCAAACAGCAAAAAGAAGCCCGAAAAGAGACCCATTTTTTGTCTCACAAAAAATACAAAGAGCTAGATTTTTGTTTATAGTAAATGAGCGTCAAAGCTTACGCACTAATTCTAAGTGCAAAAAAAATAATAAAAAATTCGAAATATGATTTTTCGCAGTATGCAAAACTCTGCGGTAAACTATTTTCACAAAATTGAGACCGGCGATATTTATGAACTAATATTTTCACAGATACTGTTTCTGCAAACTTTTTCAGTTGCACTCTTTTTACGTATTATAGCTGAAGTTCGAACTAAGAAACCAACCTTGATTCAATGACTGAGGCGAGTTTGAGAGGCAATCTTGCACTTCGCTTCCAGCGTATCCGCATCCCTGTTGCACTTGCGTCACTTCGGGTGGGTATGCCGACTGCAAAAGTCCCCCTCCCAATCCACTGTCCATGGAGGGAACGAGATTCGAACTCACAACACCTCCCGAACTGATACTTGAGGTGATATTGCATGTATGTGGACTAATATGCTGATGTTGTACCGGGTAGAGGGTGGTCGTGTCTGGAAGAGGCGACTGACATAAGCTGGAGCCAGAGGGGGAGTTGGAACAATTGGACCCGGTTGTGGTGTCACTTGTAACGCTTTCGCAGCCACCACTCACGTGTTTTATTCGCCCACCGCCCATGTCGTTGTTTTGCATGTTACCGCCGACACACCCAGACATTATTTCTAAACAGACAAATTCAAATTATATATTTTAATTCAACTCGACTTAACGAAGATACAAATTTTAAAACACTACGTTTAACCAAAGCCATTCGGAGAAATCAACTTCGCAACGTTTTAGTAATATTTTATGAACTTATTCGTTTGTCCTCTAAATTTTCGGCTTCTCGTGCTATTGGACAATTTTCGCTCTTCTTTCAAATAATTTAGGTTTAATGTTTTTCATTTTGATCTATTTTTGGGGAAATGTATTTTCTGGGAACAGCGGGAAGAATTTTCTTGATGTTTATTTACCAAGTGTCAATTCAAGTAAGGCACTCCTAAACATTAAGTGTGTAATATCACTAGTTAACACAAAGTTAAGAGTTGTTTGTTTTCAAAAAATTGTGTTGGCGTATTTAATCATTTAATCAGCAGTGAATCATCAATACGAAGGTTTGGCTTAACTTTAACAAGTTAGTTATGACCGAAAGTCTGGCACGATTTGTCATTTACCAAACTACTCAGTCAAAATTCTATAATGAAAATATACAGATTATACATTTATTTTCACATAACATACATTTAGAATGACAACTAATTTACAACTTAGGTGGCCAAAAGTAAGCTTTCTGACTTCAGATAAAAAGCACTTTTGGTTCAGAAGTTATTAGGGAATATTAGATTAGACAATAAAAGTAAATTGATAGGATTAAAAGCAATCATTAGCTGTTTTCGATTAAGTTTTAGAGACTAGTTTAATCAAAAGCTAGCCACCTTGATAGGTGATATTTCCGCCTCAAATCCTTTCTTCACATTTTGATAGGTCAAAATAGAGGGAAAAGGCGAAGAAATCCGTTATATTTGCGGTTTTATCCTAGTAGCGGGCCAAGCCAAAATCAAATTACAAGTTTAATGGAGAATATAAAACGAGTCATATCTATAGTTATTAGCAGCGGATACAACTACATTTCGGATCTTAGATCGAGACAGAGGGTGAAATTGCAATTTGACCTACACGGGGTAAAACTATCAGGTGGGCTTAGCCAGTAGATCTACCCGAAATATCATTTATTGCTGGTATTAAACTGACATATCTGGCTAAACTACTCTGTTCGCTCAATCGCAGCTGTTTTGACTCTGGACTTATGACGAATATTTTACTTTTCCCGTATTCGCTACAAGAAGTAGTTTCGCGTTTGAGGAAAGTCACGAAGGTACATTCCTTATAAGGAATGTCCGATAGTTGTTCATTTGATTGGGTGAAATTCAAGTCCACGTCCAATGAAAAGGGAGTAACCTTGTAAAAGAAATATAGGATCTCTTCAAATATGCCCCCATATGGTACCTGGCAACAAATCCCCCCCCCCCTAAAAAGAACTAATTAAATTGTTAACCGTACGCAAATTTTTCATGAAGGATAGTTTTTTCAGTCAGCAAAAAAATCCATTTCTGAACATTGGATGAACTATATATTTTTTTCAATTATATTTAACTCATTCAAACAATGTTTAGCTTATATACACAACACGTAAATCCCTCTGAAATAGAATTGGATTTAGGGCGAAACCACATCGCTGGAATAAACAGATGTAGTTTTATCAACACTGGATTAGTACAGGCACAGAATGCAAGATCTACTGGACAGTTAATCCCTGGTTGATCTGGAACCAAATAGTTGATTCGGATAAACTAACCAGAGTGATAATCAGATGTTTGTTAGCCTATTTGGTCCAAATTAATACCCAGATTAGCGGTTCAGGGTGGCAAAATACTCTGGCCAAATTTTAGTGAATAACTTGCGCAAAAATGAGTCATAGATGATCGCCGAACGTATTATGTACAAAGTTTAAAAATTAAGGGTTTTTAAATGGGTATGAACTGATTATTAGTCACTCAAGCACCATAGAGCTCATGAATCTGGGGCATTTAAATTGACATGGAAACAATTTATTATGTAAATATGGTGTTTTTTTATGCTTTAAGTTGTGATCTTGTAAAACTGATGGCAAAAACGCGTTACTTCTCAAAAAGGTCCAAGTATGGTAGTTGAGAATTACAGAAAATGGGTCCCATCAACTTTGCGATTAGTTGAAAAATGCAAGTACACAAATGGACATGCTGTTTTTGAAGATTTTAACCACAAATTTTTCAAGCACCAAACTACTATTTGTGTACCAACAAAAATTTTGAAGTGGGTGGATAAAGTGTGAAGACTTACTTCGGGATGTTCTGGGTCCGTCCACTGTGACTTTGATGGCCCTGTGGTAAGTGGCCACGATCTTCTTCGGCTCACTTAGAATCGAAATAATCACTGCAAAGTACTTCCCTGAAACAAACAAAAAAAGATCAATTTACGGAGTTCAAATCAGTATCAAAAAGACTTGCAAATCTTTTGCCATTGATAGAGGAATAGTTGATTTGACTACCGACAGGATGTTCAAAAATTGGCTAAATTATCGAGGAATTACTCTTTTTTTTTGGAATATCAATGTATATTTTTTAAGCTATTTTCCATCGTTCTGGATTTGATGAGTTTTTGTACTGGATACTATCTGGCAACAATTACAAAACTCTTATGATACGCAAAAAAAGCCATTATAATTTTACCATTAAAGAAATCAACTAAAAGCTGTGGCTCAGTTTTCTTACTTGCTAAAAATTCAGACTGCAAATTTTTTCAAAATTAATATTATTAACCCAATTCACTTCCAATTAACCATTAAGCCGCTCTTCAACGTCAAGATTTTCTCTATTTTTTGCAGAACTTTTCAAGAACTAACTGAAATTTAGGTCGTGTGTTGTCTAGACACAATAATTAGAAGATCAGACTTAAGATGGCTTTCTATTTGACCCATAATTGGGTAAGAGACCTAACATGTTCGGTTAAAAAAATTTTGACTTAGAAGAAAAAAATGCTGATTGAAACAAAATAAGACCAAAATTGGGATGTCACGGGCAAATCATAATGCTCAAAGTCTTTTTATCGCATTTTTCGACTCATTGATAAAACATAGGTTCTGGTCTCACTATTTAAGCTTCATTCATTTACGTGTTTGAACCAAACTTTTCAAAATCCGAGTAAGGGCGTCATCACGTTTTTGTGAAACCAGACCAAAAATACCGGATGCGAAGAAAAAAAAGTCGAGTATTGATACGCTGAGCATTAAAATTGTCAGACACTTTTCCATGCGTAAATTGAATCGAAAATCCAAATTAAAATAAAAACAAACAAACCTCGGCCACTCCTGCCAACAAAACGGAGGTCACTGAACTTGGCAACCATGCCCACTCCCGGGAGCTCCCCCGACACCACGGCCGAGTTGTTCCGCAGAGCAGCACTGGGGTGGTCATTGTTGGTGGCACTGACCGTCACTTGGGTTCCAAGCGGGATGTCCAGGTCCTGAATCACAACAGCGAAAGTATTCGGAAGACTCTTGTTGCTCCGGTAGTGCTGCGGAAGTCGCGTGCAGAAGACTTTTGGGTTGTCCGTTCGTATAAGATCGTTTAAGTCCATGTCTCCGGCGCCGATCCAGGCAGCGGGGTTCGAGAAACCTTGGAGTCCGTAGCCAGGAACTGACAGGTATGGAGAATAGGGTTCGAACTCAAGTTTTTCCGCAAAAACTGGTTTTGAAAATTCAGTAGAATCAAAGAAAGAAAAGTCTTCTGGGTTTCCTTCGCTCTTGAAGCTGTTTTGCTCGGTTAGAAGAGCAAAATTGGGCAAAACATCCGAATCGAAGGCGTTATGGCAGTTTTCGAGTGTTAAGAGCATATTATAAGTTGTTTTTGGAAGTTAGAGTTCAAATTTAACCTTTGAGAGGGGCGACAAATTATGTCTAAGAATGTTGATTGAAAACGTCAGAAATTTTGATCGAAATATCTCAAACTTTCAAAACCGCAGAAATGTCGTTCAAAATAAATGATTATTGCCACGTGTGGTTTACTGGAGATGGATAGGAGTGCTTGCAATAACTAATAAGTTATTGTAATTATTAAGTTAGGAGGAGCTGTTTATTTATGAGAGCAGTAATCAGGAGCCACTCAAGTTGTTAATAATTTTAATATTTTGACAAGTTTATAATAATTGTTCCATCAGCGGAGCTGACTTGATGAAGGAAAATTAGAAGAATGAATTGGGGGAATTGGGAATTGTTACGATTTAAGGGCTTACAATAATCCAATCCGTTGTATATATCACAGCTCCCTGAGTCGTCGCGCGAGAAACAAAATGGACACTGGTTCTTCGGATTAATATATTTAGCCAATTGAATTAGTCTGATCAACTAGTAGTAAGCTAGTAGTCATTCTCGCCTACTAAGTTTGGAAATATTACAATTCAAGTCTGAACAGTAACCGGTTACAGATCCGAAGCCAGACTTCTTTTACAGCTGCAATCAGAGAGTCGAGCTCTTTTAGTAAATAGAAAACAATAGTATTACTATCAACTCGCTTAAATTTTAATAACCGAATGACAAAGAAAGTTTATTTAGTCCCAAAAAGGATAATTTTCAAAATGTACTTCAGCGAGTCTAGCTTTTCATGTTTCGGCAAAACTTCGGGTCATTAATAAACTTCAAAATTGACCGACAGTTTTTCAAACAACTTTACAATACTTTCGCACTTTCGGCACAATTATTCTTCTGTTTTCTTTGGTCTCAAACTTTTTTTGAACAACTAACAGATCCTTCAGGCAGTTAAATTTAACTTCAGTAAAGTATCGTCTGCTTCTTGGCTTTGATATTAATTTGTGCAATTTGTGAAAATTGGTCTTCAAAGAAAGAGGTTTATGGATCAAATCACAAGGCCGCCGAATCATATCAACTTCACGAGAGCAGCCGGTTGATAAAAGCAAAAACTAGACAGCTAATGAACCTAAATGTTATGTTTATTTTTGCGACTCTGAAAGTGCTCTCGTTCAGAAGATCTGAAAGGTCGACGACCAATAGCTTTGATTCAATCCACACAACCGTACCTAGTTTTGATCAATTGAGGTTAGGTGTACGTTATTGTAGACATACCTACGAGTCAGCTAAAAATAATATAGAAGGACAATAAACCACCTAAGAAGTTATGAACTGGACATGACTAATTATGTCATAACACTCATTGCACTTAATAGTTGAGTGGGACACCTCAATAATGAGAAACTTAGGCCCAATTGAAGGGGCGTGTAGTGTTTACTATTTTGGTTTACAATGGGTCAAATGCAGTATTTCACACCGTCAAAACCCTAGTCGTTTGAATTGAACTAGGTCAGAACTTATTTCGTCATATACAACATTTTCTCCAGGATACGTAGTTCATTTGCTAAAAGGGCGTATGCCTCAATCTATACCTAAGTAATCTATATAAAATGCTGCAAACAGCTGCATGAAAATGGACGATGGATCTACATAACAACGTCACCCCTATGGTATCTCAGTAGTAGCTAGTTACTAGGCAAGTATCCTTTCACAGAACTTTAAAATAGAAAACGCAATATTTTTTTTCCAAAAAAGACATTTTTTAAACAAATTTGATTGTTTTCGATGGCGCGGGATGAATTTCGACTCCCAGTTTTTCTCGACACTGAAAAAACTTTGTTGAAATGATATTTTTTAAACCTGAATCAAGACTCAAAAGCTCTAACATCATAACACAATCGATCCCCCAGAACTTCTTAGAGATATCTGATATCGCATGGGGGGGGGGGAAGGGACCACCCTTATACCATGGTTCCTTCCCACTCTTTGAAGAGGGTCGGAACAATTACACTAAGCAGCAAAAACCGGATCTTGTTGGTGAAATTGAGGCTAAAGTAATATGAATTTAAATTTTGGTATCTAAAATAATCACTAGAAAACGTTTCAGACAGACAATTAGACATCTTGGTATTCATAATGCGCATGAGATTCAATAAGTAAACATCTAATGCTTCAAACGAATCATCTTTTAATCATAAACACGTTTTTGTCAATTAAATGTCCTCTTTCGTCTTCAATTTTTGCCGTGACAAGGAACTTCATCGTTACGTTAACCCCAGGTACTGTCGCAGTAAAATAGTGAAACTGGGAGCCAATTGATACTGTTTTTAGTATTTTATAGGGTGAATGCGCGGCTGATTTTCTCAAAAATGTCAACGAGCTTGCTGGCAGTGACCAGATGATGAGAGTATCTTCAATAAAAGATATGGAACTTATATGGTCAACTTTATGCAAGCTCGCCTTAATGATTTCGATTATGTTGTTTCGTCTACCAAGATGCGTGTCAATTTCTACTATATTATTTGCTTCATCATTAAAATGCACGTAGATACTATCATTGTACGAGTTGAACGTTCGAGGTAGCGAATCACATCTGTACGATACTTCACTTTTATTCGTTTGTTTGATTTGCTTTTCTCTTTTGTCCCAATAAAGGAAATGAGCCACTTCGTTCATCACAGCTGTCAAATATAGTAGAGGAATCTGAGTTGGTCCAAGTTGTACTTTCACTTCTGTAAATGAATAATTGAAATTTATAGGATCGTAAATGTCCGCTTTGAAAACAAGATACTCCTTTACCGTCCAAACCATAATTATTTGTAATTGTAATGCGCCAACGCAATTGTAGGTTCGTAATTTCTGGACTGGATAATCGCATTGGTATTCTGCTACCTCAGCCTTGCTTATCTTCACACCATCTTCACAGTCTGCGAAATTGCATTCAGACACACTAATTCTATTGCCATCACTTCTCACATAATAATATACTTCACCCTCAAAACAATTATACGAATGCACAAAGCTTTCTTGAAACCCAAATTCATTCTGGAGACCAGTTATATATTCAAAAGCCGCTATGGTAGGCATCTCAACATTTCCCAAATAATCGTCTGTGAACTTGTCAACTAATCCATCTGCATTTTCAGAAACTGCACAACGAGTACCTTTTATTTCAGACGACTGGAGCTGCAATTGTTTTGCTTTGATCAGCTCTACTTCTTTTTTCTTTTCCCCCAATTGTTTCACCATATTCGCTTCAGAGCATGACAACAATTCACGAAGGTCCTTTTGGCAATTTAGAAGAAGATCGTAATTTCCAGTCGAGTCGTTCTCTAACCTGGCTAGCTTTTCGTGATCAACTTTGATCCGATCCAAAACTTTTTGTTTCATTTGGTCAAATACCGACGATACACGGAGGACTAACTGCTCATACTCATTCAGACGCGTTTCTTTGTTTTCATTAATCCCTTCCATTGTACTCCGTACACTTTTTTCACTTGCATCTAATTCAGCTATCATTTCGAAAACTATCGCCCTGACCTCAGTTGCCTTTTCTTTCACTGACATAATGCTGTGATTTGTATGCTTCTCAACACAATTCGTACACAAAATTTCCTCGCAGGTAGAACAGAATAAAGAGCATAGATTTTTGTGGACCCCACATACAGCTGGTTGGAGTGACTTATGGTCGAGCAACGTATGACCTTTCCTCAGATGAGAGACAATGCAGACCTCACAATAAAAATCCACAGAGTTTGTAGCTTCTTGTTTGTCCATACAAGTTGTACACTTGAAAAGAGTCTCGATCTCGAAGATCTCCAAGCATGATTCGCATTTTTCAGAGGTAGATTTTCCTGCAATCGCCTGATTGGGATCCGAATTCTCCATCGACGATTCAGAAACTGATTCGAAGTTAGCTTCGCTCATGTTTTTGCACTATGTCACAAACAAATCTGATAATAAAGTTTTATCTTTAGTTCAGCAAAATAACAAACAATAAACAGACAATTAAAGAAAGTCAATTAAAACTGACAAAATTTTTAAAAACCTTTTCATAGAAAACAGATCGGCTTCAAGCGTTATGAAATAAAAAAATTTATGAAGGAAACTTTGCGACAAACCTCACCCAATTTCGGACAACTCGATCAATAAGTAATATGTTAATCCGCTGGGAAATCTAAAGTTCGTTTCGAAACAAGAAATCATTCATATTTTTTTACTCCAATTGCACTTTTGTAATTTAAAACTGTCATTTGCCTACATTTAAAAAGTGTTAAAACATCTAAAAAGTCAAACAGCTAAAAATCAAATATGAGCTTAATAAAAAAAAGACTTCTAAAAAACACTACGACCTAAGTAAGTTTCTTCACATCGCTCATTGACACTTATTGGCAAATAAAAAATGCCATCAAAGCAGAAAACCATAACCTACATACATGTAGTTTCAATAAATTTGCAGATGATAAGACAAGAAGGCGCAAATTTTAGATATTTTTTAAATTTAAAAATCTTATCGACCTAAGTTATAATTTCAATCTAAGATACTTTTCGATTTTCCTCAACCAATGAAAAAAGACTTTATAGCCAAAGTTCTCAAGCATGAAGAGAAAAAGTACTGAACACAGTTCAAATTGTGCCAAAAAGCAGGATGATAAGTACTTTTTCTCTTAATGCTTTCTGGCACTTTTTGACACAATTTGAACAATTAAAAAAACTTCCTTTGTCGCGGGCAAGGCCTGGAAACCTTGGATGATGTATGCTCATAGCATGAATGCGTAGACCTTCATAGCCTAAAAGAAGCAATGAACGCAAGAAAACAGAAAAAAAAAGACTTGTTTTATGAAAAAATTTACATTTTGGCAGTTCAAAGTAAACATAGCCAATCGAAGATCGGAAAAGAGTAATGAAAGCAAGTAAACATGAAAAATACACTTACTTTGTAGCAAAAATCTCAAATATCGAATTTCAATGAAAAAATAGATGTCCTTTAAGCTCTTTGAATTTCTAGAACAAGTTTCTGATCGGTGCTTTTTTGATAACATTAACCCGACTAGAAAAAACTGGATCAATAGGTAAAGGTTTTATTCCGCTGGAAATCTAATAATTTCACGTTTTTTGCGCCATTTCCACGTTTGTATTTGGAGAGTTCTATTTACGTCTCTTTCAGCAGATTAATTTCAATTGAACTCAAAAAGTGCATATAACCCTATGTGCATCAATATTTTAAGACTTTCATGAAAAAAAAAATCACCAAGACCTATATACGAGTATTCACTACCTTCATTACTCTTAGAAAATATATGGCATTAAACCTCTTAGATTTTTAAGAAAAACTAATGATTGCCACTTTCGTGATAAATTAACCCAATTTGAGAAACCTGGATCCATAGAGAATTGTTTTTTTTTATTCCGCTGCGAACTTTCAAAATTAAAATCCACTTTCGAATGTAGAAGACGATCACGTTTTATTCAACTTTACATCATTTTGCTGTTCGATAGGAGAATTTGCCTTTCTTTAAACAAAAAGCAAACTGAACTTAACTCAAACAGCGAAAACCTCAACAAACCGCGAAAAATCAAATTTGAGCGTCAACAAATTTCAAACATTTCTATGAAAAAAAAACCATAACGACCTAGAAACAACTGTTCATTAGGTTCATCGATTCTTAATAATCAAATCTTCCCTTGAAAATTCATCAATCGCTTTTTTCTCCGCGGCTAGCAATTTCGATACTGTAGAGCGTAGTTTGCCTTCTATTCAGCAAATCAAATGCAGGTAAACGTTAACACAGGTTAAGTTGCACTACGCTTCCACAAGCAAAAATATGACCGATAACGCTACCGGGAAAAACTGATTGAGTAAAACTTTGAGTGAACAAAATTTCATAAGTGACGCACGCCAATTATGAGTCTACATAATTGCTAAGTGACACAGGTCAATTATGACGCATTAGCAGTATCAGTCAATTTGAAAAAAAAATACCAACTAACATGCCTCAATTCATAGAGCGGACGCATTTTCACTAGTATACGAAAAAATTCATTAAAAACATGCGACTCTGCTCAGGTTCGAACACTCTTATTTTGCTGCTGGTCTCCTTCCCTACTTCTACGCTACAGACCAATGATGCCATGAAATTAAAGTGCTTTTTGTAATATAACAGCCTGTGTTAATATCCTTAGCATTGGCTGTACTTAATAGCTGGATCAAAATGAACACATTTTGTCGCAACGACTGCATCGCAACAATATTTGCGACTTAGGTTGAAAAAAAAAGAAAGTTCACACTATAACACAAGCTATGCTTGTGTAAAAAAGCTTAAGTCAAAACCTGAAATTGATCATGCAGAAAGTAAGCGCTAAAATTTTTGGAAATTTTAAAAACCGATCATTGAAAATAAAGTCACTGAAATCATTTCATTAACGCCCTTAAAATTCACAACTCCCAAACGGCATAAAAAAGAAAGTTTTCCCAACGACATAAATATCAATTTTTCATTGAAACTCGATACTTTCATCAACATATAATTGTACATTTTACCAGTAACAAAAACATGGGAACATCTTCGAAATTAATTGCTTCCAAAACAATTGTGTTCAAAAAATCGATCACAATAAACTAATTAGTAACAGCATGCGTAAGCTTTTGATAACAATTCTTTTAGCTGTTTTCACAAAAAAGTTTCAATCAACTATTCACAAGTTTCTCTGGATAATTTGCATGTCACTGATGCATGAATTTGTGCCATTTATGAATTTTTTCAATTAAATGCCATAAGAAAATTATGCTACTTGAGACGTAACCCATTGAACTATAAAATACGGCTCGACCTGCAAAAAAGTAGCAAATGATCTATACCTTGCTACCTCTTAGAAAAAATTGGGGGCCGCTTTTCCAAAAGAAAACATTCTAACAAATGGTCTTTCAATCTAATTCCCTTGAAAATGGCCAGGATGAATAACGTGGTGATAACTAAGCTAACACGATGGTTTTAACCTACTTTAAACCGAAGACAACAAGACGCTGACTTTTGCGTTATTTATTGCAAAATTAGACAAGTATAATGCAAAACAGAATAAACATAAATTATAAAAAAGAGCAGTAAACTTCCGATGTCATTGCAAATCTCAACACAAGACGTATATATATAATTGGCGGTCACAGATGCCAACAAACGTCATCATAATAGACATAAATTAATTTAAAATAAAAACACTATTTTTCAAATCGAGTCAAAATCACGAGATATTTCAGCTATCCTTAGTCACAGGAGAAAGTTCATCTGGCCTTTGCGTCTTCGTCTACTTGGCGGATGATGGTGCAACTTCCATCACCGAAGAGTCCGTGCTGGATACCACACCTGCAGCACTTGGCGCGGCTGTGGATCCATTCGATTTGGTCGGAAATCCAGAATGATCTTTTCTGCCGTCTCCTACGAAAAGAATTAAGCATTATGTCAACAACTTTTGCTGAGCTCAGATTGAATCAGCCACGAATTGTTCTTAAAAATGCACCACTTCAGTAGTCGATAGTTTTTATCAATTTGCCGTTTTACTGTTAATTGAAATTGGTCATTACCGTGTCCAAAACACTAATCTCCCAATCTTTTCTAACTATATTTTGCCTTTAATTACAATGTTTTTTGCTCACCTTCGTCTTCGCTGTCACTGAGTTCATCATCTCTTGCCACTCGCTTGTCAAATGCCGCAATCGAGATCCTCTTATCCTCATGTGCCTTCGATCCCTCGTCGTGTGGCTGGTCAGCTGGAACTTCTCTAAAATTGTTAAAGAAAGACTTCATTTCTCAAGTCAGTAATTCGAAAACAGCAACATATTAAATTAGTCGAATGGGACTCGTAGAAGAAAAATTGCGGACCCAACTTGCTCTCTGACATTCACCCCCTTGTAAGGCTATGTATCAGTACGACTATTTGAAAAAAAATGCCCAAAATGACTATATAAAAAAACATGCCATAGTTCTTTCCGACTCCTTAATAGGGTGCTGTAAACAACAACAAGGATAGCCGGTTACTGTGCAAGTAGCACAGAATGTTCCGACCAAAATCTTTAAAAAATACTACAAAGTCTTTCAAATTATTGTTTTTTTTTTTCGGCGTGGTGTGATAAAAAGAGCTACACCAAAAATTAAAACACACCCAAATACAATGTTCCTCCCCATTTTCAATGGTCGGAACAAAAAAAACACGCTTATCTACTCACGAGGCTGTGATAACGTGCATATTAAACACGTAAATTACTATTACATAAATGACCTCAAAATCCTTACAGTGGCGTTTCTAGAATTTCGAAAATCAAATTTGAGCGTGAACAAGTTTTAGACTTTTCCTAAAAAAAGGGGAAAAAATCATCTACGATCATCGACTCTTCATAAGTAATACTAGAAAACAACGACAATCTGACTTAAGAAACGGTTCATTTCAGAGAAAACTTCAATCTAATATAACATAGCCAACTAACCTGAGAATTGGCGCAGTAGTTTTCGAGTAGTCAAAAAGCTTCCAAAACTGGACTTATAGATTTTGTCCAATGGCCGTAACTTTTGTTTAAAACTTGGGCGTAGACGCATGTCGGCATGTGCAAAGTAGCTTCCTACAACCTGTTCTTTGAATTAAAGCTCAAATCTCAAATATGGGAGGGTAGTTTTCGAGAAGAAACGAAAAGTTTGAAAAAACGGACAAAATCAAAAATTTGACTTTTCTGAGGGCGATAACCTTAGGTTAAAAAAACATTGTGTGTGGCCGCTAATGCAGGGCATTGGCTAATGCTACCCCTTATCTCAAATGAACCCACATTCGCAGATTTGAGAGGTTAGTTTTCGAGAAAAATCAGAAAGACTGAAAACAGTCAAAATATCAAAAAGTTGACTATTCCGAGTGCCAGAACTAAATGTGTAACCAAAATTGGGCATAGACGCTTTTGCAGGGGATCTTTTCAAAAATAGTTCCCCGCAGAATTTTTTCGAAGTCTGTACATTAGAGGGGTCAAAAGATAAGAGACTAGGAGAATATGCAGGCACACCAAAGGAGTAGGCGGTAATTCTTTTGATACCCCTTTTTTGAAAGTCTATTCGGAGGTTTTTCTCAAAAGCTTTTCCAAAAACTTTTTAAAAAATTCCAAAGCTTCAAAAAAAAGAATTAAAAAAATCAAAACCACTCATTTTCCGAATACCTGCTTTTATCAAACAGTATTGCTGCTAAGCAAAGAAGTCAAGCTAGCCATTTGAATATTAAACACAGAGGCTAAGCGGAGCTTCGCATCACTAGCGATACCACAAAATAGCATTGAAAGCTAGCAGACAGGAAAGGAAAAGGGAGCCACTAAGTCCATAGAAAACGGAAAAACTTTTCGAAGAAACCACAACGAAAAAACTTCAAAATGATGTCTGGAATGATGTATCATTTGCGGAAAATACGTTAGCAGAAAAAACAAGCCGACATCAACTTTTTTGAAACGGAATCTTTCTCGTTTGAAAAAAAAAACAGGTCCTGTCGGGATTCAAACCTAGGGTTGGAAAAGCAACGGCGCTACCTCTAAGCCAAGAGCAAAAGAACCTATTAGATGCTAAGATTCAATCGAGTTCCCCACTTCAAGAAATTTACCATTTAACACGTAATCCGCTGAATTCTTACTAAAATATAGAAAAAAATATATTTGACAGTCGTGTCATTTTCTTGTTTCATCGTGTCGTTTTCAAATTATTGTACTATCTGATGATTGTACTACACTCATAAAAAGCATGAAAACTTAGCTTCGCTGTCTGGAAATTATGTAAATGCTTTTAAATGTCTTAATAAATTCTCTATACGAATTAGCAATAACCAGATGGAGAAACTAAAGATTTCAGCTGAGCGCTCATTTATGCGAGTTAGGCTGAGGACAAAATGAACTCGTAATGTAACACGAGCGGCTGCTTGTGTAATTACGAGTGAGAGGGCCGTCCAATGATAAATTACTCAACTCCATCTGATGCTTATTGGTGGTACACAAATCAACAAGGAGAAAAACGCCTGACTCCTTTTTTGAGGAAAAAAAATTGAATCAAGAAAATAATAACGCGTTTTCAATTCGCCAAACAAAACTTGACAGACTTAGTTAGTTTTATACTGTTTACTGAATAAGCAGATTTTGTTAAATCGAAACACTTCATTTTGTTAAAATCTCGTATACTCAAATGAATGTAAGAACAGACGAATCTGCATTACACTACGACACGCAAAAAAGGAGCTCAAAAACGGTAAAAAGAGCAAATGCAAGAAAATAGAAACAATTTCGATATAAAAAAACCCACAATATAAGATTCCAACTCAGACCTCCTGGCCAAAATTTGAAGTTGTTAGATACAAAGCAGATTGTGTTAGATTGTCACTCCTCTTGCGTGCTCGCTAATATAAGTATAAACTCACGGCTCGACAGTTGTGTGCACAGGAATATCTCTCATCTGCTGTCCAGGTGCGAAAGGGATGCTTCTTAGGTTCTCAAACACCTTTGTCTTCACGCTTTCCAGATACTCGTTTGAATTCTGGTTGCTCTGGTTTGTAGGTGTGATGTGAAGGTGAAAATCTGGACCATAGTACTCAAAATAGTCGTTATAGGGAAGGTCGTTTGAAACTTCGACTCCCAAAGCTCTTGCTGTTTCCAGAGTCCAGCACCTGGCAACGTTCTTGATGGTGTAGCCTCCGCCTCCAAGCATCAATAGTGGCACGTTGAATGTTTTCATGAAATCAACACAATGCGCGTGACCTAAAACGAACCTTTGTTTACTAGTTATCAGCCATAAGCAATTTCTGACACAGAGACGAAACTGAGCTTCGCACCACTTGCGATACAAATATGAATGGCTAGAAAAATCAAAAGAAAAAATTCAAAAAATCGTTTTTGTCAATAGAAATTGCAACAAAAGCACAACTTAACCGGAACAAAATTGCCCACAGTATTAAAAACTCTACAACGAGTTTTCTGAATGCTATAAAGAAGCCAAGTTTTCAAAAAAGTCCTTTCTGCGGAAATAAGCAGACTAAAATAAGCAGACTGGCAATAATCTAAAATAGCCAAATTTTTTTATTTGCAAGAAAAACAAGTGTTAACTGAAATCGAATTCCCGGGCTTTGTCATCTCAGCATGGGGGTAACAGCTACTTGGAACAGGGTTGCATAAAAAACTGATGTATATTCTCGATTGATTTAAATCCAATTTTTATTATTTTACCTTGATGTTTTCGATTTTTATTAGAAACGTTTTTGTTTCAAGAATCAATTAATTTACGCAAAATTACTGATTCAGCATCCGAAAAAATAACACAAGAACACAAAAATTCTAGTACCCGATTGCAATACCCTTGCTATCGCAAGGGCAAACAACTCGAAGTTCATGGAAGTTTCACATTTTACATATTCGTTTTTCCAGTTTTCTCATAAGGATGATAAAACTAGGAATGAAACTCCTACAACTGCAATGAAGCTGTAACTTGCCTTTGAGAGTAAGATTGAAACATCCAAGTCTGTCTCCAGAAAGTGAATCGGCTCCGCACTGCAACACAACTGCACTGGGTCTGTATGTCTCCATCACTTTGGTCACGATCGGCTCAAAGATATTGATGAAGTTCGTATCGTCTATTCCATCTCGCAATGGAAAGTTTACTGCATAATGCTTGCCTTAAAATGAAATTTTTGTTGGTATTATCGATTCTGAACCGTTTTTTTAAAATATTCTAAAAATTATGGCAACTGTTATTCACAGAAAATTTTTTATGAGAAAAAAAAGAATTCTTGAACAACTTAGTTCAATAATTTAAATTTTTTGCGGAATATCAAAAATATTTTCAAAAAAATCGTCAAAAATAATAAATATTTTCAGAATTGATTGGGATTATACTTCCAAAATTATTTTTGGGAATAGGGCTTCGGCTTGATTTAGTAGTTTATAGTATGCGAAAAAGTAACCTTTGCCAGCGCCGATATCTTTCAGATCACCAGTTCCGGGAAAGTATTCCCCGTATTTGTGGAACGACACTGTCATCACTCGATCGGTTGTATAGAACGCCTCTTCTACTCCGTCTCCATGGTGGATATCAATATCCACGTACAACACTCGTTGATGATATTTGAGGAGCTCCAAAATAGCCAGCACGATATCGTTAACATAACAGAAACCGGATGCCTCACTTTTCTTGGCATGATGCAAGCCTCCCGCCCAATTGATGGCGATATCTGTCTGTTTTTTGTTCAACTTTACGGCTCCTGCAATACTTCCTCCAGAAGAAATTTGACAGAAATCATAGAGGCCATGGAACACAGGGCAGTCTTCTCCCACGTTAAACCGCTGCAGTTGTTTACTGTAATCTGACATGTTATCAGGCATGATTTCTTGCAAGAATTTGACATACTCATCCGTATGATACTTGCACATTTCTTCAAAACTAGCCTAAATCAAATGATTGATATCAGGCATGGCTTAAACATGCGGTGCGGAACTCCGCGTATTTTGAACATATTGCAAAAGCCCACAGAAAACCTATAACCCATAATATTCAGATTTTTTGGAGCTTGGTGATATACATAGAAAAGAAAAAATTGGCAAAAATTTTTTGTTCTATTTTGAATTAGAATTCTCACGAACTAAAAATCAATATGCCCAAAGCCAACTTCCAATTAAAAAGAACCAAAAGTTTAGTCAAATAAAATGCAAGAAACACAGATAATGGCACAAATTGATCTATTCTAACCCACATACCCAAAGCCAATTTCCAATTAAAATCAACCAAAAATTCAGTCAAATAAAATGCATAAAATTTACGCTTTTGGCCGCATATTTCCGTATTCTCCGCAGAAAACAGCTCAAATTTTTCAAAAAACTAACGCAGTCGTCCATTGCAGACTTTGGGTATTTTGCAACGCAGATTTTTGCCAAGCCTGATTGACATACATTAGAATTGAAATTCAGAACTTCTGCTTGAGAGGGGTCAAAGAAACTTTCACTTACCTTGAATGGTCGATAAACTTCTAGCTTGCGGTACAGTCCGTAATTCAGCAGGAGATTATGTGTCATTCGTATACGATGAGGCTTCATCGGGTGCCCTTGTCCATAATAAAAATTCCCTACATCCCCATCGTAATAATAAGATACTTTCTGATTGCCTGTAGTCATTGCGCTAATTCTGAAGAGGCATTCAATGTCAAATACATCTGCTTTACAGAATAAGTGGCGTAAAAAACTGCCATCAAAAAGGCTGGAATCAATGAATCAATTTTCCGCCGTGTTGTACATAGGAAGTTCACCAAGACAGTCGAACAGCCAAAACGCATGTTTAGTTACTTTGACATAATCCCAATTTCCTCCTCAGGTCAGAATACTTTCCATTTTGAAATTCAAGTTAGCAAGCAAAACTACGGATCAACCAAAATTGATGAGGCAATGCAGAAAAAAGTAAGCGCCTGGATATATAAGTGTACCTAAACAGAACTGTGAATAGATAGTACTAGAGATTGAAGAAAAAGTCAGTCGAACAGCCATTCAATCTAGAGAATGAAGAGAGGAATATGAACAGCCATTCAAACTAGAGATTGAAGAGAGGAATATGAAAAAAAGAGTGTCTTGGCCGCAACAAGGCAAATGTGCACCAAGGCAAAATCGCCACGTAGGACATTCAAAACTGACACCAGTGAACATGATACCGAGATTCAAGAGAAACGTTTCTGCATGGTGATAAACTTGAGAAACGAGAAAGTGCCCCCGTTGAAGAAATTGATCTAGAGACACCTTAGCGAAAAAAACACGATGGAGCCAACAACAATGCCGTATACCAAGGAACAAGAAGCAAAAACAGTAACAATAGATGACGGTAACGAGATTACTGCCAACACCCAAGAAGCGATAAAAGATGATTCACAGTCGAAGGAGATACCCTTCACGCAGAGCGTTGCCGCCATGGTGGGGATGAGACTGAAACATAGATAGGAAGTGATAACTAGGACTGGAAAAAGCAAGACCTCTGGGAGGGTTTCTGCAAAAACAACGGACACCGGAAAAGGGGGAGCACAAAGCGCGGAAGCCACCAGCGGACCAGAATATCATGCAGGGGGAAAATCAACGGAATCTAAGGGATCGCCGCTAGACATAAATGACCTGATGCCAAAACTAGAGCAGATAGATAGGAAACTCAAGTATGATGAGGAAGGACGGGAGGAGTTGAAAAGAGAGATCAAGCATAACAAAAATAAAACCTAGAAAACTAATTCACCTTGACATCTGAGAAGAATTTATTACAGATAGCTGGAAACGTAGAACAGACTGACAAAAATTTCCATTCTCAGGGAAACGAGGCGGTTAGGGTAACTGATGTTCGATCCTTATATCCATTTTGTTATATAGTGTTGGACTTTTTCAAACTCTTAGAGGTTTCCCTTGTTTAGCCACCACACTTGAGATGCCTAGATCTTTTATTAACAAGACAAAAAGATCTAACTTCAATTACAATAACTCAAACAAGAAAAGCTGACAAAATTTTTTGGAAAAAAACCAGTCAATTATTGAACATATCACGAAAAATAGGAAATATTGACCTCGACCAATTTGACAATACATACCTATTTTATACTGGATATAACATTCGCCTGGAAGTACATACCGACGGAAAATAAAGCTAGGTCCCAAAAAGACTGGCTAGCGTCTAAACACAGCTTCACATGCTTTTAACCGTCTATACCAAAGCCAGTCCAATGTGTGGTCCATTAACATTGGGTCATGCAAAAACAGTGAGCTCATGCAAAGTACAGTTACATGCAAAAACAGTGAGCTCATGGTTGAGTCTTCATGATTGCCAGACCACGAGGTCATTCCTAAAAACAGGGTCAATACTTATTATCATATTACGATTAGTTTTTGTTTGTTAAATTTTGTTAACTAATAACTCATAGATTAATTTCAGATAGGGTACACCCTCTGCTCGTCACGCTATCTTATTTTCGGCCGGAACTTCTTAGTCTAATACCGATCTCAATCTTACTCTTATATCTCCTAGTCTCAATAGATCTAGTGTATACTTGTTTATTCTAGTTACTTTCCAGAAGGAGCACAACTGTATTCTAAGTTTAATTCAAAATGCTCTGGTGCTGAAACTACAAGTAGTTTCTGCACTTACAAATAAGTGTAAATGTTAGAGATGGAAGATGATTAAAAAGATGTAATTATGTATATTTTACAGAAATAGAGATTTATCTTTATCACAATTTTAAACTCTAGTTTAGAACTGGTTCCACCCATCCGGGGTTTAAAGAGTTTTTAGTTTTTAATTGGTTGATGTAGTGAAGGATGGGTGATGTATTTTTTTTTGAAGTTGCGAACATTGGCTTCTTTGAGAAAGAAGATGTGTGGCTGCTGGTTGATGGCTGAAGATTGTCATGTTCGTATCTCTAGATAGGTTCCGATGACCGAAAAAAGCTTTGGTTGATTGTGTCGAGACTTCTGATCGATGCAATGATGTATCGATTTCGCTAAGTTAAGAGCGAAACTACGTGCAGGTTGAAGTTTAATTTTTCCGTGTGAAATGCCAAGTGGCTAGGAATGGTACGTGTAGTCTACATCGAGATGGCCACTGGTCTGGTTCAATGGTTTTCCTTTGCTGGGATGTTGAGTCCATACATTAAACCTTTTGAGGCTAGTGACTTTAGGCAGCGAATCAAATAGATTTGCCATTCCGAATTGGGATTGTGATTGGGTTATCGTCTCTTTTGCTGCTCGTTTTTTGGGCTTTACGAAATCTATATACACTGCATTTATCGTTTACATATATCTTTTCTTGTTAAATTAGTTTTAGTTATGATTTGTTATTAATTGTTATCGCAAAAGTGTTTTTATATTAGTTCAGTTAGTTTAAAGAATTGCTCACTCTGGAGCCACTCTTTTCAAAAATTGAGTATTGTAGTGCCGTAGTGCATGGTGTGGGCATTTAAACCGAGCGACGTTGTCCTGGTGGGTCAGGCCGGAAGTGGGTTAACTTTTTATGGTCTCTTTGTGAAGAGTCTCTTTTTGTGTTCTACCTTTTGTTTCGTTTTTATTAAAAGTTTTTTTTTGTGTTTTATTTGTTTGTGGTAAGACTTGAGAGTGGTCCCCAAAAGAATAAATTATCCAGTTTTTTTTTTGGTTTCAATCTGAATTGGGCACCGTGGGTTTTTCTTTCTTACTCATGCTTTTTGTTTGTGGTTTTGTGACGATAGCAAGCTGCGTTGGTTATTTTAGTTTATAGTTATAATTCCTTCCAACCGGGTTAAAGGAAAGTTTGAAATGTGTAAAAACTAGTTAGAGTTGTTATCATTGAGAGTTAAAACTTAAAATTCATTATTTAAACCATTATTCGTGGGCGAGATGAGCGATTGTGGTAAGAGTTTTATGGGCGAGTGAATGATTCAAACCTTATAAAAAAAATCTCTTGTACTTTTTCTATGAACTTACTACATTAAAATATTAATTTTATTGCTTTTGGGGATTTAATTTATGAATTTAGTGCTTCGTGAAAAGATACATAATTATACTTACTTAATCGTCAGCAAAAAGTCCATTTGCGAAAAAATCGTGATTGACGTTCGATGTTGTTAGAAGTTTATCTAGCAAGCGGGTGATGTATTTAGTTTAAAGCAGAGGCCGAAGCAGTTCGAGTGTTTTGATAATCTTGTTGTCTTCAATACTTGGTGAGAAGTCATGTGGTGTGTTTTTCATTAGATTATAAAGCTTATGATTAAATTTAGTGCTGTGAATGTTTTCTAGGAGTGGGATTTCAACGGGCTGTATATATTCTTGAGGGACAAAGTTCTGGTTAGTGGGCAAAATATATACATTTCTCGGATAGGGTCGTAATTTCTGATGATTCCTTGCATGTTAATGTCTTTTATACAGTATGTGGAGTTTAAGAAGAATGGTGAAGTGTATTTGGAGCTAATAATTTGAAGTCGATGTTGTGGGTTTTTGCGATGGTGTATTAGTTGTGGAATGGTGTTGTATGAATTTATAATTAGTGTATGTGAGAGTTTGTTCTGTGCGTAACATAATTTGACGTGAGCAGTGTAAGTCACGTTTTTTTGGTGTTAGGAAATTGAAAGTTAGTGAAAAATGGTTAATTTACTGAAAGAAGAGTCGTAGGTTTTTGTCTTGCGAAGTTCTCTGGATATAATGTGATCATATTTTTTATTAATGCAGTTCATAAACAATACATATTGTGATTTGATAAAAAAAATTTTGAGTTAGTTGGGGGTTAGCGTTAGTATCGTCATGTAAAAAGTTATTTTCAATGGGTCGTGCAATGGCCTGATCAAAATGGTTAATGGAAAATCGGTTAGTTTTTTCTGTAGTGATTCTGTTTAGTGTTTGATTCAATCCGATGGTTGTGAACTGTTTTTCATGAAGTGATGTGTTTAGTTGATATAGTCTAGTTTGACATAAATCATTGTCGTCTGAATTATTATATAGTGGAAGTGATAATGGATTACTGAAATGATAATGTGAGGTCCATGAAAGTGTGCGAAATAAGGCATTTTCGTTAACGTAATTTGGTTGATTGTCGTTAGGATTTGAGTGAGATTAAGTTTTTTGTGGAAAGAATGGTAAGCACACTTGGAGAAAATTTTTTGTGTAAGTATGAAGTGGATGACTCGAAAATGTTTGAGCTGGTCGAGGGTTAGAAAGGAATGGGGTATTGGGGAGTTTATGTTTAAAACCTCGGTGGGCTCGGGTTTTTCCAGTAGTGGACGTTGGGTTGGAGGATTCTGAGGATGTCATGGTTTGTGAGAGGTGATGAATGGTTAGTGTGTTAGGGTGATGTAGCTGTTGTTGGAGGGTTATGAAGTTATCTAGTTTTTTTTCGAGTTCCGTATCAAAGGGGCTAGAGTTGTCAGGTGGGTCGCTAGTCATTGGGGAGTAAATTGGGGTTGCATCAGTGTAGGAAGAAAGGGCTGAGGAAGGTTCGTCGGGAATTTGGGTATAGAGTGGTTGAAAAGAGGGCTAGGAAAAAGTGGATGCGCTAGGCTCGGAGTCTGCAAATTCATCTGGGGTTTCAATATCAGAGTTGTCAAATTGTGAAACCGTGTGAAAAAGTGTGTTTGTGGAAGTGTTATCTGATTCCTACTGACTTATTGATATATGATGGTTCAAGGTAGGGAGGGAAATCAAAAAGTGGTGAGATCTTAGAATGACGTTGGACGTTTGAAGGGTATGAAAAGTAACGGTTCAGGGATCCAATCTGGCAGCTCATCGTGGGCTAAAAAGACGCTTGTTCTGAGAAGGGAAATCAGTGGTATGTGGCTGTTCTATAATCTGTTCATACGTTTCTTCTACATTTGGTTGCTGTGCTATACTGTGGGTAACTGGACTTTGTGGATAACTATGACTTGTAGAGATGTGCTCTATAAGGGCTATATTCCTGTAATTTCGTGGTACTAATGATAATGGATAGTTATTATGTAAAGTGTGTATTTGTGGTGCAGCAGGTGTCGTATTTTTTTGTCTTGGGAATTATCATATGCATTGGGTGTAGTTGATAGTCTAATCGGATTTTGTTAATTGAGATTGAAAAAATTCCGAAAAATTCTGCGAAAAGTATGCGTGGTACACTTGCTTGTTTGTTTAGTTGTGTGAGTATTTTGCATGTATTATAGATTCCTTTCAATAATAAAAAGAGAAAATCAAAAAAATAAACATTGCATAAATGATAGTCAATCTTTCTAAGATATGGTAGGGCCACCCTAGAAAGAAGAGTAGTTAATTTTTTGAGTTTACAAAACTAAAGATATTGATGGGTGATATATCTTGTGAACGGTATTTATCTGTGATTTTATAACTAGTGTATGTGTGAGTTTGTTTTGTGCGTAACATAATTTGACGTGAGCAGTGTAAGTCACGTTCTTTTTGTGTTAGGAAATTCAAAAGTAAGTGAAAAATGGTTAATTTACTGAAAGAAGAGTCGTAGGTTTTTGTCTTGCGAAGTGCTCTGGATATAATGTGATCATATTTTTTATTAATGCAGTTCATAAACAATACATATTGTGATTTGATAAAAAAATTTTGAGTTAGTTGGGGGTTAGCGTTAGTATCGTCATGTAAAAAGTTATTTTCAATGGGTCGTGCAATGGCCTGATCAAAATGGTTAATGGAAAATTGGTTAGTTTTTTCTGTAGTGAATCTGTTTTGTGTTTGGCTCAATCCGATGGTTGGGAACTGCTTTTCATGAAGTGATGTGTTTAGTTGATATAGTCTAGTTTGACATAAATCATTGTCGTCTGAATTATTATATAGTGGAAGTGATAATGGATTACTGAAATGATAATGTGAGGTCCATAAAAGTGTGCGAAATAAGGCATTTTCGTTAACGTAATTTGGTTGATTGTCGTTAGGATTTGAGTGATATTAAGTTTTTGTGGAAAGAATGGTAAGCACACTTGGAGAAAATTTTTTGTGTAAGTATGAAGTGGATGACTCGAAAATGTTTGAGCTGGTCGAGGGTTAGAAAGGAATGGGGTATTGGGGAGTTTATGTTTAAATACTCGGTGGGCTCGGTTTTCTCCAGTAGTGGACGTGTTGTTGGAGGTTTATGAAGTTATCTAGTTCATTTTGGAGTTCCGTATCAACGGGGCTAGAGTTGTCAGGTGGGTCGCTACTCATTAGGGAGTAAATTGGGGTTGCATCAGTGTAGGAAGAAAGGGCTGAGGAAGGTTCGTCGGGAATTTGGGTATAGAGTGGTTGAAAAGATGGTTAGGAAAAAGTGGATGCACTAGGCTCGGAGTCTGCAAATTCATCTGGGGTTTCAATATCAGAGTTGTCAAATTGTGAAACCGTGTGAAAAAGTGTGTTTGTGGAAGTGTTATCTGATTCCTACTGACTTATTGATATATGATGGTTCAAGGAAGGGAGTGAAATCAAAAAGTGGTGAGATCTTAGAATGACGATGGACGTTTGATGGGTATGAAAAGGAACGGTTCAGGGATCCAATCTGGCAGCTCATCGTGGGCTAAAAAGACGGTTGTTCTGAGAAGGGAAATTAGTGGTATGTGGCTGTTCTATAATCTGTTCATACGTTTTTTGTACATTTGGTTGCTGTGCTATACTGTGGGTAACTGGACTTTGTGGATAACTATGACTTGTAGAGATGTGCTCTGTAAGGGCTATATTCCTGTAATTTCGTGGTACTAATGATAATGGATAGTTATTATGTAAAGTGTGTATTTGTGGTGCAGCAGGTGTCGTGTTTTTTTTTGTCTTGTGAATTATCATATACATTGGGTGTAGTTGATAGTCTAAACGGATTTTGTTAATTGAGGTTGAAAGTATTCCAAAAAGTTCTGCGAAAAGTATGCGTGGTACACTTGCTTGTTTGTTTAGTTGTGTGAGTATTGTGCATGTATTATAGATTCCTTTCAATAATGAAAAGAGAAAATCAAAAAAATTAAACATTGTATATATGATAGTCAATCTTTCTAAGATATTGTAGGGCCACCCTAGAAAGACGAGTAGTTAATTTTTCGAGTTCACAAAACTAAAGATATTGATAGGTGATATATCTTGTGAACGGTATTTATCACCGTTTAAATAAATATAATCTTTTATATCATTAAAGTATCCACGGTAGTCTTGTGTATAGATGTCTGCAAATCCTGCAGTTTCGGCAAGTTTTGTTAAATTTTGGTCGATTGATTGTCGTTGTATTGTGTCCTTTTGTGTTAGTAATTCTTGAAATTGCTGTGTTCTAATGTGATGTTGTATATCAGATTTAGAAGATATTCCAATTGATTGTATATCAATATTTGGGTTGCGATTGATGGCTTGGATTCTTTCTGGTGAAAACTTTTTTAGTGGTTGCATTAATGTGGGATATGGTGTAAGTAGATAGTATTTATCTTCGTCAGGGTTTAGTTGTACGACATTGTGGTTTTTTTTCATCCACATGGAACTGCGGTATCCCAAAAATATGTGCGTCTTGAAAGTGTATCGACAAAATGTACTTCATTTTTGTAGAACAAAGTGATTTTTTTTTGTATCATCTTTTGTCTTCAAATACATTTAATGGCGATACTTTTTTCGTTAATGTGTAATACAAAAAAATGTTTCTTTCGTACTCGACAAAACTTGATCTACTTCCTAAAAAACTATATCCTGCATAAGGTATTTTTCAATACTGCAAGTGCAAATGATTGTAAAATTTGTATTCTTTGAAGTTCACATAAGTGATGAAGCGTTCTTAGTTCTGATAATGACAATTTTTGAAAAAATCTTCTTATCGTATAGTCTAATTTCATGTTTTAGTGGATGTGATAAGGAATTCCACCAAGTTAGGTGTTGTTCATAAGTGATAGTTCTTGTAAACGTGTACTGCTTTTGTCTTGAGGTCGAAGTTTTCCACCAGCTCTCCATGGGTTTTTTTCAGAAATTTTACTGGGATGTATCAGTTTTTGTCTTTTTTATTGTGATACGTTGGATATTGGCTTTTTTGTATTCAAAAATTCTTATCTTTCCTGTATTCATGGCGAAACTTTTTTTGTATTCGATAAGAATTTCTTAGTATTGTCTTTTAAAAAGTGGAGTGTTATATTTGCAAGCGAGTTCTGTTTCTGGTTTGATTTAAAAACGTTTCAATTTTGTTTCTATATTATTGATATTGATGAAACATTAATTGTTTTGTCGAATTTTTCAGGGTTTACTTTATCATTTTTTAAATGGATTCATTAAAGTGGATTCATTAAAGTGTTTCTGATGAAATTTTATCATTCTTGTATTATTGCAACTTGAAATGTGGTACATGTGTCTTCGGGGAACCAAACAACCGTTGCTTGTGTTCTTGTTGTTGCATCGCAATATCATTGATCAGTTTTACAAAAAAATCGTATTCCTTGATAAATTATACTGTCGGCTTTTAAATTTCGTGTTACTTGTACTTTTTCTAATTGGATTTCCCCATCAAAAAACATAAATTCTTGATATCCTTTCAAGTTTGTGACAGCTTTGCAATTAGAGGGGTTGTTTATTCTATTTTGTGGATTCCAATTGTTGTCAAGGAGCTCATAAGTTAATCGTCCATGTGCGCCGTGTAATGGCTATTTGTCATCTAATTTTATATGACCTTGGTATCTTTCAATTACCTCTTGATGTGCATAGTCTGGAAAAACTTGAAAATTTACCAATTTTTGGTTTTTGCCTTTATTTGTGGTTAAATTCAACTGGTTAGGTTCGTTTTTTACAATCTTCAGGGCTAAGATGTAAAAGTCTTTCAATATTACTTTGATAGAAATATTCGTGATCAAGTCTATTTTTGTTTCCCTTTGAGACTTGGGAACAATGTACTTTTTCTCTGAGAATATTGCTGTAATTTTGTATCCTGTAAACCTTGTAGCTCGAGCTGTTGAATAAAGTGTGGCTATTAATTTTGATGATTCTATTTCTTGTGGTTCGGATTCTCATTGAGTTACTTGGTTTATAGCGTATTTATGTAGTGTTTTTTGTTCATTTTCTTCACAATCATAGTGTGTGACTAGTGAATCTTGGGTCCTGTTCAAGGGCATGGGTTTTTGTGTTGTGCTGGTTCCAAAAAAATATAAAGGAATACGGTTTGAAAGGGAAAGATCATTAAAAAATACATGCGTAGAATAGTAGAATGTGATGTATCCAAGTGTCTTTTATAAATCTATCGTATTTATAGATAGTTTCTGTTATGATAAAGGGGAGGTTATGACTGAGCTGTTAAGTTTGGTGGAGCTGAGGGGAGAGAGTGATGTACTAAATTGTTAAGTTTTTTTGTTATTTCAAATATAAGTGTAAGAATGTCTTGTGTAAGGATTTGTATGTTAGGTTCCTGTATGTCTTTGTGAATATCGTGTCGATTTTGTAATCTATTGAATGCCCAATTATGTAGTCTGTTACTGTCGAGATGTTGACCAAATATTGGAGATGGTGATTTGAATGTATTCCAGTCTAATCGTAGGTACATTATTGGTTAAATGTTCCTTATATCTTTCGTCTAAATTTGTAGGGAAATTTGGAGGAAATAATGTTGTTGAGGTCTGACTTATTGAAGGGGTTGGAGAAAGTGAGAGGGTTTCTGGTAGTGACAAGGATGTGTCTGATGAGGTATCTATTGGGTCGTTTACCCAGTTTGGCTCACCTTGAGTGAAAGCTTGTGTCATCCAATGTAGGCGATGTTGTGTTGAAGTTTGTTTAATAGAGGGATTTTCACGACTTTGTTCGGCTGTGGGGGTTGATCCTCAGTTATCCGATTTTATGTTCGGAGTATTTTGATGTGAGGTAGATTGTAATGGTGATAAGGTACTTTGAATTGTACTACTGGAAAGATCTACAGGATTTGTGGTTGGTGATGACGATATATTAAAATGAACTCTGGGAGTTGTAAAATTTTTATTTTGTCTTGGATGTATGATTTGTCTATTTATTGTGGATGTGTTTTGGTTTTGACTTAGATGTCTTGTTCTATTGAGATATTGTTGAATGTATATGATATATATTGGTTCGTATTTTGGTTCGCTTAGGGGTGCGTGGCGAATTACAGGTTCTTAAGTTTCTGATAAAAGTGAATGTCTCTCCTCAAATGTATATGGGTTTGCTTGAAATGAAATAAGTGTTGATGATTGAGGGTGATTTGTGTGACTGGATGTTGGTGTTATTGGAGGTTCCTCGGATGTCGTAGTCGGTGGGGACTGTTGTGTTGATTGTTGATTAGCAGTTTTGAAAAGTTCCTTAATATTCTTAACCATGAAGAAATTTCAGGTTAATTATAATATTCTTCTATGAAAATGATTCAAAATATCGTTGCTAATGCAAAAATTGTTTTGCTTTTTTACATTTGCACATTGTCAGAATTAGGGATATTAGAAATATGAAAAATATCACTAAAAGAAAAAAAATGCTTTTTTTTTGTTGAACAGATGTCTTAACATTTTGATAGTTTTTGAAATTTTGTACCTCGAAATTTCGTCAAGAATTTTTGCAAAGTTGAAGTAGGTTTTGTGGAGTGAATAGAAATTTTTGAAAAAACTGCAAGAAATTATGAAGAGAAAGAGAAATAGTTCAAAAAAATCTATAATAAAAAAATGCTGATTTGAAAAAAGATGAAAAAGTTTGACTGAACCGGAAAGAAGCATTTGAGAAAGCATTCGTTCTTGCCGAGTTTTTTTCTTCTTTTTGAGGCTAAATTTGAGTCTGGTAGGATTGCTTACCGATTTATGACAAGTAAGTTGGAAGTAGGCAATTTTTGATGAAGAGAAGACTGAATGTCTAAGAACGAGCTTTCTAATTTTGTTTTTATTTATTGGACGATCGGGGGTATCCAGGAGTTTGGACAATATTGTTGATCTTTGAACTAATTGATAGAGAGGGCTGTAGTTCTTAGATTTTTTTTATTCCATTTGTCAAATACGAGCTTGTTGCTTAATTTTGACCTGGAGGTCTTTTAGTTATAGTTACATATATGTTTGAAGTTTGCAAAGTGTCGGCTAAAGAAGTGGTGTCATAATGAGGTGACGTTTAGACAGCTTCTGATTGGCTAAAATTGAACTAGTTGTTCAAGAGTTTCAGCATGAAATTTTCGAAAAAAGAAGAAACATTTGTTATATTTCTGAAAATTTAAAATGATAACTAATAAGAAAAAATATTTTGGAATTCAACTTTCTTTGATATTTTAGATTGTGGTATGAAGGTTGTCTCTGGTTGTTCTCAAAATTGCGATAATTGTCGTTGTTGAGATTTTTCTTTTTTTTCTTTTGGTAAAATTTTTTCTTCTAATTTTTGGTTTTTCTTTGTTTCTGTGGTATTTGTTTTTTGCTTGTTTCTTGTGATTCTGTCGGGTATTTTCTTCATTTTTTATTCGTGGTTAACAAATTTTCTTCTGAAATTCGTGGTTAACAATTTATATCATTTGTTTGTTTTTGATTATTGTCTGAGTTGTCCTGGACAACTTTGAGTCCTGTAAAGGAGTATAATTGTTTTAGCTCGCGAAGACCGTATTCTTTTGGGTAATATGGCAAAAGAGTGTTTCTATATTAAACAATTTCTTTTTTATTTGAATCAATAAGTTTATATGTTACATCAGTGGACTTGTCAATATTTTGAAAGGGTCCTTTTCGAATTGGTTGTAATTGGCAAACAATGATCCTTCCAAAAACGAGACCCCTCCGAATTACGACTTCTTCGGATTGGTAAAAAATGACCCTTCTGTTTTGGCGAAAACAGGACCCCTCCGAATTGAGATTTCTCCGTATTGGCAAAACATGACCCTTCCAGATTGGCAAAATTTGACCCTTCCGTATTGGCAAAATATGATACCCGAGACCCAAAGATACCCAAAAAAATATGTAGTCTTTAATATCCTTAAAATATCCGCTGTAGTCTTGTGTACAAATGTCTGCAAATCCTGCAGTTTCGGCAAGTTAGGGAGTGAAATCAAAAAGTGGTGAGATCTTAGAATGACGTTGGACGTTTGATGGGTATGAAAAGGAACGGTTCAGGGATCCAATCTGGCAGCTCATCGTGGGCTAAAAAGACGGTTGTTCTGAGAAGGGAAATTAGTGGTATGTGGCTGTTCTATAATCTGTTCATACGTTTTTTGTACATTTGGTTGCTGTGCTATACTGTGGGTAACTGGACTTTGTGGGTAACTATGACTTGTAGAGATGTGCTCTGTAAGGGCTATATTCCTGTAATTTCGTGGTACTAATGATAATGGATAGTTATTATGTAAAGTGTGTATTTGTGGTGCAGCAGGTGTCGTGTTTTTTTTTGTCTTGTGAATTATCATATACATTGGGTGTAGTTGATAGTCTAAACGGATTTTGTTAATTGAGGTTGAAAGTATTCCAAAAAGTTCTGCGAAAAGTATGCGTGGTACACTTGCTTGTTTGTTTAGTTGTGTGAGTATTGTGCATGTATTATAGATTCCTTTCAATAATGAAAAGAGAAAATCAAAAAAATTAAACATTGTATATATGATAGTCAATCTTTCTAAGATATTGTAGGGCCACCCTAGAAAGACGAGTAGTTAATTTTTCGAGTTCACAAAACTAAAGATATTGATAGGTGATATATCTTGTGAACGGTATTTATCACCGTTTAAATAAATATAATCTTTTATATCATTAAAGTATCCACGGTAGTCTTGTGTATAGATGTCTGAAAATCCTGCTGTTTCTGCAAGCTTTCTTAAGTTTTGGTCAATGGATTGTCTTTATATTGTATCCATTTTTGTAAGGAGTTCCTGAAAAAGTTGTGTGCGGATGTGATGTTGTATATCTGATCTAATGTATATACCTACTGTTTATAAATCTATATTTGGGTTTCTAGCAATAGGCTTGATAATTTTTGTTGAAAATTTCTTTAATGGTGGCATACGTGCATTCTTTAATGGTGGCATCATCGGGATTTAACTGTACAACTGATTGACTGCTTTCAGATCCACGTGGGACAGCTCTATCCCAAAAATATGTTCTTCTAGTAAGTGTGTCAACATAAACATAGCGTATAAGATAGTCAATCGTTCTAAGATGTAATAGGGCCATCCTAGAAAGGCAAGAATTTCGTTTTTTAAGGTTACAAACTGAAAATGTTTTTGGGTAAAATATCTTGTGGTCGGTATTTTTCACCGTTTAAATATATGTAATCTTTATTATCCTTAAAATATCCGCTGTAGTCATGAGTATAAATGTCTGCAAATCCTGCAGTTTCGGCAAGTTTTGTTGAATTTTGGTCGATTGATTGTCGTTGTATTGTGTCCTTTTGTGTTAGTAATTCTTGAAATTGCTGTGTTCTAATGTGATGTTGTATATCAGATTTAGAAGATATTCCAACTGATTGTATATCAATATTTGGGTTGCGATTGATGGCTCGGATTCTTTCTGGTGAAAACTTTTTTAGTGGTTGCATTAATGTGGGATATGGTGTAAGTAGATAGTATTTATCTTCGTCAGGGTTTAGTTGTAAGACATTGTGGTTTTTTTTCATCCACATGGGACTGCGGTATCACAAAAATATGTGCGTCTTGAAAGTGTATCGACAAAATGTACTTCATTTTTGGAGAACAAAGTGATTTTTTTTTGTATCATCTGTTGTCTTCAAACACATATAATGGCGATACTTTTTTCGTTAATGTGTAATACAAAAAAGTGTTTCTTTCGTACTCGACAAAACTTGATCTATTTCCTGAAAAAATATATACTGCATAAGGTATTTTGAATACTGCAAGTGCAAATGATTGTAAAATTTGTCCTCGTTCAAGTTCACTTAAGTGTTGAAGCGTTTTTTGTTCTGATAATGACATTTCTTGAAAAAATCTTCTTATCGTATAGTCTAATTTCATGTCTTAGTGGATGTAATAATGAATTCCACCAAGTTAGGTATTGTTCATAAGTGATAGTCCTTGTAAACGTGTACTGCTTTTGTCTTGAGGTCGAAGTTTTCCACCAGCTCTCCATGTGTTTTTTTCAGAAATGTTACTGGGATGTATGAGTTTTTGTCTTTTTTATTGTGATACGTTGGATATTGGCTTTTTTATATTCGAAAAGTATTAATTTTCCTGTATTCATGTCGAAACCTTTTTTGTATTCGATAAAAACTTCTTAGTATTGTCTTTTAAAAAGTGGAGTGTTATATTTGCAAGCGAGTTCTGTTTCTGGTTAGATTTGAAAATGTTTCAATTTGCTTTCTATATTAGTGATATTGTTAAAACATTAATTGTTTTGTCGAATTTTTCAGGGTTTACTTTATCAAAAGGGATGGATTCATTAAAGTGTTCCTGATGAAATTTTATCATTCTTGTGTGTATTATTGCAACTTGAAATGTGGTACATGTGTCTTCGTGGAACCAAACAACCGTTGCTTGTGTTCTTGTTGTTGTATCGCAATATCATTGATCAGTTTTACAAACAAATCGTATTCCTTGATAAATTATCCTGTCGGCTTTTAAATTTCGTGTTACTTGTACTTTTTCTAATTGGATTTCCCCATCAAAAAACATAAATTCTTGATATCCTTTCAATTTTGTGACAGCTTTGCAATTAGAGGGGTTGTTTATTCTATTCTGTGGTTTCCAATTGTTGTCATGGAGCTCATAAGTTAATCGTCAATGTGCGCCGTGTAATGGGTATTTGTCATCTAATTTTATATAACCTTGGTATCTTTCAATTTCCTCTTGATGTGCATAGTCTGGAAAAACTTGAAAGTCTTCCAATTTTTGGTTTTTGTCTTTATTTGTGGTTAAATTCAACTAGTTAGGTTCGTTTTTTACAATCTTCAGGGCTAAGATGTAAAAGTCTTTCAACATTACTTTGATAGAAATATTCGTGATCAAGTCTATTTTTGTTTCCCTTTGAGACTTGGGAACAATGTACTTTTTTCTCTGATAATGTTGCTGAAATTTTGTATCCTGTAAATGTTGTAGCTCGAGCTTTTGAATAAAGTGTGGCTAAAATTTTTAATGTTTCTATTTCTTGTGATTCTTAAGTTAGGTATTGACTGCGGTATCCCAAAAATATGTGCGTCTTGAAAGTGTATCGACAAAATGTACTTTATTTTTGTAGAACAAAGTGATTTTTTTTGTTTCATCTTTTGTCTTCAAATACATATAATGGCGATATTTTTTCGTACATGTGTAATACAAAAACTTGATCTATTTCCTGAAAAAATATATCCTGCATAAGGTATTTTGAATACTGCAAGTGCAAATGATTGTAAAATTTGTGTTCGTTCAAGTTCACTTAAGTGTTGAAGCGTTTTTTGTTCTGATAATGACATTTCTGGAAAAAATCTTCTTATCGTATAGTCTAATTTCATGTCTTAGTGGATGTAATAATGAATTCCACCAAGTTAGGTATTGTTCATAAGTGATAGTTCTTGTAAACGTGTACTGCTTTTGTCTTGAGGTCGAAGTTTTCCACCAGCTCTCCATGTGTTTTTTTCAGAAATGTTACTGGGATGTATGAGTTTTTGTCTTTTTTATTGTGATACGTTGGATATTGGCTTTTTTTATTCGAAAATTATTAACTTTCCTGTATTCATGTCGAAACCTTTTTTGTATTCAATAAGAATTTCTTAGTATTGTCTTTTAAAAAGTGGAGTGTTATATTTGCAAGCGAGTTCTGTTTCTGGTTAGATTTGAAAACGTTTCAAAGTTCAATTGATGAAATTTGGTGGAGCTGAGGGGAGAGAGTGATGTACTAAATTGTTAAGTTTTTTTGTTATTTCAAATATAAGTGTAAGAATGTCTTGTGTAAGGATTTGTATGTTAGGTTCCTGTATGTCTTTGTGAATATCGTGTCGATTTTGTAATCTGTTGAATGCCCAATTATGTAGTCTGTTACTGTCAAGATGTTGACCAAGTATTGGAGATGGTGATTTGAATGTATTCCAGTCTAATCGTAATGGTATATTATTGGTTAAATGTTCCTTATATCTTTCGTCTAAATTTGTACGGAAATTTGGAGGAAATAATGTTGTTGAGGTCTGCCTTATTGAAGGGGTTGATGAAAGTGAGAGGTTTTCTGATAGTGACAAGGGTGTGTCTGATGAGGTATCTATTGGGTCGTTTACCAAATTTGGCTCACCTTGAGTGAAAGCTTGTGTCATCCAATGTAGGCGATGTTGTGTTGAACTTGGGTTGTTAGAGGGATTTTCACGACTTTGTTCGGCTGTGGGGGTTGATTCTCAGTTATCCGATTTTATGTTCGGAGTATTTTGTTGTGAGGTAGATTTTAATGGTGATAAGGTACTTTGAATTGTACTACTGGAAAGATCTACAGGATTTGTGGTTGGTGATGACGATATATTAAAATGAACTCTGGGAGTTGTAAAATTTTTATTTTGTCTTGGATGTATGATTTGTCTATTTATTGTGGATATGTTTTGGTTTTGACTTAGATGTCTTGTTCTATTGAGATATTGTTGAATGTATATAATATACATTGGTTCGTATTGTGGTTCGCTTAGGGGTGCGTGGCGAATTACAGGTTCTTAAGTTTCTGATAATAGTGAATGTCTTTCCTCAAATGTATATGGGTTTGCTTGAAATGAAATAAGTGTTGATGATTGAGGGTGATTTGTCTGACTGGATGTTGGTGTTATTGGAGGTTCCTGGGATGTCGTAGCCGGTGGGGACTGTTGTGTTGGTTGTTGATTAGCAGTTTTGAATATCCTTAATATTTTCAACCATGAAGAAATTTCAGGTTAATCATAATACTCTTCTATGAAAATGATTAAAAATATCGTTGCTTATGCAAAAATTGTTTTGCCTTTTTTTACATTTGCATATTGTCAGAATTAGGGATATTAAAAATATGAAAATTATCACTAGAAGAAAAAAAATGCTTTTTTTTGTTGAACAGATGTCTTAATATTTAGATAGTTTTTGAAATTTCGTACCTCGAAATTTTGTCAAGAATTTTTGCAAAGTTGAAGTAGGTTTTGTGGAGTGAATAAAAATTTTTGAAAAAACTGCAAAAAAATTATGAAGAGAAAGAGAAATAGTTCGAAAAAATCTAAAATAAAGAAATGCTGATTTGAAAAAAGATGAAAAAATTTGACTGAACCGGAAAGAAGCATTTGAGAAAGCATTCGTTCCTGCCGAATTTTTTTCTACTTTTTGAGGCTAAACTTGATTCTGGTAGGATTGCTTACTGATTTTTGACAAGTAAGATGGAAGTAGGCAATTTTTGATGGAGAGAAGACTGAATGTCTAAGAACGAGCTTTCTAATTTTGTTTTCATTTATTGGATGATCGGGGGTATCCAGGAGTTTGGACAATTTTGTTGATCTTTGAACTAATTGATAGAGAGGGCTGTAATTTTTAGATTTTGTTTATTCCATTTGTCAAATACCAAATACGAGCTGGTTGCTTAATTTTGACCTGGAGGTCTTTTAGTTATAGTTACATATATGTTTGAAGTTTGCAAAGTGTCGGCTAAAGAAGTGGTGTCAGAATGAGGTGATGTTTAGACACCTTCTGATTGGCTAAAGTTGAACTAGTTGTTCAAGAGTTTCAGCATGAAATTTTCGAAAAAAGAAGAAACATTTGTTATATTTCTGAAAATTTAAAATGATAACTAATAAGAAAAAATATTTTGGAATTCAACTTTCTTTGATATTTTAGATTGTGGTATGAAGGTTGTCTCTGGTTAATCTCAAAATTGCGATAATTGTCGTTGTTGAGATTTTTCTTTTTTTTCTTTTGGTAAAATTTTTTCTTCTAATTTTTGGTTTTTCTTTGTTTCTGTGGTATTTGTTTTTTGCTTGTTTCTTGTGATTCTGTCGGGTATTTTCTTCATTTTTTATTCGTGGTTAACAAATTTTCTTCTGAAATTCGTGGTTAACAATTTATATCATTTGTTTGTTTTTGATTATTGTCTGAGTTGTCTTGGACAACTTTGAGTCCTGTAAAGGAGTATAATTGTTTTAGCTCGCGAAGACCGTATTCTTTTGGGTAATATGGCAAAAGAGTGTTTCTATATTAAACAATTTCTTTTTTATTTGAATCAATAAGTTTATATGTTACATCAGTGGACTTGTCAATATTTTGAAAGGGTCCTTTTCGAATTGGTTGTAATTGGCAAACAATGATCCTTCCAAAAACGAGACCCCTCCGAATTACGACTTCTTCGGATTGGTAAAAAATGACCCTTCTGCTTTGGCGAAAACAGGACCCCTCCGAATTGAGATTTCTCCGTATTGGCAAAACATGACCCTTCCAGATTGGCAAAATTTGACCCTTCCGTATTGGCAAAATATGATACCCGAGACCCAAAGATACCCAAAAATATATGTAGTCTTTAATATCCTGAAATTAAAGGATGAAATTTTCGAAAAAAGAAGAAACATTTGTTATATTTCTGAAAATTTAAAATGATAACTAATCAGAAAAACATTTTTCGAATTCAACTTTCTTTGATATTTTAGATTGTGGAATGAAGGTTTTGTAATTTTTTCTGGTTGTTCTCAAAATCGCGATAATTGTCGTTGTTGAGATTTTTCTTTTTTTTGCGGTAAAATTTTTTCTTCTAATTTCGGTTTTTTGTTTGTTTCTGTGGTATTTGTTTATTGCTTATTTCTTGTGATTTTGTCGGGTATTTTCATCTTTTTTTATTTCTGAAATTCGTGGTTTACAATTTATATCATTTGTTTGTTTTTGATTATTGTCTGAGTTGTCCTGGACAACTTTGAGTCCCGTAAAGGAGTATAATTGTTTTAGCTCGCGAAGACCGTATTCTTTTGGGTAATATGGCAAAAGAGTGTTTCTATATTGAACAATTTCTTTTTTGTTTGAATCAATAAGTTTATAAGTTACATCAGTGGACTTGTCAAAATTTTGAAAGGGTCCTTTTCGAATTGGTTGTAATTTTTCAGATAAACTTTTTTGTGTTACAAAATTTGGGATTGAGACAAATGTTCCAATTATTAAATTTGTAGCTGGTGTCAATCGAGAAATTATTTGGCAGTGAACATTCTGTCTTTGTAAAATTTTTTGGCTATTTTTTGATAAACTTCATTGTGCTTTTTATCTCTGTTTAAAACCTATTCATTTTGTGTGCCGGAGGCTAGTTTAAATTCTGTGGGGGTCGAAATCGATCTTCATCGTGTGTATGTAATGGTAGATTATAACACAATGATTTTTTTGTAGGCTGGCATTACCTTGTGTGTTTTTTTGAGGAATTTGCTGTGAATATTATTGATATTCGTAGTTTTTGATTAAAGACCATTTCATAAGATGACAGTCCTAAGGTTGTTGTTATTTGCTAATTGTAAGCCGAGGGGAATAATTTTACATCTGTTGACCATTCAGTATATTTTGTATCGTTTCCATTTATAATACATCTGAGATATTCTTGTAGTGAACGGTTCATTGCTTCGACTAAACCATTAATCCAAAGGTATGAAAAATTCGGGGCTTTTGTTTAAGGTTATCTAGATGGCATGGTGTGATTTTTTCATTATTGATGAACTCAGTGCCATTATCTGTGGCAAGGATTTCTAGTAATCCAAGTTTCGCAATCCAGTGTTCATAAAATGTTGTATATGCATAATAGTCATTACAAGGAGCTACTGGGCTGAGAGCTACGTAGTGTGTAAATGCGTCAACTTTTACTATTGTATATGAGTTTCCCTCTGAAGAGGGTGATATTAGTCCTTTTTGAATCGAATGAGATTCTGTGATTAAAACATAAACTGTGTCCTTTAAGATCATGTTTTCCTGCTATTTCTTTTTGATGTGGCTATGGTTTATTTAATTGGCATGTTATGCAATCTTAATACTTGGATCCAAATTGGTCAAAAAGAAAGTCAAAATTTTGAATAAAATTTGAGTATGCTTTTTCTGATTCTGCATGTCCTTTAGTGTTTAAGGAATGCGAAATGTGAATTGCTAGGAGTATAATACTTAACGGTAAGCAAAGTACTTTTAAATCAGATGTTTGGTATTCTAAAAAAACTGTCTTTTCCTTCGTGGATGTGTTATTGAATTTTCTAAAGTATCTTAGATGTGTTCTTTTCCTAGAATTGTGATATCTGCTTTTACGGGTTTTGTTTTATAATTGTGCCAAGACTTTAATTGTCTATTGACTGGATCAAGGTCTTTGTTCTTTTTTAGCAGTTCAAGCGGTAATTTCTCTGTATTTGCAAGAAAGATATTTTTAATTTCTAATTTTGAGAGAGGTATATTATCAAGGGGTCATGGAAGTTAAAAATTGGGACACCTCCGGATTGCCAAATAATGATCCTTCCAAAAAGCAGGACCCATCCGAATTGGGACCCCGCCGGATCGGCAAAAACGGGACCCCTCCGAATTACGACTTCTTCGGAGTGGTAAAAAATGACCCTTCTGTTTTGGCGAAAACAGGACCCCTCCGAATTGAGATCCCTCCGTATTGGCAAAATATGACCCTTCCAGATTGGCAAAATTTGACTTTTCCGTTTTGGCAAAATATGATACCCGAGACCCTTCCGGATACGGTCTCAGAGCCAATTATGCGAAATCAACTAACTAGGAAGGGTTTGTGCTGGCGCTAGACCCCTCTGAATTGAAGCTAGACTGCTTATTTAAGAGTTTTCCTTAACTGAGATGGGTCTTATAACAAACCTATTTCCAATTTGTTTGTCGTTTTTCAGGTTCCCTAAACCTTCCGTATTGTCGACAATAACAACAAAAAAACTTATTAGACCGTTGCTACCTTTTACTAGGGGTATGAGGGCTTTCCAAAACTTTTTTTACAAAATGTGAAGGGTCCAGCTTCAAAAACGGGCGTAGTTTTGCTAAAAGCAAACTGAAAAAGTTTTCTATGGTTTTTTTTTTTCAAAAAAAACAGTTCACTTATGTTTAAGCCTACTTAATTTCTGTTCTAACGGTACCAAGAGGAACTGAATCGGTCAAGTTGTTTTAAAGTTATAAACCAAAACGTCTTTTATTGTAAAGGTTCCGCCTAACTTTTCCGCAATTCTTGTCTGTTTGACCTAAAAATCCGAGCTCAAAAGACCTATACTTTTCTAAATAAATGCAAAAAAAAACGATCTAAAACGTTTCAGACGAGAAAGTTTGCCAAAACAATGCTATTTGGATCCCTCCGGATTGATGAATCCACTAAATCAAAACCTTAAGTTCGATTTCTTGTAGGGCAGGAAGGTTGTTGGTAAACGGGTTTTAAAATTTGTGGATTCACTAATGTATGTTGTCCGAACAACAAGTTTGTCGCCCTAAGTGAAAAATTTCGATAGATTTTCTTTTTGTGGCGTTTTGTTTATTTTTCAAAAACCACGAAAATAAGTCCAACCACGTCCGAACTAAAATTAACCGGTTCCAATAGTTGCATTAGTGACGTTATGTAACATTCGTCTACTACAGTCACACATGAGGCTTAAGAAAAATAGGCCCTATAACTATTGGCTCGGGAGTCAGGGACACTATCTCTTGTGTTTTTCCGCCTCAAATCAGTCGGAGCCAATTCGGTTCGCTTGTGACATGAGACTACGACCCGTTACAGCTTAAAGGCTACTACTAAAATATCCCCCCACTCTAGAATTAGAAACGTCCCCATACTTAGGTCTCTAGATACCCAAAATACATGAACGCCGTTAAAAACCGGGTCGGAACAATCCGTTAAGTTGCTTTTTTATTAGACAGTGGAACTTTGATCCATTTCAGATGGATCAACCTAAAACTCGCCTTACCTCAACATAACAATCATAAAACACACTCTAGAAATTTAAATTAAGGACTCACATGTTGATGCGCTCAAGCACAGGAAGTAATTAAATGGGTGAGCAACTCTAGAATTAACTAAAATAACTAGATAAGTTCAATGTTTATCAGTTTGAATGGTGAGGGTAAGTTTGAACTCAAGAACGAAGTTTTATGTGGACCATTGGGACACTCAAGCTGTCCACCTTTCCGTCGAAGGTTCACTCTGGTCCAGTTCGAATAATTACTCTCTCGGGAATACTCTGTCTTCTATTTCAGATAGGACAGCTCTACTCTTGTTCACTATGATGGAAATTGCAAATAGCAATTTCCCACTCGTTTTTATCTGACAACTTTCCCGCAATTGTTCTAAAATTGTTCTCTTTTCTTTTTCTGATTTTCAGTTCTCGCGAGAAAATCGTGCATGACATGTTCCATTCGAAATTTTAAAAATTTAAATTTCACTCCAAAATCAAGTGTTTTCTGCTCTTCTCAAGGTCAAACTTCCAAATATGACCGACTGGCACATACTCCCCGGACTCGAGATCGATGTCCTCATCGCGCGCTGTCTTCTGCCAGTGAGTCCCAGAAAAACCGAGTGTTGCTCAAGATACAGTGCCAGTGGTCATTTACAGAAGTTTGCAGCAGATTTAAGATTATCTACACCCCAAAATTCACGACCATTTAAAATTTTCACACTATTGCTAAACAGCAACCAAAATCTGCATTTACCTGCACCTTTGAATTTTCGCTTTTCAAGCCAATCATTTTAAAAATCTCTTTTGTCCTATTCAATCAGGAAATTGTCATGCAGCATTTCGATTTATATAATAGATATAGTATATTAGTAACAATATTTGCTTTGTTAAAATTTCTTTTTCGTGAATCCAAGTTTCACTCGGATTCACACTCAAGCCCCCTTTCCCTCTCAAGACTCAAGATCCATCCGATTTGCCCATTCATCTCGTACTCTTCGCCTTGGAGGTACTGCATCCTGAAGTGCTAGATGCGGCAAACTGTCTCAACAGTTCCTCTTCATCATCGGAACTAATCACAATCTCCTCCCAAGCCTTCAGCTGTTCATAGGATCGCATCCATTCTCTCTGCTCCTGCAATCTCTTTGCTTGGTTGGGTAGTGCCTTCACCCTAGCTTCTCGGTTCAAGCAAAAGGAGTTGTGCAGGCTCAAGCTCACGTTCTTCGCCAGGTCTTCCTCTAGTATCGACTCCCTCGCTTTGGTATTGTCTCTAGACATCTTACCCACTCTCTTCCATCCCGTCGTGATCGCATTACGATGGGTTAGCAGGGGTCTCTTGAAAGCTTCCGGCCCAATCTCGGCCTGGAACTGTCGATACTCCTTTTGATGTTTTCTCATGTGATCTTTCGTTGCCCTGTACAACCAAGACGTCAGTGTCGCCCGAAACCATGGAAAGTACCTCAAGCGACTCCATACGTGCCTGACTTCCGTCGGTATGGCGAATACTTTGCACGCAGTCTCAAACAACTCAAGTCTCCTGCTGTAGTCTATCGCGTATATTGACTCAGCCGTTGGCGTCGTCGCCTCCCGATACTTCGTTATATTCTCTTCTATCCATCTCAGAGCTAACATCGTACTCACTACTAAGAGCGTCACCTTCTGCCGGTGATCCGGTAGTCCGATCGACCGAATCTCCTCCACATCCCACACCAGGCAAAGGTTCTTGTGATCTGGATACCACACCGTTTGTGCCAAACAGTGGCATGGGCATTCCCCATGAGAGATCTCAATGCTCCTGAGATTACGCTCCCCTGAGGCTTCCAAGAGAGGCTCAAGCTCCATCATTTTCTCGTGCATCGTGTCGTTGTCTTCCAGGTTTGGAGTACTTCCCACAGGTTTCCCGATCACGTTTTGTCTCTCGTGATCGCTTGTGTTTTCTCTTTCCAACTTCAGAAGATCTTCTCCCCAGATTTCGCTTAAGTCATCTCTCAATTCTTTTGGTATTGTTCCTTTGATTTTTCTCAACAACTTGTGCGAGTGATGCGACATCCGAGCCAACCTCACGCACTTGGGCACTGAGAAGGCCTTGTCCACCAGTATTCTCTGGCTGGACACTTCCACCATCGCCATGTGTAGCGGGTAGTGACTTCCGCACAAGTTGGCCATCATTGACCCTATCAGCGATTTCGCGTTCAATGGCAAGCCATAAGCTTCGCTCAGGGGAAATCCCATTTCCGCCTCAAGACCAACTTTCCAGCTCCGGATGTGTTTTTGAGTCACCTGCAACACCCCGGGCCATGATTCTACGCTCAACGCCGTCACTAAATGATGTTCCGACTCCAGTCTCTCCAGTGCCTGCAGACCACACATTCTCGAGAAGAATCCGAGAGCTGTCGCTATATTCACCGTGGTTCTCGCGTAACATTCCGCTATTATTTGCACTTCACTTTTCTCCCTTTCTGTGATGTCTTCGAACCAAGTGACCAGGTCTTCTTTTTGAAACGACAGTATTCTGACGCATGACCGTCCATCGCAAATGTGCTCTCCGTTCCCACACGTCGAATCCAGACAGCTACCCGGCTCCAATTTCTTCGCTGACCCGGGGTCGCTCGTCCTTTCGCTTGGCTCTTGCATCTGGGGTGTGATTAGCTTATGTAGCACACTCAACTTCGCCAGATCTTCATCTTCCGTTGGTGCTAACCTCACTCGCTCGGTGGTTTCCTCGATTAGACTCGCATGGGGATGTGGACACCAGGAGGGTCTTAGTAGCTTCCATATCACTCCCAAGTTCGTGGTTAACAAGCCATCTCCACCGCCCATGCTCACTTCAACTCTCTTGTTTGAGCGCGGTATGCTCATCACCTCTGGTGTTTTCTCAAGAATCAGGCCCAGGCTCGGCCCCTCTTTCTCCACCGCGTCTATCTCCATTATCCTTTCTGTCCAAAACTTCAGTAGCTCCGCTACCTCATGGTTTCTGTGGGCTCCTCCAGCTTCCGAGTCTAAGAAGGGATTGTAGGCTATTCCCATCACTCCAGACACATATTGGTATTCCCCCTTCTCACTGAGTCTCGGGTACTGTTCTGACGAGGCCAGGTTACGGTGAACATCATGTTCTTCCTCGAACTTCTTATTAGAGAACCTCCGTACCTCGTCCAGCTTTCGATGGTTCTCTAAGGATAGTCTGGAACCATCTTCTTTCTCTATTCCTGTTGTCTGATATACGTTCAAGATGATCGTTGAGACTCTTCTCTCCATGGTTTTACTTCCACTTGCTCTCTGGTGGCATGCCAGGATGGTGCTATCAGACATCATTGACATTGTCCATCTCAAGAAACATGTGGCATCTTTTCTTCTAGCCAGGCTCAAGCCTGAATTGTCCCTGGCCACGTGTTGCATCAGTGCCTGATACACCTCTAGCTTCTTGCTTCCCAACTTCAGCCTGTCATACGAGGTCAATGTCTCCAACTCTACTCCCACCAGACTCCAGGTGAACATTAATTGTCCCGCAGTTCTAACGAAGGGATTCGCCATTAGTGGCGGTGCTGATGAGGATGTTCTCATCGCCTCTTCAAAATGATCCTTCAACAAACTCTGCCAGGACCTCTTCAGATGACTTGCCATCTCTATCTTATTAACCTCGGCTTTTTGCTGGGTGGCCCAATTGCGTCGCCTGCGAGCTATTCCACTGTCCAACTTCTTCAAGCAGTCCTCCATTTCCTTCAATGTTTCGAGGGCCACCCACCACGTCCGGGAAGTGTTCCTCGTCTTGTTCCTCTCCAATGGATCACTCGTCACTTGTTTGCCCATGTCCTGATGTGCCTTCGAGATCCATTCTTTGCCGATCTCCACTTCCCCTACCTGTCCGTTCGTTGAACCTCTCTTCACGTTTACCTTCTGAGGCTTGAAGTCTTCTACTGACGTAGAACTGGTGGAAACCTCTATTTCCTTTTCTACTTCAAGTGGTTTCCTGAGCTCCGAGCTATTCTTGTATGCCGCCGTCTTGCATCGGGCCAAAACGATGGGCGCCGTCTCTCTCAAGTTTCCTTCCGAAACAGCATCCACTGAAGGACTACCCCATCCTTCCACTTCTCTCTTCCTCTTGCGAGTCTTCACATCTCTGCTCGAGGGTGTTGTGGCTATCATCATTGATTCGACCTCTCCATCCACTCCTTCCAACTCTTGCCTCCCCCCTGCTCGAGCCTTAAGGATATTAGTACTTTTAATCATATTACTAGTCCCAACCTTATCCCTTTTTATATCATCAACCATTTTATTCACAGTTTTTTGTTTCAGAGTAGAGCTGTCCTCACATTTCTCTTTTCTAGTCTTCGATCGTGCGTTCCTCAGCTCCACTAGCTTGTTCAGCAGCTCTTTTCTTGCTTTCTCATCCAGGCCCGTTCCTATCAGGAGCGGTTCCCCGAATCTCACTACTGCGTCCCACAGTTCCTTCTTGAACTTGTCCAGCGTCGTCTCGCTGCCCACTTCTCGATTGAATTCCTCCAGGAACTCCTGCCAAGCGTCATCCTCGAGAGATCCCAAGAATATGTCCCTGTTCCCTTCGAACGTGTTCTTCCCCCTTTCCTCCGAGCTCAACAGTAACATCCCCATATTGAAGGTCTCACCTGCCAATGGCAACTCTAGGTTCTTCCGCGGGGACGGGTTCAGAGGTGGTGTGGCAGTATCTGCCCAATTCTCTTCGCTCAAGTCTTTCAACAGCTCTTGAGTGGTGAGTTCCTCCCCTGATGGCCCTGGTTCAGGTGTATTCCCCACCTCCATGTCTTCTCCAGCTTCACTGAGAGTTTCATCCATACTCTCTTCCTCTGATTCATTTCTTCTTCTCTCGAGAATTCTTTTGAATCGATCCTCAACGGGTCCACTCCTCTTGTCTCCAGGCGTGTCTACAGACAGTGGTGACGGTGTCGTAGGATCCAGCTTTTTATATTCCGTCAGGGCTACATGCAGTTGACCTGCTGCATCTAGTTCTGTTCCCTCCTGTGTCACTTCTACTTGTTCCAAGCCATAGGGTGCCTTGTATTTTCTCGTGGCAAATTTCATGTCGTCCACCAGTGCGACGTGTCCCTCCATCACGATCATCCTGCCATCATCCCATATGGGTAGCATATTCTCAAGTCCTTCCTTTTCAAGAGTCCTCAAGACTTTCCGCACCTCATATCCAGGGGGCTGCGAACCTCTACTCTTTTTCGCTTGCGTCGTCCACGAATTTACCTTCATCTCGCTGGTGTGGAAGTAGACTGCCGCCGTGTAGCCGATGAACAGGGGATCCCAGCCATCCGTGAAATGCCTCTGCGTTTCCTCCGTCATCATCTTCGCCATTATGGAGGGAACCACCAAGGGACTATTCATTCCCAAGGTCATCCTCCTGACTGTCGGGAACTCAGGCATGGTGGCTGGTAGGATTTCTTTCTCCATTATGGCCTCCAGCTCCCTCTTGACTAGTGCAAAGCACTCCTTCCAGGCGGGGATTCTCAAGACTTCTCGTCCGTTGGCCGTCAATGGGTTTAGGTTCCAAAACTTTGGATACATTTCAATGGGGCCCTCTCGCTTGCCTCCCATTCTACATTGCATTTGTCCCCTGAAGTTGCACACCATCATCTCGGCATCTTTCACTTTTCCGAAGAGTACCGTGTTGCTCATACGCGCCCTGAGCACCTCCTGCTGACACCAATTCAGCGCTGTACCATCCAGTACGCTGATGAGACTCAAGTGCGTCACCGAGTGACGATACGTTATCACCAGGGGATCTGGAAACGCGTACGTCACTGCTGGACCATAGATGCAGGTCACCACCTCCTCTAGACCCCGGATTATCCCCATTGGGTCCGACCTCATTGCCAGGCACAGGTCCGTCAACAGAGGCATCCCTCTGTTCGCCTTCTCCCATTCTTCTCTCGAGGTTGGGTTCTCATCTTCACCCGTCATGTATCGATTCTGCATCATGAGGTATTGCACCAGCAGTGTCTTCAACCCTGCGGCACACTTGTAGGAGCTGGTTTCAGTGCTCGTGTGGACTCTCCCCATAGACAGAGGTTCTCCATATTCCATTAACCGATGAAACGACACCAATTCCCCATGGGTCAAGAGTATTAGTGCCAGATACCCATCAACTCGAAGTGTCTCCACTCCTCGACTAAACATGTATGCTGGGCCCATGTTGAACAAGTATCTGGGGTAAACCAAATACAGAGCCAAGAGCAGGCTGATGGACATGCCCAGTATCTCCTGTACGAAGGCTCCGAAGATAGTCGCCGTGGTGCCGAACACTCCTGCCAAGAATTCTCTCTCCCAGCAAGGACTCAAGAACTTGAGAATCTCGTAATCTCTCCTAGTCTTCAATTCGCCGTTGGCGTGCTCTCTCCAAAATCCTCCAATCGTCACTTCATTGGCGGCCGAGACAAATCTAACCACCGTCATGTCTCTCGTTTCCGCTAGCTCCAGTTGCTTCTCTAGAAAACTCCAGATTTGTTTCACGAGGAGTGGTGCTTCCTCCCTCGTTTTATTCGTGACGTTCTCCAGCCTTGGTGTCAGGAATGGCCACCAGCCATTCTCTTGAGTCAAGCGATATTTCATCGAATCTAACTGTTTCTCCGTCTCGACCACATTTCTTCTCTCGTTGCTGGGACCTCTAGTCCTGCTGGTGGAATTTGCCACTTTCACATCCATACTCCGGAACCACAGGCTGGCCGTCAACTGGTTTATCGCCGTGTGGTCGTCCCCGATGACTGGGCTGAACTTGAGTTGTCTAGCAAAGTTCGATATCTCTAGCAAGAGTACCTCATCCAATACAATCAGGACGTCGGCCAGTCCATAAAAGCCCCTCAGTGCATGAGATATGTCAGCCCATGCCGCCGGCAATTCTGATTTGTAAAGCCTCAAGTTCAATGGCTCCAGCTCTCGATTGGGGGCTGCCATCAGAATCCGCCATTCACTCCCTTCTGCTATCAGGATCAAGACCGCGTACACGAATTGTAGGGCGGGTGGCATACTTGCGTATCCCGGGGATGTGGTAAACACCACCTTCGTCTTGGACCCAAATCTCGAGGCTACGTTCTCTTGTACCTCATTCATCGCCGCAAATAACGCCTGAATAGCCTCCCATATCTTCTTTGATGTCGGAATTTCATCCCCCTTTAGTTGCTCAAGAAGTCCCATCGCGTGCAGGTGATCATTCATCCCTGCAAACAATAGCAGTTCAGGTTCACAGGGCATCTCCGACTTTATTGCTACCACTAGAGTCAACATCTGATTCAATTCGGCTCCTGGCAAGGAGTATACCAGAGTCTCCGGCCAGAACAACTTGGGAGACGTTCCTTCGAAGTCCGATCCCGCCACAATGACTACTCTTGCCGCAGCTGGATCTGTTCTATCGTAAACTGCCAGAGTTTTGGCCAGTTGGGTGCCACCACAGGGCTTCCCGTACCTGGGATCTTCCGCCAATTTCGAGCCTTCGTAAGCGGCGTCTGGCAATCCCGTTCCTCCCGGATTGAGTAGCTTGTCTACCACCTTCAACTGTGCCGGGGTTGCCAACCTGATTCTGGCGATGCTGGTTCGGTGCTTGGGAGGTTCTGCTATAAGTCCCGGACTCCCCAGCAGCTTGAGAGGTCTGTAATTAATGGGTCCCATGATCGTTTTTGTGGGAATTCCCGTCAGGTCTGTGGTCTCCATCAACTTCGCCCTCGAGAAGTGCGCCTCATGAGCCTTCAACCAGTCTATGCAATGATGTCTATTCAAATCCTCGTGCGACACTCGTTCGATCCCCAGGGTTTCCGCCAACTCTCGTCTGCATTCCAAGGTCTCCAGATCCAGTTCCTTCACCTTCTCAGGATATCTCAAGCGGGTAGTCTCCCTAGACTTCTTTTCTCTCCTGCCATCTGCCACCACCACGGAGGACATCGCCGAGGCCGGAGGTGTTGATGACTCTACCTCCTCCGACTCCATTGGTGTGGCACTCTGCAATCGGGTCTGATTGCTCCTCGAGCTATCTCTAGTATCAACTCTCGCTCCCAATCGACCAGCCAAGGCCCTCGAGGCAAGGAATGGTGGGTTGGGAGGTGGCCCTAAAGTGAATTGGGCTGTCTCCAGCAGGTCCGCTTCTAGCGTGTTTATGTGTTCCTGGAAGACGTCGTTCAGCCACTCAGCTCCCCTTGGCCTATCGAAATGGATTCCATCTTTCGAGGTGTCTTCAGGGAATCCCTTGCTCTCCATGCGTTCTGCAACGTCCAACAGCCTGAGAGGAAGCACACTGTTTCGGTGTATTTCTCGGATCGCCTTGTTCAGGCTCCGCACCCTCTGGTTCATCTCTAGGGAGTGTTGATCAAACATCATGTTATAGGGGACCGTGCATATCGTCAGCAGGATGGGATCCATTTGGATCCTCAGCTCCTCAAGAAGGCAACTCATCTTGTCGCACAGCCTCGTCACTTTCCTTGCTTCTCCTCTCGACACGTCGTTGGTCCCAACCATCAAGGTGACTGTGTAAACTTTGGTCATTCCTAGCATGTCCAGAGTTGCCAACATCTGTGGCGTAGCAGCTCCAGCGAAACTCAAGACTCCCGTCTGCCAATGTGACCGGATCTGGGTCAACACCCGCACCAGGCTGTCCCCTATAATCAGGTGAACCGCACCCTCTGGCACACGAGGTGGCGCTAGATACTGCACCCAGGCTGCGTCGTGGAAGCAGTCCCTCCTGGCTTGCTGTTCCGCATTCCAGTCCAGCCGACTATGCTTGTGGTAGTTCCCCTCTGTGTTCTTCTTGTAGCTCGCGATCACGACGTTTCTGACCGGCTGTTCCCTCCAAGTCAGGGGAAGCTCTGGCCTTGTCGTTCTTTCACGACTCTGCTGCTGCAACTTCTCACCCAACTCCTTCAGGCGCGATGAGGCGCCACTCACCTGACTGCCGCTCGAGGTCGAGGTTGGTGTGTATCCTGGTAACACCACATCCATCAGAGGACGTACAGGTTGGGTCTCTAGATTGCGCAAGGAGGGCGTCGCGTCATTCGGTATCCAGACCTCCAACCCTTCACTCATGTGTTCCCTGGCCTCGCGGTCAAGGTTGAACCGTCCTCTAGCCCTGGGAGCTTCATCCACCTCCATGCGCGACTCTGGCCTTGAGCTTGTCACCACTCGTTCGTTTGACCTGGCTCCCTTTTGTGCGTCAAGCTCGCGTTGTCGTTGTTCTATCCTTTCCAACTCCGACTTTAGTTGATCGCGATTCGCGGCGTTCTCCCGCACCTTTAGCTCCTGCTGATGTTCCGCCCTTAGCATCTCAAGTAACTTCAACGTCTGATCTCGCTCGTCGACTGCCTGGTCTCTCTCCAGCTGAAGCTTCTCCCTATCCAACTTCGCCTGATCCCGATCGAGATTCGCCTTATTCCTTTCCTTCAGCGCCTTCTCAAGCTCTCTCTTTAGGACTCCCAGCTCCGGATATGCCTCGGTCGTCTGTTGCGCTCGCGACATCGATGGCACCTTACTCGAGCTCTGGCCCGTGGATCTGGCTGTTGGCCTCGTCGGTAGCGGGAACTCTCCTGCGCCGTGTTCGGTGTTTGTTACTCAGGCCAGGATTTCTTGCCAAGTCAAAGCCCCTTACTCCTCCATCCGCATTCCAAGACAACCATCTGGTCTGTGCTCGATTTGATATGCCCTCGGTGGTGTAGCCGACGATCAAGACAGCCTCCGTCGCAGACTCCCTGCACTCGCCCTGGTCCTCCAACTGGAGGATCGCATTCAACATCACCGCCATTCTCTCGTCGATCTGGGTGTGGTCCAGGTCCCTCAAGCGTCTGTACAGCTCGTCAAGAGTGGGCCTCTGCAGAGCCGTGGGCATAGAGTTCCAGAATCGGTCTGCCATTCTTTATAACTTCGGGATGTGTGTAGATAGGTGTCAACCAGCTCAAGAATTACCTTACCAACTCAAGTATTACCTTACCAACTCAAGTATTACCCAATTCAAGAAATCTCTAGAAATCTTCTCTTCAAGCACTTGCTGTAGATCCGGATTGTCGCGTGTTCAATCAAGATTCTCTTTTTCTGTTTCTCGCTTGAGTGTAGTTGGATATTCAACTTTGTTTTTCAAACTTGATCTGAAAACATAAAGCTCATTAAAACTTAGTATGTCACGTTCCTGACCTAGAGACCCCCTTTTACCCATATGATTAAAATCCTATCATTCACATATCACTTAAAACAATTCGATTGGATTTCCCTTAAGAACATGCAGATTCATTTTATGTTTTAGCACCATCAATTCTTTCTTTTAAAATTCAATTGTCATGCCAATCACATCTTAAGATCCCTTTACCTGCGCCGCACCCCAGTACCTAACTCAAGACTCCTCCCTCACACCCGACTCGATACCTCCATGTACCCGACTCAGGCGATGCTCAAGTAGTACTTCTTGTGAAGATGCACCATTATCTCGGTTTCTGCAAAGACCACATGTAGGATAGCATACAATTCCCTCGAGCTCAGTTTGCCCCTGTTTGGGTCGTACACCGGCATCGAGACCTCCACTATTCCTCTTTCAATCATGAAGTCACGTAGTCTTGTCAGTGCCAATATCACGTGTTCGGGATCAATTATGTTTCTGTCGTTGACTCTCGTTACTAGGAAGCAGAGGTATTTGCCCGGGACTTGTGCCACTGACGGTGGAAGCGCCGCTATGCCTCCCAGTCCTGGCCTCTGTCTGAACAGAAACTCTACGTTCTGGTACTCTCTTTTGAAGTCAGCCTCCAATCTTGATTTGAAACTCATGTCCGCCGTGATGCAGATCGCGCTGGTCCTGTTTGACAGGATGAAGTCGCTATCCGTTATCATGATGTTCTCTGAGTATTCATTGGGTATTTCGAATTTCGTTTTGAAATTCCTTCCTATGGTAGGCTCTTGTTCTTCTTCCTCCAGTTCCAATCCGCTTGTTTCCCTCACTTCCTTGAGCTTCTTTATCATCAAATTTTCGGTGTGGGTAAGTCCTACCCCCACTCCCCGGACAAAAATATTTATCGACGTCCCCGTCGATGTAGTCGGGTCTGAATTGTCCTTGGGGATGTCCAGTGGCCTGTCTGTTGCTGTCCATCCGAAAAGAGGGTCCTCTGTCTTCATGTAATTTGCTGCTGATACATCGATTTGCTGAATGCTTTGTCCTTCGCGGCTCTCGTCTTTGACCTCACGCATCCACTCTAGAATCCTCAAGTTCGTGTTCTCCCTCCTTTCTATTTCACTCTGCTCGAGATCCGTCTCCAATTCTGGCGTCGAGTAATCATCCTGCGGATAATGTCCACCATCGTCAATCACTTGCCATTCCTCTTCGGCCTCCAGTTCGCCTGCGCTTAGTAGTTCATCGCCCAACTTGTCTGGCTGTATCTTATCGATCAAGAAGTCATCCCCGTACCTATTGTACCTCATACCTGTTCGTTTACGATTGCCCGTCCTGGTTTCCGGTGGTGTTGGTCGATCCGGTTCCATCCACTTCGGTACCTCGTTTTGCTCGGGATCGTTCCAGTCTTCTTCTACAAATGAACCTGCATCCGACTCCACTTCTATCTTTTCGTTGTCGTCCAAACTCAAGTTCTCATTACCATCATTTTTCTCTCTAGTGCCTTTCTCATTCACTTCGCACGCTGGTTCCACCACCAGGTACTCAAGACCTTCCATGTCTTTTGGCAGGCACCAGTCCTCCGGAGACGGAATGTGAGGCTTCAGATTTTCGTAATGTGCTGCTCGCCCTGTACTCAAGCGATAGAACCTTCCTTGTTGATGTACTTCCGTAATCATGAACGGTCCTCTCCATTTCTTGAGTAGTTTCTTTGTTCCCTTGGGCGGTATGACATTTTGGAAAACCCACACGTATTGGCCCACTTCGTATGGCTTTGCTCTTAGTATCTTTTCGTCATATTTCTTGCGTTGCCTCATTTGCGCTTGCGCCGTGTTTCTCCGACATAGCTCGTTTAGCTCTTGTTGTCTTTTGATCGCTTCCTTCACGTATGCTTGAGGTGACGTCCTCTTCCCCTCGTACTCCGGGTAGAAGAATGTTAGAGGCATTGCCCTTTCCCTGCCTGTCAACATCATGAAAGGACTGATACCCGTCGTTGAGTGCTGAGTACTATTATAGGCTCCTACTACTTGTGGCAGGTATTTGTCCCAGTCCGTCATGTATCTCGAGCAGTACACCCTGAGCATGTTCACCAGTGTCCTGTTCTGTCTCTCTACCAACCCATTGGTCTGTGGATGATAGGTCGTCGAGTGTGCTTGAGCAATGTGTGATCTCTTCATCAATTCTTTTGTCAAGTCCCCCACAAAAGCCTTGCCGTTGTCTGACTGGAAAGTCATTGGACAACCATATCGCGATATCCAATGCGTTATCAGGTGATCACATGTCTCCTCTGCTGAGGCTGTCTGGCACGGAACCGCTTCCGCCAACTTGGTGAAGTGATCTATTATAACTAGTATTTGGTTATAACCCGACTCCGTCATGCAGATTTTCTGATGGTCTATCTGCACCACTTCATTGAATTCCGAACTCTCGACCGACTTGAGGGGAAACTTCATCTTCCTTGGGTCTTTTACTTGAAGGCATGCTAGGCAGGCATTCACCCACCTCTCGCAAGCTTTTCTCATTCCCGGCCAGTCAAACCTGTGAAGTATCCTTTGTTGTACTTTATCTATCCCCTGATGGCCCATCTGGTCGTGTGATCTGAAAAGCACTTCCGTTTGGTACAGTTGTGGTAGTATGATGAGGTTGTGTTTGTGTAATATTTTTTCCTCATCTCTTCTCTTGCACGCTACCACCCCTTCAGCTGTGTGATAAAGTAAATCTCTCTTTTCTTTGTAGAACTGGCTCAAGATCTTGTAGCTGTCTTCCTCAAGTTCCCCCTTCTCCTTGACTCCCGAATGGATCCATTTGGAGAGGTTACTTGTCATTTTGTCATTCCTCTGGGCCCTTATTAGGTCAGACAGCCTGTATCTCGCCTTAACGTGCTCCTTTAGCGCCATGATCTGTCCATTCATTTCACCAGGGTTGTGGATGTCATCGCTCAGCTTCACACATATCATCCTTTTCACGATTTTCATGTCGTCTTCTGGTACCAGATTCGTTCTGACGTTTGAGTTGCACGATAGTTCCCTTAGTGGTTTTCTTGAAACTGCTATTTTCTCGAGCTCTTCACCACCTCGTACATCTTGTATTTCCAGATTGTACGTCCCTGAAGATGGATCCGTCTGTAATTCCCTGTCGTGCTGTCTTATCTTCTCTTCCGCCAGTATCATGCATAGACTGTCTTGGTCTTCGCTGCTCTCATCCGAGTCTTCATCCCATTCTTCACGCTCCCCGGACAATTTCCCTTCTCCGGTTTCGTCTTCTTCCATGAATCTGGACCACTCCCCGGACTCTTGATCTAGTCCCAGGTGTTCAACTTCTTCTCTGAATGTTACTTTTTTATCCCTGACTTTTGTCTGCTCCAGAATTTTGTCGGGGATTTTTTCAACTAGTGATCGCACAACTTCCTTGCTATCAGTGATGCTTCCTTTTGAGACGTCAGTATTGTTCACTGTTTCTTCTCTCCGAAGTATGGTTAGTTCCGGTGCCTCCTGACCTTTCCCTTGGATCACGGGCTTGTCATCTGATAGTTTCTCAAGCAACCTCATTAAGTCTTCATCTATTCGGACCGTTCCCTCCTCTACCTGGGTGAGATCATAACCTTTTGCCTTGAGTGTCTCCCTCACGATTTTGGACTTGAGCATTATTCCTATCGGAATCCCACTGCTTTTCTTCAAGATGGTCTTTTCAAGAGTTTCTTTCGGCAATTCGGGATGATCTTCAATCGGTTTGCCTGATTTGTCCAGCCATCTCGTGAGTGGAAGACTGTCGTACGTTTCTTTGTCCATGAAGGAGAAGCCATCTTTGATCTCAGGTCTGTCCGCCTCTCTTTGTTCTTGCCTCTCGTAGAACTCCGTCTTCTTACTCAAGCTGTCAGCATTTTGATGTTTATCTCGTGTTCTGTGCTCAATTATCATGTTGTATCCATCCAAGCGAACTATCCACCTCCCAATATAGCTCTGGTCCATTGAGTACGTTTTCAGCCAGCTTAGTGCTCGGTTGTCGACTCGCAGCTTGAAGGGCTCACTGCCTAGGTATGCTCTGTATTTTTCGACAAAGGTGACCACCGCGAACATCTCTGCTTTCGGTGCTCCGTACTTCATTTCTGTGTCACTTAGGACCTTGCTCCCGTATGCTATTGGTCTCAAGACTGTCTTCCCATTCCATTCTTGTTCTTGATGGAGAATCCCAGAAATAGCGACTACTGACGCGTCCGTGTCTAGCACGTACATCCCCTTCTCTGTCGGCATACCCAGTACTGGTGCCTCACATAGCTCTTTCTTTATTCTCTGGAATGACTCTTCTGCCGCGTTGTTCCACGTGAACTTCTTGCCCTTATGTCTCATTAGTTGTTGCATCGGGTATACCTTGTCCGCATAGCCCTTGATGAATTCTCTATAATAGTTGGCGAAACCCAGGAAGCTCATCAGCTGGTGCTCCGTCTTCGGTGATTTCCAGGTTAGGACTGCTTCCACGGCGTCTGGATCAGGTCTGATGCCGTGCTTATCTACCATCCTTCCCAAGTATTTAATCGAGTCCTTGAGTATCTCGCACTTTGATGGTTTACACTTCAGCCCCGATCTTTTCATGCACGCGAACACCTCGTCAAGCCTTTCGATGTGGTCTTCTAGTGTCGGCGTTGCTATTACCACGTCGTCCACGTAGCACATTACCAGGTTGCCGTACTTCTTCGTCACGCCTATCAACGCGTGTGCCATCAGCCGCTGAAACGTGGCTGTTGCATTGCAGAGTCCAAACGGCATCCGTTTCCATTGAAACAGACCCAACTCGCAGGCGAACCCTGTCTTGTCCCTGTCTTGCTTCCTTAATGGTACCTGCCAAAAGGCCGAGCCTAAATCAAGAGTCGTAAAAAATTTCGCATCACCTAACTTCGAGAGGCTCTCATCAATTCTAGGTATGGGATAGGCATCCTTCACCGTGACGGAGTTCAGGTATCGAAAGTCACAACAAAACCTTAACTGGTCGCCTTTCTTTTTGGCCATCACTACTCCACACGCCCACGGTGACTTGGATGGTTCTATCATGTCATACTCTAGTAACGTTTCGATTTCTTTTCTACACGCGTCCGATTTGTGTGGGGTCATGCGCCTCGCCCCCTCCCTGTGTGGTACCGCGTTTTCCTCAAGTTCAATTTCATGTTCAACAAAATTACAACACCCGATATCCGCCTTATGCCTTGAAAAGACCTCCTCGTTTCGCTCTAGTACGTCCTTGATAGCTTCGAGCTGTTCATCTTTCAGTTTGCCCCTTAAATGTTCAATCTCCGGCAGAACCGGTTTATCAATTTGCATTTCATCTAGTGTGGGTCGCTCTGGAAAGTTCGAACAGCTCGAAAGCCCATCGTCCGTTTCTGACTTAAGTGATTTGATAAGACCTGAAGAATCTTTTATTCTCTGCAATCGTCTCAAGATACAAATTTTGTCCCTGTGGTTGGGACAATCAACAACTTCATTTTGTTTTGAGTTTTCAATTGTTTCATATCGAGTTTTAACCGGTAAAGCATATCCCAGCTTCCTGCCTCTCTGTATCGTGATCGGTATATCAAGGGTATTTAACAAGACACTGACGCAGAGGCCGCTCTTCGTTATCGAAAATGATCTTCCTAAAACAGCAGCGCTTTGACTATTAGGATTTGGAACTATACACACTTGCTTGTTGTCACTTAGTTCATTATAATTTTTCATCCTCAAGCTTACGATTGCCGCTTCATTAGCTTTTAACCTCACTCTCCTACTCAAGAATACCGGTGCTTTGTTCTCATTTGCCATTATTAAATTTACCGGTTTGATTGCGTACCTCCTATCCGGGTTCCGTATCCTGAACATTGCATTATTTAGATCTATCGTTACGTCGAAATTCCTGATGAAGTCTCTGCCCAAAATGAATTGGTCAGATTCATCTAGGTTTTCTACCACGATGAAGCTCATCCACAGGTTACGTTCCCCCAAATTGAGGGCTATTATCGGCGTCCTGCCCAGCACCCGTAGGGCCCCTTTGTTTGCAGCTGACAGCCGTATTCTCGAGTCTATCAAGTCACCTTTGTCAAAGCCCATCTTTTCCCATGTTTCGATTGGTATGACGCTCAAGACTGCTCCCGTGTCAAGTAATCCACGCAACTGAGTCTTTTTGCCATTTATGTCTAGCACGTGCCCTGTCACGTCTGCTTCCGTCCCGATGTGCATTGCATCTTCTTCAAGCATGGCACAGTGTCCGATCGATCTTACTTTCAATTCTTCTTTCCCTACATAGATTTGTCCAATTAGGTCTTCGTCGCATGTTATCATCGTCTTGGTATAGATGTTGATTCCATCTATATTTAGCATGACCTCGTGTGGACCATAAGCTTCAGTGTACCTATTATCAACACGTACCGATTTGCTGCCCCCTCTCGTGAGTAGTGCCCTGAGCGCTCTAGAAGTCGTTTGTGGACTTATTCCACTCAAGTAGTCTGCATACACGTCAATGTGCATTATCGTCTGGTCGCTCGGCTCGCTCAAGTTTCTGGTTACCTCGTGTCCGCCCACTGTGATTATCGACATTATTCTTGCTCCGGTTTTCGATATTCCAAAAGGTTTACCTGTCACCATTTTCACGGTGTTACAATTCCCGGTCTTCATTGAGCCCGTTCTAGCCTCTGGTATTGAGTTCGATCCGGTTAATGCTCCGTTAAAATTCTGTCTTTCGATCTCCAACTTTAGTCGTTGCTCTATTTCTTTCGCAGCCAGATCTTGTTTCACTTTGGCAATTGCTTCCGTCGCCGCTTTCTCATAATTTATCTCTAGAGAGCTTCCGGCCGCGGACTCTAACGCACCACTAACATGTGTAACAGCTTTCACTGTCTTCGTCGGCAATTCGGTGTTTGGTGCCCCCAAGTTCCTAGATTCAAACTCGTTTTGCCTGTTCCGCTGATTCTGCACCGCCGCTAATGCCAACTTATGTTTGGGGTGATTCTGGTCCTTGACCGCTTCCCAGAACAAGGGACAATCCATTCTGAAGTGCCCCTCCTGGTTACAGAAGAAGCATCTGGCGCCTATCTTGATGATCAAGCCATTATAGTACTCGTGTTCCTCCATCTGGCTCATATCCTCTTCATCCGGTGCATAACCTAGGCTCTTCATGCCTTGTTTGTACGTTGTGCAGTCAGCCACATGATGATCCGCTGACCCGCAGTTCGCGCATGATCTGCGCTTGTCCATATCATCTCTAGGTTTGTACCATGATGACCTCTGGGGTTGGCTTCCCCCTTGCGTGTTCCTGTTTTCGGAATATGAGTACTTCTTAGGTTTCATCAGCATGTATTCTCTTGATTTCTGTCTCATTTCTTCTGGGGTGGGTGCGCTGTCCTTCGACAATGTGTAGTATGTTGCTAACATTGTCCTTAAGTCATCACTTTTCACCCCATCGATGAACTTCGAGGCAATGCTAAAGTTCCGTCTATTTGTCGACTCCTCTGGGTCACTCCTCCTTCTCAAGCTCTCGAGGTCATCTAGGAACCGATCTATTGACTCGTCGTCCCTCTGCCTTCTCTTTTCAAATCGCATCATCGCTTGGTGACCCTTCATGCCTGACCCGAATCGATTCAGCAATATCTCGAAGATCTTGTCCGCGGTGTCACGTTCTTCCTCCTTCTTTGCGACCACGCATTTTAATGCCGTTCCTTCCAAGTTGCTCAGTATGGCTGTACATGCTTGTCTTTCGTCACTCAAGTTGTCTTGTTCTAGATGTAATCTCATCACTTCCACCCAAGTGTCAATGCATCCATCGGAGTCGTCCTTGAATTCTTTTGGCTTCTTGAATGTCTTTCTTGATTTTCCCTCTCTCCTGTCGCTCGAGTCAGTGTTCCTCGTGGCGAAGGCCTCTAGAGTCCTGTTCATCATCTCCCAAGTGCTGGCCCATGTCATAGCATCCGGTCCTGTGTTGCTGTTAGCTGTTGAATCTCCCGGAGCAGTCGTTGTATTCGACGTTCCATTCTTCATTATTGTTTTCGCAGCTGTTGGTGCTATGCTTATCGCATCCCTGGTTAAGGGCAACGGTGTCGATTGCCGTTTGTTCCTTTGTGGTTCTACAAAGTCAACTCTGGTGCTTTGCGTACGATCCGCTGCCGGTCTTTCTTGTGGAGTAGAACCTCTCAAGATTGCATCCAACTTCGCCTGTATTGCACACGAACTCTCGGCTTGACTCTTGCTCATTGTGTCCAATCTCCTTTCCAGGCTCCCTAATTGGCTGTTGACATCATCATATCGGTTCTTCAACTGTTGCATGTCTGTTTTGATGTTCTTTTCTCGTTCTTCATTGGTGGCTTCTACCTTATCTGACATTTCCTTGAGTCTCTCATCTGTTGCCTTAGCTAGGTTAAAATAACTGTCTAGATACTCGTGCTTGTTGTATCTTATCTCCTTTTTTATCACCTCTCTGTCTTCTTCACTGTTCTTAAGTCTTTTGTCGATCTGATTTAATTTCGCCAACAAGTCGCCCAGCTCAATGGTAGTCTCTTCATGGTCAGCCGTGAGTTTCTCTTCGGCCGTAGCCTCTGCTTTAGCTTGTTCCTCATTCTGGCCGGTTTCTGTCGTTTTCGTGCTTACTGTACCAAATGTTCGTGCTCTTTCTGCTTTTGGTTCTTCAGTCACGTTTTCTTTCGTTTTTATTCCGAACATTATTCCCAATTTTTCCGTAAAAGATGTCCTCTTTACTTGAGAGTCTTCTTTCACCGTTTCTTCGGTGTTGCCTATTGCATCTTCCGCGTCATCTATCGGTGAGAACTCTATGGGTTTCTGGTTCGGTTCCTCTGCATTGGGCATTGGAGTTGACTCTGTCGCCATCTTCCTTGTTTCATCCACACTTTGATCGGGTGTCTCTAGATCAATCTCGATGGTGGGTTCTACTCGCTCCCCTTCCGTGCCCTCTTTCGCCCTGTTGTCCGCTGTACTCCTTGTGCTGACCATGTTAACTGAAAAGTTCGTCTTCGTTATCTTTGGGCCCGTTGATGTCGTTCCGCGCAGCGATGAATTATATTTCGTGTTTGATCCACTTGACCTTTTTTCGAGCACCGGTACCCTACTCCGCCTCATTATTTCTATTTACAACCGCTTTTATTTACAATTTTATTATATACACGATTCTATTCTAAGGGTAAAAAAAAAAAAAAAATATTTTTTGTGGTAACAAATTCTGTACAACGTGTTAAAAACCTTATCCAATTCTCTTCCTAAAACCTCCGAAAAATTTTCCTTAATTTGGTCTTAACCCTACCTATTTCGATTTGTCTTATTCTGTCTTAAAACGCACTTGTTGTAATTTGACTTCAATTTCTATACCGTCCCAAGACTATTCGTCACTATCACAGTACTCTCCGTTAGTGTCCTAAGACCCTTGTACCAAGACCACTGTTCCAAGACTAGTGTCCCAAGACTACTGTCCCAAGACCAGTGTCCCAAGGCTAGTGTCCCAAGACTACTGTCCCAAGGCTAGTGTCCCAAGGCTAGTGTCCCAAGACTACTGTCCCAAGGGTAGTGTCCCAAGACCAGTGTCCCAAGACTACTGTCCCAAGACTAGTGTCCCAAGGCTAGTGTCCCAAGACTACTGTCCCAAGACTAGTGTCCCAAGGGTAGTGTCCCAAGACCAGTGTCCCAAGGCTGGTATCCCAAGACTAGTGTCCCAAGACTAGTGTCCCAAGGGCAGTGTCCCAAGACCAGTGTCCCAAGGCTGGTGTCCCAAGACTAGTGTCCCAAGACTAGTGTCCCAAGACCACTGTCCCAAGACTGTCCCAAGACCACTGTCCCAAGACCCTGTCCCAAGACCACTGTCCCAAGACCCCTGTCCCAAGACCCTGTCCCAAGACCACTGTCCCAAGACCACTGTCCCAAGACCCTGTCCCAAGACCACTGTCCCAAGACCACTGTCCCAAGAACCTGTCCCAAGACCACTGTCCCAAGACCACTGTCCCAAGACCCTGTCCCAAGACCACTGTCCCAAGACCCTGTCCCAAGACCACTGTCCCAAGACTGCTCTGTCCCAAGACTTCTTCGGTCTTGTCCCAATACTCGTCACGGAGTGTCTTCCTCGTTGTAGGGTCTTCTTGAACCACTGTACCTTGTACCACCACTCAAGCTCTAGTAAAATTTTCCCAAAAACCCTCTCTTAAAAGCCAAATGCTGACCCCCCTCTTCTTTTTGGTTGTTTCTATTTCAATGTAGGTGCGCAGGTATCTTGTGATCACCTGTTCGTATAAAACCAAACACAAATCCTCAATAAAATGCAACAAAAATTTTAAGTAAGAAAAATAATAAAAACAGAAAAATGAGCCCACCTAAAATTTAAAGGTGACCAATGTCTACCTTTCGTCTAAAAAAAAAAAAATTGTCTGGTACCTAATTGCCACGCGTTTTCCTCCCCCCACTAGTGATCTTATGGGGTATCACAAAAGCTGTCTATATCCGGTCCCCCCTACCAAACCAACCAGCGTACCAGTCTTAACTCGAGTTGAATTTTGGATCTCCACCTAATATTACCAACGCGTGTTAATTTCTAATGTAACTAAGTCAACGATGTCGACTAATTAGTTACTCTAATTTCCCCCTTTTTACAATTTACAACCGCCAACCTCTAACTTAACCAGTCCCCCTTCTAACCTCCCCCCTTTCTAGCCCCCCTTCTTAAGCCTAAAAATTACTTTAAGCGCCGGGTGCTAAACCTCTCAAGAGAAAACCGTAGACCTGTTTCCAGGCCTGCTCAAGTAAAAACGTTCCTCAAAACTGGGGGATTTCGCTTATCCAATTTTACACTTATCTCCTATAATGTAATGTGGATTCTAACGATACCCGTTCTGCCCAACTTGAGAACTCGAGAATTGCCAAATCCCTCTTGGCTGCTTTCCCACTCGACTGGTCACCTGTTCCAGTCCAGTCTCCTATTGGTTCAGCTAAGTGTCCCTGAACCACTTTCCCACTCGGCTGGTCACCTCCTCCAATCAAGTCTCCTATTGGTTCAGCTCAAGTGTCCCTGAACCACTTTCCCACTCGGCTGGTCACCTCTTCCAGTCAAGTCTCCTATTGGTCCAGCTAAGTTCCAAGCTATCTGAAAACCCTTGACAACGCCCCACTTCGGGCACTTTATTCAGTTTACTGGTTTAAATTGCTAGGTTGATCGAAACGATCGAACTTGTAAAACAGTATGGGTATACTATTTAATTAATATAAAGGTTTGATCCAACTAATCTGGTGTCAAAGTCACTGTCTTTTTTCGTTTTATGGTTTTTGTTCCTTTTTCTATTCTTTTTTGGTTTTTGTTTTGCTTTTTGTCTTTTTGCTCGTGTTTTTGTCCCCCTAGTTGCCCCCCTTTACTCGGTTAGCTAAGCCTCGTTCGGAGAGCGTACCAGGAAATTTTCTCGAGTTTTCTTAAAAAGCTATCACGGTACAACCGGAAGGTTTGCACGTTCCTGTCGAACCGTACCGCCGGTACTCTAGAATGGGCATTCAGCCCGAAGCTGTCTCAAGTGGGTTCGACTCCGTAGTCTTGATGTCGTAAACACCCAGGAGCGCCATAAAAACACTATGTAACATTCGTCTACTACAGTCACACATGAGGCTTAAGAAAAATAGGCCCTATAACTATTGGCTCGGGAGTCAGGGACACTATCTCTTGTGTTTTTCCGCCTCAAATCAGTCGGAGCCAATTCGGTTCGCTTGTGACATGAGACTCCGACCCGTTACAGCTTAAAGGCTACTACTAAAATATCCCCCCACTCTAGAATTAGAAACGTCCCCATACTTAGGTCTCTAGATACCCAAAATACATGAACGCCGTTAAAAACCGGGTCGGAACAATCCGTTAAGTTGCTTTTTTATTAGACAGTGGAACTTTGATCCATTTCAGATGGATCAACCTAAAACTCGCCTTACCTCAACATAACAATCATAAAACACACTCTAGAAATTTAAATTAAGGACTCACATGTTGATGCGCTCAAGCACAGGAAGTAATTAAATGGGTGAGCAACTCTAGAATTAACTAAAATAACTAGATAAGTTCAATGTTTATCAGTTTGAATGGTGAGGGTAAGTTTGAACTCAAGAACGAAGTTTTATGTGGACCATTGGGACACTCAAGCTGTCCACCTTTCCGTCGAAGGTTCACTCTGGTCCAGTTCGAATAATTACTCTCTCGGGAATACTCTGTCTTCTATTTCAGATAGGACAGCTCTACTCTTGTTCACTATGATGGAAATTGCAAATAGCAATTTCCCACTCGTTTTTATCTGACAACTTTCCCGCAATTGTTCTAAAATTGTTCTCTTTTCTTTTTCTGATTTTCAGTTCTCGCGAGAAAATCGTGCATGACATGTTCCATTCGAAATTTTAAAAATTTAAATTTCACTCCAAAATCAAGTGTTTTCTGCTCTTCTCAAGGTCAAACTTCCAAATATGACCGACTGGCACATTACGATGTAACTCACTATTTTTATCATTTCAAAAATATCGATCTCTCAAAAATGGTCACGTGTCTCTACAATCGTATTTTTAAAATTTCACATGTCAGTTAAACCGACCTCTCCGAATTCGTTCAGTTATCAAATAAGACCGTTAATCCTCTGAAACAGCCAATTCTCACTAAACTGCTCCCGCTATAATTTCGTTTTTTCCATGCATTTTGGACGCCAATCTGGTCGAATGTCACAGAAATTACTTCTGCAAAGTTTACTCGGAAGTCAACTTATGTTCCTAGGCTTTTCCTGTAACTGTGGACATGTTCCTGTAACTGTGGACATTGCAAACAGGTGCAGAAAGTCAGCTCAGCTGTCAAGTGATGGGTGCGAACCCTTGTGTAAAACACAGAAGCCTAAACTCTCTCTCTCTAACAGCCTCTTTGGACTGCCCTAGATTAATGAGAAAAAAATGATCGTGAATGTTTTTTCTTCAATGTTTGGATTTCTAGTTATTTATTTAGGTCGGTTTGAAATGAATGCCTAGCGAGCCGACTGATTTTTTTCATTTTTGTAGAAAATTAGCGACATAGCTCCTTAATTGATGTATCCCCAATCAGCTTGTGTTCTGCGCAGATTTTGGTTCAAGTTGACTTGTTTATTTAAGATGAGTTCTGAGGACGAAGAAGAACGAGCACCATGTGCGGACATGAACGACTCCAGGGGCAGCTCTATCTCTTCCACCATGAAAAACGACTACGATGAACTTATGAAGTTTGTGAATATAGTGCCTGAAAATATACTGGGTCCAGATCGAAGCAACGCACAGCAGCAGAAGTTCAGACGATGTTCGACAGGTTACTCGGGCTCTTTACTTATATGTCTTAGCCCGGATTTTACTTTTGATATTTGCTGATGAACTGGCATTTGATAGTAAAGAGCATTTAATTTTTGGCTGGAAAAAACATGATTACGGTACAGTTTTGATAGATGTGGCAATTATAAAAATTATATTCCTCCAATTTTGTATACAAAATCCTATACAGTCCTAGAACTACTCAGTATGTTCAACCCTGTTTTCCTTAATATGCATATCATTGTAACATTCGCCCGGAAGTACATATCGACGGAAAATAAAGCTAAGCTGTGAAACGACTGGCCAGCGTCTAAACAAAGCTCTACATGCTTTTCACCGTCTCTACCAAAGCCAATTCTTTTGGTGGTCTTCCTAACATCGGGTCGACAAAAACGTTACTGTTCTCCGGCTTCGACCAGAACGCTCAAATTAACTTAATTACATGCAAAAATAGTGAGCTCATGGCTGGGTCTCAGTATCCCCAGACCACGAGGTTACTCCTAAAAACAGGGCTACTACTATTTATTATATTACGATTGTTTTTGTTCAGTAGATAAAAATCATCATCTCCATCGAAGATGGATCAACCCTTTCCCCTCAACTCCTAGCTTCTCATTATCTGAAAATGAATCTGGATGTTAATTAAATTCAATTCAGGGCATGACCAGGAAGCTAAAAGCTCGTATAAAACAGTTTAAGTTCAAGTCGCGAGACCCCTCCGGATTCCTGAATCCGGGTAAATAGCACTCTTATTTCCTTTCCGGAAGGCTGGACTCTCTGTTCCACCACCCTTCACCGTTTGCGTGAATTGCTCTGTAACGATTGTAGCGACACAATCGTCACAACTCGGAGCTGTCTCTGATAATTCTCTGTTGTCTGTCTTGTTATTTATCGTCGTTATCTCTATCGCAACTATCGTTGTTGCGTTTTCTTTCTGATTTTCTTCTAAAATGGCCGTTTCGACGTTTCTCAGAAGTGTGACGTCACCATTCGAATTTATAAATTTAAAAATTCCAGAATCTTCTGACCTTCACGATTCGTCTAATCGTTCAAATAACGTTGCTAATCTTCTAAAACTGTCAACTCTCCAGGTCAACGGCTACCAATTTGAATTTGCATTTTTGTCCATTCTGGTCGAATGTCACACATCTAATGGAGTTTTCTTGTTTCAGAGCTCGAAGACAAGGAGAATAACCTGGAAAAAGGTATACATTTCAAATTTTTCATTTGTAATAAGATTTTTTGTTTTTTGGTCATAATTTTTAGTAAAAGAGCGTTCAGTTCGCGATGTACAGTACTTAAGCCTCTTCCTCTTGTAAAAGGACTAGAAAGCCTCCTATTTTAAAATCAGTGAATATTTTTTGAACCATAGAATCAGGAAATCTTGTTCATTTGAAATTCAGATGTTTTTATTATTTGGAATGCGATTTGTTCGATGTTATGTTGGTTTACGGGGTACTCAATTTGAAGTACGGTCCAGTTAGAAACTTAAATTAAAAGTATTGATCCCAAACCGCTGCCTGTTGTGCCATATTAAGACAAAATGGTTAAATTGAGACAAAATCTGCTTTTTTCGAATTGTTTATGCCTCTGAAAATTGTTTTCTTCGCCCACAAAAATAGGTGTTCTTTTTGTTATTTTGCTTTTTAAGCAAGGAATTTATTTTGGAGGGGTCAGAATTTATTTCTGATGCTGATCCACTGAAACTTAGGAAATTACTTTCTGTTTGCTATTTTTCAAACTTTTTGCATGCCTATTTTGTCCTGGTTGTTCTTTTAGTTTTGTATTCTCCATACTGAAATTTGTTAGTTTTTAAGTTGTTAGCTTTGATCATTGCACATATCGTAATCATTAATGTTTAATTTGTTTTTTTTTAAACGAGTCACCAATTTCGGAAATTCTGAGGCCTTTGTAATTTGCATTTTTTAATTCCAGCCATTGAAAGTGGGGAGCATTTTTGTATTCGGATGAGTTATAGTTTTCGCGAAAAATCAGATACAAAAAAAATCATCGGATTGGGCGAGTGGTATATCATATTAAAGCCATTACAGTCGTGATCCGAACCGCATTGAAAAATGTTAAGAAAATTTTCCCGTGTCGAGAAAAACCGGTTTGAAATTTTTGATTTTTCATCTTATTTCGAGCGAGCGAACAGTCTTATTTTAATTGCTTAAATTTAACCCAAGTAAAATTAGTTTTTGAAGTTTTGTAACGCCATTTGAAGAATCAGAAAATTACAGCAAAAATGTTTTGATTTTTTGTCCTGTTTTGTTATCTATTTTACTTAGTTTGCTATGGATTTCAAATATGCATAAGGTCTAGTTTTTTGTTTAGATTTTTTTTATTACACCACGCAGAAAAACTGACACTAATTTGAAAAAAAAATTGCTTCTAAAGACTATTGCCGGAACATTCTGTGCTACTTGGGCAGCAACTGATTACACTGTATGACTTGAAAACCTAGTTTTACTCGAATATTGTTAGTTTTTCGCGCCAAATCGGGAATCAAAAAATTTTAAAAATTCTGTAAAAGATTTTTGTTTCCCCTCTTTTTTTTCTACAAAAACTGTTGTCGAATTTGAATAATTTAGAATGACTGCCGAATATGCCTAGCTTCAAGTTTTCGTTCAGATCGTTTTATTACACCACGCAGAAAAAACTACACTAATTTAAAAAAAGTTTATTTTATGATTATGGTAGCTTTCATTTAATTTTCAAACTTAACGTTCCCGGTAATTCCGTCACATAGCCCAAAGATAGTTCCTGATTTGCCGGTTTCGATACCAATTGTGTCGGCTTAGTTGCCTCTTTTTTTAAAATTAAAAACTGTAAAATTAAAAGATTTTTACGACTGGTTTGGAGCTTATCAACTTTTCAAATTGTAATTTTTTGAAGGCATAAAATATTATTTCGGAAAACAATATACGCAAAGTTATTTTTGAAATAAAATTTGCTGGCCTATTTACTTGCTGGTTTGTTAATATTTTAACTACACTTCTTTATGCAGCTGTATTGCAGTCTGATTGAATTGAATCGATTCATCTTTATAATTGTTTTTAGGTTCAATTTATCTCAAACAATCCTGAAAGTTTCATTTTGTAATTAAGAATAATAAACGTATATAGGTCTTGGTGATTTTTTCTTTTTTTTTCAGGAAAAAGTCCTAAAATTTTTTCACGCTTAATTTTGATTTTCCGTGTTTTGGCTTGTGATTTCTTTTTAAGTTTAGTGCATTTCCATTGATAAAAGGAAGGCAAACTCCACTATCGAACAGCAAACGTGTAAAGACCACGAAAAACGTGACTGACTTTAGTTTCGAAAGTGGAACTTAATAATCAGATTTCCCAGCGAAATAAAATCTCTGCGTATTGATTTACTTTTCGCAAGTTAGGTTAGTTTAATGAAAAATTGTCAAATAGAAATTGTTCTAGAAGAGTTTTGAGGGCATCTATTTTTCTCTTCGAAATCCGAAGGCTGAGATTTTCTTAAAAACAAGTCAGTTTTTTCGGTTTTTTAGGTTCATTTCTCTTTTCCAATTTTCATTTGGCTTTGTTTTTATTTTTTCTTCTTTTAAAACCGGTTTTTTGTCTTAGCAACTTATCAATTGAGTTAATATCTTGTAAAAACTGATAGTTTTTTTGTTGAAACCTAAAACTTTGAAGCCTGAATTAGGCGTTTTTGATGTTTCATTGTTTTTTTTGAACTTTTACAGAAATTTGACTTGAAAGAATAAACTCACTTTGGAAGACTGAAAAGATTTTTTTTTACCTTCGCGATAAGCAAGGGTCTTGCAATCGGGTACTTTTTTGCGTATATAACTTTGTTTACAAGACTATTTTGGATTCGTCTCTAGTGGTATCTTGTTTCAAGACATATTCAAATTTCTTAGCGTTCTGGGCTTTCTAGCTGTATCGCAAACCCACATAATCTGGAGGTAACGAATACGTCTGGGACGGTAAAGAATCTGGGTTCGAATCTCACCAGGAGCTGTTTGTTTTTTCAAACGGGAAATTTTCTGTTCCAAATAAAATTTTCGGCAAATTATTTGTCAGCTGATCTTTTGTCGGCTTAGTTGCCACACCTTGGATTTTATTTTTTCCTTCCTAATAGTGTTCGGCTTGTTTTATATCGTCTTAGTAGCCTCTTTTTTGCGTCGTTTGATGCGTGAAAAGAGTTTTTGTGTGCCTATGTGTGTTATGAGGGAACGAGGGCTGTTAAAGTTTTCAATAAGTTTTGAAGTAAAAAAATCGCCCTGAAGAGTTTTCGCTCAGGAGCTTTTGGCCTCGTCAACGCTTGTTTAATGTTGTTCCGATGCTGGTTCTGCATTTTATTGTTTGGGCCTTTTTTCACCACTATATTCTTTCATTTTGATAGATCTAGCTGTATCGCAAGTCGTGCGAAGCTCAGCTTTGCCTCTTAGTAAAATTTCCGGCGGAGTGAAAAATCTGTTGATTCAATTTTCTTAAATTAGGGACATTTTTATCGGAAATTTTAATGATGAAAGATTTTCAAAAATTAATACTTTTCCAACTGTCTGTTGGCTATCTTTTCAAGTCAAGTGCAAATCAAGGCTTAAAATTGTTTTCACGTTAAGAATATCATTCGGCCTGCCTCTGTGTGTAAACAGCAAATTGTACAAAATCAGAGTTGGTAAATTTACAAATTACAGAACTATTTTCAATTATACTAAAAGTTGCTAAAATCAGAAGAGAAAACCATGCTTTAGAAAGCAGAAAAACTATAGTCTGAAATACTAATTTTCGCTGTTAAAATTTTCCAATTTCCATACATCAGAAACAAACAAGGTCGAGCAGGGACTCAAGCGACAGGACTTAGAAAGCACAAGCTTAGTCCAAGTGAGAAAAGGCATAGAAGTTATCGAGGTGGCACAATAAAGCAAAATCAGTTTCTTACAGATTTCAAAGAAACAAGTGAAATTAACTGCCGGTTTTTAGGCTTGATAAATGTTCCTGAGTACTTGTTTCACCTGATTGATTGTGTTGCTGGACGTTATTTCCTCAAATTGAAGATCATTCGAGACAACATGCTAAAATTTTTCTAATGTTTTACTTAGTGGCTTTCGTTTTTTGTCAGCTTACTTGCAATGCTAAGTTTTCGCGTCATTGCAACTGGTGCGAAGCTCCTCGTCTCAGTGTATAAAATATCACTGGGCCGCATTGGTTGTTTCGCTACTTTTTTTTTGAAAGGAGGAAGAATAAACATCAAACTTATACAAAAGTCCGTTAAGCTTCGTGTTTTTCCAAACAAAACTCTTCTCTTTATTCGGTATCATTTCCCAACTAGATGTGTGTTGTTTTTTGTTGTAGAGAACAGCTCTGTCGAAAACTGGTTGAATGATGTCGAGAGAATTGATCGATCGAGTAAACGAAGCAACAACAACATACATTTAGCGGGAGACGCAATGCTAGCTCATGATCGCAATATGAACTGTGAGTCTCGTCATACAGATGTAGTGTTCACTCTGCATCGCAAAAATAAACTAAGAGGTGACGACAGCACATCTTCGAATGGTCGAAGAACAGCCCAGTCGTATCAGCATACGCGAAGTAACAATGGAGACACCTCTTCCAAGTGCCTGGAACTATCTCTAGATAAATGGTGCCTAGATATGAAGAGTATGGTTATGGTGAGTGGGGCGAAATCTGTTACAAATCATTTATGTGATGTCAGTTTTCGACCAATGAAAAGCAACATACCAAAATCATCGAGAAAAAAGTTTTTTTTTAGGAAAATTTCTCGACGTGGAGAATGTCATTATTAGAGCAGCAAAAAACGGAGCATGAACAAACTAAAAAAAGGTGAGAAATTACACTAACAATTTTTAGTAAGCAGCTTTGTAGAGGTAGATAAGGGTCCATACAATTATGTGTGAGCATGCCTCCACCCAACTTGTCGTGTGGTATTTGATCGCTTAGTTTTAAAGCCTAGTTCTTTCTCATTTTTAAGAATTTAACCGTAACAATATAAGCTTCTATAAATGTTTGATTTCGTTTCAGGTTCAGAAGTGAAAACGAAAAGTATCTGGATGAAATAGATACTTTAAAAGACCAAGTTCTTTTGTTGCGAGAAGATATCGCGGAGAAAGACCGTACAATTGAAGGCCTCCAAACAGTTGTGAATAAACAGTCAGAACTCCTCTCCAAGTCGAAAATAATGTTTAAATGGAAGAATGAAATGGAAGCGGCGCAAAGAGAGGTTAGTTTTCTTTATAAACTAAAAAAATGAGCTCATTCAGGCGCAGATCTAAGAATTTCTCGAGGGGGGCGGATTTTTAAAAAAAATTTGAAAATTTTTTTCATCCTTTTAGCCACTTTTTGGAAAATTTCGACCAAAAAATCTCGTTTTTTTTCGGCGCGCGTTCCCCCCTCAAAATTAGCATAGATTGGCGTCGAATGCGCCTTTAGAAAATATTTAAGGTCAGTCTGCCAAAAATGGATATCTGAAAATAGTTCAAAAGGGACCCTTTCGGTCGGCAGGGGGTCAAATCCCTGAAGGGGCGTCCGATCTCCGCCCCCCCCCCCTAAATCCGCTACTAAGCTCATATGAAGGTTTCCATAGATTCAAGTATTAAAAGGCGATGAACGTAGTTCATACTCTTATATAGGTCGCGATTATTTTTTTTTTCAGGAGAAGTCTTCAAAATTTGTTCAGGCTCAATTTTACTTTTTCGCGGTTTGACTTCTGATTTCTTTCCGAATTTTTTGTTGATTTTTTCGTTTTTCTATGTTTCTACAGAAATTTTTGGTCAATTTGCTTAATTACTATAACTGTAGAATATACCTAATTTCTATTTTTTCGTTCAGATCTTGTCACAGAAAAAATGACACTAATTTAAAAAAAAATGGTATTTTTTAAGACTATGGTCGGAACGACAGTAGCCGGCTATCCTTGTTTTTTTTCTGAAATTGACTGAACGTTAAACTGATTTGATTATTTTTTTTACTTTCGCGATTAAAATGGTAGATATTAGAGGTCATTTCCAGTTTGATGTTGTTTATGTTTCAGCAAATGTGTATGAAAATGGCAGAGCTGTACCACAATAGGAAACTGATAGGGAAATATTGGGCCAACTGGCACTGCCTGATTGAGAACAAGTGGAGAGAGCGGGTGGAAAAGGCGTGTCAACTAAGAGCACAGGAGATATGTCACCAATTGGAAGAGAAATACCAACATCAAATGGAGGAGGTGAGAAAAAAGGGGTCAATGTTAAAACGTTTCCGTCCAATAGAAGTCATAGGTGAAACCTTTAAAACAAGATTCAGTTGCAAAAGGTGCCAAGTTTAATGTAATAGAAGATGTTTTTCAAGAAGTAGTGTATCAATCAATCATGTACCTACCATTTTTGTATTGACTAACTTATAATTAGATTGACTAACCCAGCTAGAATGTAATCAATAGCACTTGAAATTCTGCTTCAATTTTCTGAGAATTTTTTTGAGGTAAACATACTTGACATCAGTTTTATCCGGTTTTTGTGCTGCTTGGCTCAATTGTATCCATTTTTTGCCAGGTATGGTCCAATCCTAATGAATTAATATTGAAATTATTTCAAAATAATATGAGCTGAGTTTGAGTTATTTGATTTTGTGAAGCCTGTTCAATTTGTAGATGCAAAAAGGCTTGGAAGAGTCTAGACTTCAGATTGAGGCGATGCAAGATGAGAAGCAGCAGTACGAGGAAAACATGCGCCAGGCGTTCCTAAGAGGCCTCTCTGCTCTGAATCAGGAAGCTCACACCATATTTCACACTCCACGTTCGCAGCAACCATCCGTCGCTTCTTCGTCAATCCAGAACATCAACTATGCCTCAGTTAACTCAGCTAACAACGCCAATAGCAGTCAAAATAGTTCAAGTGTGTCTGCAAGTAACTTGTTGCACACGCGGTCTGTGGATAACACGCCTTCTCTTGGTAAGAAGCATTGACATTATTTGTCCTATTTCGAGTAATAAGTTAAAGAAATGACTACCATAGTTGTGGCAAAAATGTGTGTTTTAACGCAAATTAAATCGTAATTATAAGTCTAAAGAGTATATAATTCTAGAGAACATGTTTGGTGCCTGAACAAAATTAGTTCACATGATTGATCACTACTATTTGATGGTTAAGATGAATAGAGTGGCAATCAAAATTCGCAAACTTGAATGGCTGTTTACCGGAAGTACTGCCGGGCCTAAAGGGTTGGTTTCTTGCCTGTTTGTTACTTCCTGTCATAAGTGCGGTTGACATATATTTCGGAGTATTTGGAAGTTTTAATAATTTTATTAGGGAACACTGCAATTTGAGGGACCAATCAAGTAAACTAACACCTCTTTGTTTAGTGCTGATTTTGAAAGGTATTTTTCTTTTCAGCTTGGCAAAAGACCCGACCGCTGGGTTTGTTTCTTTCTAGTTTTTCTTATTAAACCGTTTTTTCCAAGAACTCCGAATTAACACTTTGGGTATCTGGAAATGATAAATGATATTTTTTTTGCTTCGAACTTTCTATTTTTCTTCAGGAATTGAACCCTTCAATAATTCTTTTGGCCTCATGGAAGCTGTGGGATCCCTAGTTGATATGACCCCTACTTTAGCCGTGACCTCATCGTCATCAGGACTGACACATTTCACTCATCAAAGTACTGCTGCAAATCATCAACAACAGGTATTTTTGGGATTCTCGACGTACCCAACATCTACTTTCGTTTCGTAAAATTAAAATAAACTCAAGAAATTCATTTTTATAGCAGCAGACTGGTCCGCAATACTTCAGCAGCAACGGTGTGGCAGTGTCCAATCAGAAATATCAGATGCACAACAGCATTTTCAATCATCCATCAACCTCTCCCCCCTCGTCAGCACCCATCATGACGACATCATCGCGCTCTGTGAAGCAACCGCAACATCAGCAGCAATCAGTCGCCCCTCCCCCGTATCAACCTGCAATTCCAGGCCCGCCTCACGTCGCCACGGCTACACCCAGAACACTGGTCTGTTGAATATATTGACTTAGAGTAACGTTTTTTGCTTGTCCTCCAAGAAACACAAATTGTATAATGATTGAAGATTCATAATAGCCCAGCACCGATTATTAACAAAAATATAGCTCCGAACTATTTGATGTAGCTGATTTTGGTGATATTTTGTGTTTTGGGGTCTATGGTTTACGGCGGTTATAATACGATTGGTGCAGTTATGAGCTTAACAATTATGAACGCCAAAATCGTGCTGCAGATTTTTAATGCAAACCAAAATATTTTTTATCCCTCTCCTAGCACAGGAGCGGCGGCGAAAAAGTATAAGCAGTTTTCGTTTGAATCTAAAAATTGTTTGCAGGAAAATGGAGGTGTTCCTAATGTGAACAAAGTGACCTCGAACTCGACTTCCAATGTGACATCGGCAGTTGGAGGATCCATAGCCAGGCGAAGCAGAAGAACTGCAATAGTAGAGAGACACTCTCAGTCTCAGCTGAATCCATCATCCAACCAATCCAATGTAAGTTCATAATTGATTCTAAGCAAGGCTGCTTCTGTATTTAAGAAATATCTTTATTAAGAGTAATGAACGTAGTGAAGACTCTTATATAGGTCTTGCTGATTTTTTTTTCATGAAAAAGTCTTAAAATATTGATGCACTGAGGATTATATGCACTTTTTGAGTACAATTGAATTCATTTGCTGGAAGTGACGTAAATAGCACTCTCCAAATACGAACGTGCAAATGGCGCAAAATTCGTGAACGATTTCTAGTTTCAAAATTGGAATTTAGTTTTTAGATTTCCAGCGGAATAAAAACTTTGTCTGTTGATCCAGTTTTCTCAAATTGGGTTAATTTTACAAAAAAGTGTCTATCATAGATTGTTCTACTTATCAGATATCTGGTAATTACTTATCAGATTTCCCAGCGAAATAAAAGATGCACATTTTAATCCAGTTTTCTCAAATTAGGCTAATTTTACAAAAAATTGTCTATCATAGATGGTTTTTTAAAGCCATATATTGATTTCCTCGAAATTCAAAAGATGAAGATTTTCGAAAAAAGAAGTCAATGTTTTCAGGTTCATTGCGTTCATTACTCTTTTCCAACTGTCAGTTGGCTATGTTTTAAGCTAGTAAGCGTTAGTCTATTAGTACGAACCTTTTTTTCTAAACTTTTTCGCAAACAAAGGTTTTAATTAAAAGTGTTCACGTATTTGGTGGCAGTTTTGCTATAATCACGATCTGTAGCATTGGAAATTTCGTAACATCTGTTCTCTGCTTATTTTGTGGCTAGTGTTTGCGATTTATTAAGCGTCCGTGGCTGAGTGGTCAGTGCGTGAGACTCAGAATATCTAGGTCGCATCTTCGCGTTTGTGTTTTGAAATGCTTTTGTGTGTTTCAGGAGGGATGTATCGTAAAGCAATTGAATTTTTTCATCTTGAATTTTTCTTGGTGTTTGATTCGTTTTCTACTTAACCAGAGTCGAACTAATTGTCCTTGCCCTTCGGCTATTGCTTATCAATGATTGTTGAGACTGTTTTTAAACATCTTCCGAGACAAAGTCATAAAACTTTCGTAGATGTAGTTTTTTGTAATTTTTTCAATGATCGACTTTCCTTTGAATATTTTGTGATACCATGTTTTAATTTTTTTGCAAGTGATGCGAGGCTCCGCTTCTTCTCTTTGTCACACTTGCGCGAGCAATTGTCTTGTTGTTGTGAACTAGATTTTTTTTCACGTGAACAACTTTTCTAACAAACCTTCCTTGATTTTTTCTTGCTATTATTGTTTTTTACAGCTTCCAGACTCGTTCCGACTTGGCCTTGAGGTGACATGGTTGCCTTCGCCGCTTAAACTCTGGAGTTCGAGTTCTGGTTGGGCGTAATTTTTTTTCAGTTATCAATGGAATTGAATTTTTTCCGGTAAAATTTGAGATGTCGGATTTTCGTTCGTCTTGTCGGCTCATTTGCCTCAACACGGATATTTTTTTGTTTTAAGCTATTTTCATTATTGTTGCACGTGTTGTTCATTGCAGTTTCAGGTAAAAAAATTTACAATATTTTTTTTCGGCCTAACTGATGTCTGCTCTAAGGTTGTTGGCTTAGTTTCCGAATCGGAAGTTTTATTCCGTTGCTAATTTAATATTCAATTGTTTTGCTTGGCTTGTTTGCCCTGAATGCTTTTTTATGGAGACATACGAAAATTCTGGTAGACCTAGTTTTGTTTGGTAGACCTTGCCATGTTTTTTTATTTATGTTGTATGTGTAAAAAAAAATTGAAAAAAATCCTATCTTGGAAGAACAATAAAAATCTAAAATGTGCCCTCCGGAAAACAGATGTGATTCTTTAGGGGATGAAAAGCCAGTTTGCTCCCAATTTACCGGCAGTCAAAGTCAAACAGGCGTTCCGATGAGCTTTGATTGACACGCAGCAAGGTTGGATATTTACGAAGGAAAAGACCAAATTCTCTTGATTAATGAGATTGATGAATACTGGGAAATAGTATTGAGAAACTAAATTTATCGCGCGTGTTGTTTGGACAGGAATAACTGAAATGACTGCAATATAAATTTCGATACTTAATAGTTGAATACATTCGTTGTTGAAGCTTTGATATGCTAATTCAATTAAGTGCCTTTATAAAGTGCCTTAATTTGGTCGTTTTAATTAGATTACTTGTTTGTAAGATGATCTTAAATCATTATTTGTTCGTCAAATTTTGTTTTCACAGTTTGTGAGAATTTGTTTTATTACTATTTGATTACTTGCCAATGTGTAAATAGCTTTGTTGATTCAAAATTGTGTATAAATTTATTTTTGATGCTAATGTTTCATTTAAGATAGTGAGTTGAAAACTAAGCTATGAAACGGCGGCGGCCAGCATGATGGAGGCACCGAAGGTTGAAATTTTTTTGAATTACTTTCAGCCAAACAGAATTGCGTATTCAAAAATCTCAGACAAATAGTGAAAAAAGCAAATAAATCCAAGCCATTAACATATCTAATGACCGATTAAAAAATAAACAAACATGAAATTTCGAAATCGAAATTCGGATGCAAATAATTCATTTTCGGTTAATATTGACTTGGGTTTTGTGCAAAAGTCATTAAGCCAAAAGGAACTTCTAGCAATTCTGATTGGTTAAAAATAATGAACATACCTCACCCCTGTGAAACGACTAAAACAAAAGGACAAAACTCCAAATCGATGACGTTCTGGCTTATTGTAATAATGTCATTAAAAAATTCACTTAATTTTGTCTTGGAGCAAAAAAAGTTCTTAATTATTTCGCCGAAATTTTGCAACTTGTGGTATTCAACGCATAAATGCCGAGAAAAATACACTGTTTGCACTGATTCGTAGTGCCATCTTTTTGATTGCTAACAAGGCCGATTTTTGAGAAGCTGTTTTGTTTACATATTTGTCCTAGTGCTTTTTCTGGTCTGGGTAAAACTCTGCAGGTTATTTGAAACAAAGTTGAATAATTTTCCGGATACTTAATATTTTTGGTTAATTTGATTTATATATACAATTCTGAACAAAGCATTTTTACATGGTGCGGAAATTTGATTGGCTATTTCTAGCCGATCAAAATGAAGCAAAATAGTTTCATTTCAAGATTTTGAGTTTGGCGGAATAAATGAAACGACCACGAACAAAACAAGCTAATTGAAATGCGCCTTTCTACCTGAAAAAAGTCCTTGTGTCAGCTGGTTAGGTCATTCCAAGCATTGTATAAAAGCATTAAATCAAATTAACGCAAAAGTTATAAATTAAAAGAGTTTACGACTTGGGACTTTTATATAAGTTAGTTGGTTACGATTTTTGTTTTGTATTCTGATTAAATCACATTGTTCAATTTGTACTCTGAGCTCTTTTTGGTGAAATATCGAGGGTGTTGGAGTTTGATCAATTGAATTAAAATGTTCTACCATGAAGCAGTGACAGCAATTTACTAAAAAAATTTATTGATAATCAAGTGTTTTTATGTCTGCTAAAAGCCAACATTTTGAGCCGGTTATATTTCGAGGGGTTTTTGCTTATGTTAATTTAGTATTGTTTTCATTTTTTTCTACTCTCAGTTGTTTCGAAAGTTTTCATTTTAATTTTGCAATCTATCCAGAAGAAAGCTATCAATAGTGCCTTCTCGAAGTTTTTACGCTTGCGATTAAACCGAAATATATAACTTTTTGGATAAACCACTAGTTCAACAGAATCACTTAGATCGTTTTACCTTTGGCTCAAATGAAATGAAAAGTTGGACTTAAATCGAGTGTGTACCAAAAAGCTAACGTACCTGCCAACAAGACAAAGGTCAATGATTCGAATCCGGTCAGGACCTTTTTTTGTTGTAAGCTTTTTGCCTGACTTCTGTTTGTCTGTTTTTTTAGTCCTTTCGGTGCCGCGGCTTTGAATTTGTCTAAAATTTAGGCTTTTTTAAACTCAAAATATAAACATTTCAGTGTATTCTGGTTTTGGGCAAGCAATTGAGTTCCTATGGTTTTGTCTTTGTTTTTTGCAAGTCCAAATTTTTTTAAAAGCTGTTCATTAAAAATAATTGGAAGTTAATTTCTTTATAAATTCAAGGAGTGTTCTCTGCATTTGGTGTAGTACTAACACGCATGCTGGAGACGGCATATCACAAGTTCAATTTCAGTCGAGGACCTGTTTCTCATGAAACTAAAAAATTATCGAATTTGTTAGATTTTCGTGTCAGTCGACTTAATTCCCAGAGCAAGGTTCGGTTTACTTTGAGCATTTCAAATGCTCTTTGTTAAGTTTTTTCAAATGCTCTTTGTTCTAATGGTGCACGTAATTTTGTTCCGGGAATTTTATCCGTTTTATACAACTTTTGTAATTTGTGACAAAAAAACGATTTTTTGAAAGTTTTTTTTTCAACTTTTGATGATAATCATAGTTTTTTTTGTATCGCAAAGGATGCGAAGCTCCACTTTGCCTCTGTGTTGAAACTTTGTTTCTCTCATTGCTATAAACTGGTAAAAATATGAAATTATGCTAGTAAGTTTTCCAGGGAGTGGACTTCTTCGCGAACAAGCAGAGTAATATATCATGCGATGTGCAACATTATCAGCGAGAGATCAGAATTGTTCAGTGTAGCAAGTTTTCCAAGCTCGAATGTTCACGCCATTGAAAAATTTACTTCAGATGGTGGAACCTGGCATTTTCGGACCCGGAATAATCCGGTAAACCGAATTTTGATATTCTTGCAGAGCATAGCTGGGATCATTTGCTCTCGTTCAATTTAATTTTTTTGTTCAAAATAGTCTTTAAAAGTAGGTTCTCGGAAATGTTGGAATTGAATTTGTTTTAATAAAATTAGTCCCGCACTTAATTAAGCAAAACAAAAATTAGAGCTTAATTCTTCGGAATATTTTTAGCCGATGGTTTTTCAACAAAGTTTCAGCCATTTTTTTTTTCACTTTCTTTGCATAAAAAGCGATGAGTGGAAATTTGTTAATAAATGAATCAAAGCCATGATCCGAAATAATTCGCCTGGCCAGAAATAATTTTGAGAAAATGGCTCTTAAACAGCTTTTTTTCTGAAGTCCGGTATATATTTTTGAAACGTAAGTAGTGCGAAGCTCCGCTTCACTTCTATGTGAAGTTACTATTATTTTTATGAGGTGTTTCATTTCGCGTTGTTGAAATACACTGAAATTAACGAAAATGCATTCTTAGAATTTAGCTGGAAGATGATTAGTGCTAAAATAAAGTTGAATGCTGCTTAAAGTTTTTGCCTACGAATACTAAGTACGCCAAAAAATGTAATTTTTGCTTGTGATTAGTAACTACGCCACAAACCTACTTAAAGTATTCACATTTTGGATCTTCAACTGAAATCATTGCATGTCATATGTCAAAAAGTTATGATTAAAAATGTCAAATCAATTGAAAAGGTTCCTGCTTTTTAGCTTGACATTTAAAGTACTTTTCATCCAAGTAGCAGATCGGTTGAGTAGCTTGCTATACTACAATTAAAGAATTAGTCTTTTGTGTAGAACTCGAAAAAGCTTTCGAAAAATTGGTAACTTTATGCATCATTGATTCGAAAACAGTACAAAATTAATAAACTACTTCTGAATTGAGAAAGTGGAACCAAGCATTCAGAGAAGAAACCAGTGTCTTTGTCAATGTGTACTAACCTTGTCTAAAAGCTTTTTCTTTTTAGTTTTTGCTTTTTGTAAAACTTATTTACCAACTTTTGTTAGAAAATTTTTTCTTAAATCCAGTTTCCTGTTTAGCTGTTTCAGTAAATTTTTGTTTTCTGAGACGCGTGTGGTGTTGTGTTTTTAAGTCCGTAAACGATCCAAATTCGATGTTTTTGGCCATAAATTAACTATATCATTATGCTTGGATCTGAAACTTTTAAAAATTAATCCGGTTCAAAAGAAGAGCTGAAAATTAGCCTTGAAGAAGTTTTCTCATTTTATGTTAATATTCTATTTTACGGGCCGTAAAAACAAAAAAAAAACAGTTTTTTTTTAAAATAGTTATTCCCATTAAAATATTTAACTACCCTTATTTCTTTGATTTTCTTTTTAAACCCAGCACACAATGGAAAACGAGAGCTATAGTTCTCCCTTTGTGGTTGACGCCCTTGGAGTTTTGTTCTACATATCTGCTTTTGTGGCTCTAGTGTCCAACGGTCTGATCGGAGCAGTGCTATTGAAACTGGGCATCAAAAGAGCTTCTCTGTGTTGTTTGCTGATCGTCACCATCACGGACTCTATCACAATTTTAATTACAACAGTGTGAGTTTGTCTAAGTTTCTTCGAATATAAATTTACCAGCTTTAAAATTCAAGTTTTTAAATTTATTTCTCTAACGAGCATTTATGCTGCAAAGGTTTTTTTGGTCTGTGAGCGCGTTTTAGTTAAGTTTTGGTATGCCGTTTCCAAGTATCCATGCTTGGGTGCAATCAGGGCTCTAGGATTTTCTCGAAGGTTCACCTGGTCTTAGGTCGTCCTAGCTTATTTTTCGAGCTCAATTTAAAACGGTATAAATATTCTATTTTGAAACTTTTTCGAAAAAATTTTGGCGCGTGACTCCTTTTCAATTTTAGTGTATACTGGCGCCAACGGTATCAGGGGGGTCGAGTTTCTGAGTGGTGAGGCAGATTCCCTCCTGTAAATCCGCTACTGCTTGGGGGAAAATTACAATAAATATTTATCAAAAAGGAAATTTTAATTTTTTTTTTGCGAAATCAGTCAATTATCTATTTGGTTCATTTTTTCAACATTTTTGTTTCGTTTAGGTCCACGTTTTACATTACTAGCAGAGTTTGCACATAGCTAGCCAATTTTTCTTCATTGTAGGACATCCAGTAATATTTCTCTGGGGTAAGAAATCATGGTCTGAGCCAAGACTCCTCCAATTGGTCCTCCATTTTAATTGGTTACAAATTGACATATTGTTTTTACCCTTGCGATAAGCAAAAAATTTTCAATTGGGTACTAGACTTATTTTCCCGTAAATAATTCTGTTCACAGAATGGTCCATTTAGTATGAATGGTAAATTTCACCAATGCTGACATGCTCAGTTTCTAGAAATCAAAAAAAAACTACCATCATTTAGGCAGTAGTTAAGGGAAGTGTGTTTCAGTTATTAGCTTTTTTTTTCAAATGATTTTCTTGATTTTTTTTGTATTCGTGGTTTTTATCCTAAATTACATCGGCTCATTTTCCTTTTTTAAAATGCACTTTGCGTTATCTGATACGTTTTTTGGGCTTAGTTTCCAAAGCATAGGTTTTTTATTGATTTAAGCAGTTTTTACTATTATTGAAAATTCTGTAAATTGCAGTTTTTATGATACTTTTTTCGATTGAATGGTTTTGGCTTATGTTGATTTTCATCAGTCAAATTATGTTGCGTATTTTCCAGGGTGAAATGCATTTTTATGCTTTTATGTGTTTCGTTAAAATTTTCAAAGCTTTATAGTTCAAAATTTTCTTACAAGAAAATTTTTTTGGCTCAAGTTTTTCTCGTTTTTGTTCAATTCTATTCGCAAATCTTATCGTGTTTCAATTTATTGTTTTACTTTGTTAAAGATAAAAACTTATCGGAAGACAAAAAACAAAACAGTACACTTCTTGTACACTATAACTGAGCTTGTTTTGTTTGTCCAGCTATTCTTCTACGATGTGTCTAGCGGCTAAAAAACCTCTGTTTTTTGCATTTTCGTTGCCTTGTTGTAAATTAGCATTGTGTTATTGTAACGTAGCCTGGGTGTGATTTGAATGATAAACTTCCTTGATGATAAAAAAATTTAAATGCTAAAACTAATTGAATTCAAAAGTTCTTTTGAAAATTTGGTTGAAAATTTGCTGGATTTGTATTACATCAGCTTCCAAAGCAAATGCGAGGCTAATCAAAAACCAACCAAAACTTTGCTTTGCAAAATTATTCCCAGTGCTTAGAAAATTTCAGTTTCACATGAAGTTTTTTAATCAAAATGGATGTCATCGCGGGGTATATAATTCAGTCAAAACATACGTCATACGCATATCTTCAAAAATTTTCGTACACTTCAATTGTCTTTATTTTGTTGTTGCAACTTGTTTAATTTCCTGTAATTTTCTCTTCACAGAAAGATGAAATGTTTTCGCAACAATATGATACTAATTTGGTAAGGAAACGTTGTTAGCCATCGGGCAATGATCCAGAAAAAAATGTCATGTATTTTAAAATTTGCTGTTCCGACTATCCCCTTATTGTTACAAGTTTTGTTGTCAACTAATTGCTACCTTAAGAAAATTTACAAAATTCAGGTAGCCGTTTTTCTTATCACCTGGCGCTGTGTTTATTTAGTCTTTGTGACAATTTTTTTAAAAGTTCACGTGTTTAAGAAAAAACATACGTTTTCAATGATTTGTCAAACTGAAAACTGTCAATTTTTATTTCTTCTGAAACATTTCAACCTGTTGTAGATTCAAAAGGTTCAAACAAACAATGAATCTTTTTGACATTTGACTATTGTATTGTATTTGTTCTTATCGTATTAGTTTCTACAATTATAGGTTATTTTCTTCAGAAAACTTCACAATTTTCCATTCTATTTTCCTTTAACTTATTTTGTTTAGTTTGTTCATTTTTTTTTCTCAAAATTCAAACTTAACGCGTAAAAGGACGATTTTGTAGAAGCTCCGAAAGTTTACACGCATTAAATTTTAAGCGCACACAATTTGTTTTTTAATTTTCAATTTTTATTGTTTTGCGCCTTTTTCATTGGAATTTTCCTATTTCGAGTTCAATTTCAAGTAATGTTAAAATAGCTAGAAAGCAATTATTTTGTCTAAAGTGAAGCTGGATATTGTTTGCTGAAAAAACTTAGTTTAAATATTTTTAAACAAAATTATAATCGCGTTTTTAAAAATTTTAGTTTGAAGTTCACTGTTTTTTTAGTATGTTCACGGTAGTTAAAACAGTTGGAAAAATTGAGCACAAAGTTTTTTCTTTTTCTTCTCCTCCAATGCTTTGTTTTTTTTTTAAATTTTTGAATTATTGATTTTCGTTGTTTCGAACGTTTTAGGCGCAGCGACGATTTCAAGATCTGTTTTACTGTGTTTATAATCAGATATGTGTTTATCTCAGTGTTAAAAAACTTCAAATATATTCACATAATTTTGTTGCAACTATTGAGGTGGTCGGCACTTTATAAACTTTTTTGCAAAGCAACCGACTGTTTTCTTTAAATTCATACTTCGACAACACATATCATTGTCACCGAAGACTAACAACAGAATGCAGCGCTTTCCATTACACAGATGATTGTTTCGACTTGAAGGAACTTTTGCGCTCTCAGTGATTGTTCCGACTTTCGAAGAAAACTCTGAATATATAAGCCTGGTGATTTTTTTTTTGTCAATTTTCGGCAATAAAATTACATTTTTTATCAAGGTTTTCATGCCCCACTAAGATATTTACTCCCTGAAATTCAATTCAAAAAAGTTTTTTTATCTCCGATCTTTTTTTTCAAAGTTTTGGGAGTTTAAAAATTGCCAGTTTGACCATGCTATGCACTGATTTATGCGCTTTGAAAATTTTAATCATAATCCTGAAGAAATTTTTATGCTTGGCGAATTATTAATCACAAGAAAACTGTTCCAAACTGAACTGAGGCTAGTTAATCGGTCGTATTAATTTTGTACGACACAAAGTTTCTTACTTGATCTTTGATATTGTCAAAAATTGTTTGTTTTTCAATATTTTCTTTTCCCGCAAACTATTCGATATGGATTAAGGGACAGTCTCAAATTGGGTGGAGTGTAACAAAAAGTGAAGAGAACATTTTTTGCTCAGGTAAAGTTCATTTTTCAACCAACTGTTTGCTATATCGATCTGAAAAATTATATTGCTCTGTACTCAAAATTGAAAAGTTATTTTACCTTTGGTTACAGTTAGCATTTTTTTGTGGGAGTAAAAATTGGCTGTTTCGGTGAACTTGGGATGACTAATGCTTGCTTTATTTTTTTAAACGCATTGCAGCCGCAAAAAATACAGAAATTAATTTAAAATGAATTGCAGCGTTAAAATTGAATCAAGTATCAACTGGATGCGGAAAGTGCCTTACCTATATCGTAGTATGCATGGGGGAAGATTTTAAGTATCGGAAAGTTTTATTTTAAAAAATTCTGGAAAAACTTTCAACTTCACTCAAGCCAATTTTACTTCAGCTGAATTAAATAGCGTTCGGAACCTCGAGATTTTGCTTCAATCCAATCAATCTTGCTTAATGGATTACTCCGATGTCCAAAGATTGATCGGATGAAAGCAAAATCTCGAGGTTCTCACCGCTCTTTATTTCATCTGAAGTAAAATTGGTTTAAGTGAAATTAACCAAATTCTATTCAGCACTTAATTGAGAGCTCTGCTAAACAGGGGCCTGTAAATGGTAGATTTAAACATGCGGGCTTCAATTGTTCAGTCCTTATCTTCCCCCAAAAGTTTTGCGGTGCAGGCCAATACGTTTGCGTTAACCGCAGGCCAATAAGTTTGCTTCAACCCCTCAAAACTAATTACCCTTGTACCCTTGCAAGAACAAACGTCTTGTAATCGAACTAGACTTTGTTCTGTTAGTTGTTTTTTAAATGAACCATAACAACTGCAACAACTGCGAGGCTTTTTCTCAGTAGGCTTATAGGTAACGCATGTGCCTTTGTAGCCTAAGGTTTGGGGTTTGAGTCCCGGTCAGACCTTGTTTTTTTAGCATGTATGGAATCGAAAGTTTTTTTCCGGGAAAAAGTGAATAGTCAGATTTTCATTAGTCTGCTGATTTTTTTGGGCCAAATTGCTACACCAGCGAATTTTTTTCAGCAATTTTTATCGTAGATGCACGTGTTTTTTTAAACTTACTGCTGTATTTGGAAAATTGATATTCATTCGTTGCATATTTTTCTTGATTTTCCTTTTTGGTTTTTTGTTTTAAACTTTTATTCAAACAAAATAGTTTTGGCAATTTTTTGTCTTAGCTTTGGTACCATTCAATCCGTAAAATAATTTTTGTTTAGAAATAAAGTTTGGGAACAATTTTTCGGCTCCAACGAGTTCTGCAATTACCTTATGTGGATCAATTTCACTTCGGCGATCGTTGCTCAGAACGAGCTGGTGTTACTGGCATTGGACCGATATCTCTCAGTCTCAAATATCAACAGATACGAACAGAAACTCATGCACAAAATTTGGTATCCGGTGGGACTTTTGATTTTGAACCTTCTCATCAGCGGAACTGCAATGATAGGCAGGGCGACTATTCTACAAAAAATGTGCTCATTTTACTACATTTTTTGTTTTATTGCCACGAGTGAAACATCTTTCGACATCAACGAATAAAACAAATCGAGAGTTTTTAAAAAAGATGAGTTTTTGGTTGAATTCCACGATTTCGAAAGGTGACGCATTAAAAATTTAAAGTTCGCGATATCAAAGATTTTTACCTATATAAAAAAAACCTTTAAAAAATATAGTAAATAGTTTCTGCGGAAGCAGCAGGAAACGTTGCGACTGCAGCAATCAATCTTAGTTCAAAAGAAAAAATAAAAAAAAATTTTAAAAAATTCAGCATGCTTTACTACATTTTTTGTTGTAACGCTTAAATTAGAAGACTAGTCTGCCAGGAAGACGGAGTGTTTTCCTTAGTTTCCCTTGTAATCTGAATAGCATTGCTGAAATAGTTTTATTCGATAGCAATGTCAATAAAGCTCTCTTAGAGGTACTTTGAAATCGCGTGAAAACATTCAAGTCATATTTTCTTTTAATTGAAATTTAATAGATATTGTATCTAAAATAGCAGCCCTGCTGGCTGACAGGATTTATCTTTTTAATGGAGTTGGATCAAATAACGTCCGCATGTGTCATGAAAACAGATGAAATGACCTCCAAGTATTTCAAACTGGCATACGTATTCTTCGTCAGTCTCGGCGTATATTTCCTTTTCCCCGTCGTCACAATAGTAGCTTTGTTACACGCTATCCGTAGACAACTAAGGTGAGTTGTTTCCAATGTTTTTTAAGTATCCCCCCTCAAATGAGAAAAATGAATTGCAAGTTAATTGCTTAGCATGTGCTCAACTTTTGAGTTGTTCCTATGAGGGTTGCGTATTCTATAGTGGGGCCAAAGGGAAGGTGGGGGGGGGGGGGTGGTTAGAGAATAAGTCTTCAGTTATGGAATAAAGTCTTCAGTTATGTCTAAAACTCGTAATTTTGGGCTAACGTGACTTGTGAGTTATAACCGATGGTCTTAAGTCATAGAGTAATTTCGGATAGGGTACACCGTCTGCTCGTCACGCTATCTTATTTTCGGCCGGATAGATTCGTGCAACTTCTTAGTCTAATACCGATCCTAATCTTACTCTTATACTATTCTAGTCTCAGGTTGTTTAACTAGTCTCTGCTAGGCTCAATAGATCTAGGGTATACTGGTTTATTGCGGCTGCTGAAGTTCTCTTGGAGAGGCAACTAATTTCTAAGTTAAATTCAAATCTCTCTGGTGCTGAAATTACAAGTAATTCCAGCACTTACAAATAAGTGGGTTGTTAGTTTGATGGATCATGATTGGTTAATATTAAATACTTTACAGTGGTAAAATATCTAATTTATCCAATCATAAAATGTAGTTTAGATCAGGTTCCACCCATCCGGGTTTTACAGAGTTTTTTAGAATAGTTTTTCTGCAATTCAAAGGATGGATGATGGACGTTGGTATTTGGCGAACATCATATTTCTTCTGGGTTCTCCTGTTAGAGAAGTTCCAGGATCAATCGTTGTGTCTTCTTATGACAACGACTGGGTTTTCTCAACAAAATCAAATCTGATTTCAGAATGGTTTGCTATGACAGGTTTTTCTGTTTCATGTAGAGAACTTCTTTTGTGTTCAAACTAGTCTGGGAATGGCGTGGAAATTGTGCGTGGAGGGGATGCCTGATTACTCGGATCTGTACGTATACTTGAGAATCGAGGTGGTCATTGGTCTAGTTCAATGAAGTCCTTTTCTGCGAAGTCAAGTCGTACTCTAAATCCTTTGAGTTGTGATTGTGGACGGCATATTGATTGTGGTTGGCCATTCTTTTTCGAGTGTAGTGGGGTCCTTTTGTCTTTGGATGTTCGTCTTTGGTGTTGTATGCTGATCTATATACTGCAAGGTATAATTTACATTTTATAAAATTTCTATTAGTTCGGTGTTTTAATTATGATTTTGGTTAGTTGTTTTCACAAAAGCTTTTTGTTTTAGTTCGGTTATTTTGAAGAGTTACTCACCCTTGAGTACCTCTTATTAAAAATAGAAGTGTGGTCACAAAGCGTGGATGTAGCGCGGTGGGTTAGGCCGGCTATAGAGCATGCTCAGGACGTCCTCTCTGGTGGGTTAGGCCAGGAGTGGGAGTATGATTTCGTGCGGTTTCTGTGAGAGGTCCTGTTATGTGATAACGTTTTATGTTGGGTTTATTATGGTTTTTCTTATGTTTCGTTGGTTGTGTCCTTTTTTCAAAAATCAAATTGTTTTTGGTATGGGTTTGTCTTTCGACTTTTTTTGTGTTTTATTATTTCTTTCTTAGACTTTATAATAGTCTTCAAAAGAATAAATTATCCAGTTTTAAACTGGGTTAATCCGGTTTGGGTACCGTTGGTTTCCTTTTCTTAGTCATGCTATTATTCTATGTGTTGTGGTGTCTAGTAAGCTGCGTTGGTTAGTTTTGTTTAGTATATAATTCCTTCCCAACCGGGTTAAAGGAAAGTTTGAAACTTGTTATCGTGTGTTAGAGTTGTTGAGTGTGAAAACTTAAAACTGAAATTCATTATTTAAACAATTCTTCGTGGGCGAGCTGTGCGAGTTTGGATAGAATTCTTGTGCGAGTGAATGAAAATATCAAAAGGTTAGTACTGCATTTTCGTTTTATCAATTTACTACTTAGAATTTCAATTTTACTGCTAGTTTTTTGGGGAAAAATTAAGTTACAAATTTTCATCATTATTAGAATTACTGCTTTTAGAGAAATAATTTATAAATTAATTTACTACATTGGTACGATTTTTATTGAATTTATCTAGTGCAAAATATTAATAGAGTTTTGAAGAATTTGAAGAAGTTTTCTATTTTTTATTTTTCTTTTGTGTAATTTGTAGGTGATCGTGGGATGAAGACTAAAAATCTAAATAAGACATGGATAAGAATGGTTAGTATTTATTTCAAATTTATTAGTGAAGAATATGATAAATTATACTTACCTGTTAGTCGTCGGGGAAAAATCAGTGGGGGAAGATGTCGTGTATTATGTCGGAATTTGTTAGTAATTTTGCTAGTATGCGAATGATGTTTTTAGTTTGAAGCAGTGGCCAAAGCAATTGAAGTGCTTTAATAGTTTTTAGTTCTTCAGTGCCAACTGCAAACTCATAAGGTGTGTTTTGGATGAGATTATATAATTTGTGATTGTATTTAGTGTTGTGAATGAATTCTAATATCGGGATTTCTATAGGTTGGATAAATTCATGTGGGATAAGGAAGGGTCTGGATTCTTCTGCGTTGAAGGTCTTCGTGATGGGACAAAAAATATACATTTGGGTTATGGGATCATAATTGCGAAGAATACCGTGAAGGTTAGTATCTTTGATGCAATATGTGAAGTTAAGAAAAAATGGTGATGTGTATTTAGAGTTAATAAATTGAAAACGGTGGTGTGGTTGTCTTGATGGAGTGTGTAGATCAAAATGATTTTGTATGAAGCGATAATATGTATATGTGTGGGTTTGTTTAGTGCGTAACATAATGTCGTGTGAGCAGTGCAAATCGCGTTCATGTGGTGCAAGGAAATTAAAGGTTAGTGAAAATAATTGAAATCTTTCTTTAAAACTTTCGTAAGCTTGTGTGTCGGTTAGTGCTTCAGAAATGACGTGGTCGAATTTGCGATCAAATATATTGAGTGTAAATACATATGGTGTTTTTATGAAGAATTTTTCTGTGATTTGTGGGTTAGCGAAACGATCATCATCTAAAAATAGGTCTTGGTTAGCTCGGATGATGTTGTGATCGTAATATTCTAGCGTATATTCGTTTGCTCGGGGTGCAGTGTATGTTTTTAGTGACTTTTTATATCCTATATAAGTAAATTGTCTATGTGTTAGTGGTGTGGTGAGTCGATATAGCATATCTTGATTTCTTTCTATATCGATGTGAGTATTAGATAAAGGTAGGCAAAGGGGGTTAATAAAATGATAATATGATGTTCAATGAAGTGTAGGCATTAAAACATAATCATCTACAAAACTACGTGTGTCGTTAGTGTCATGAGGGGTGTTTAAAGTATATTGTGGAAAGGAAGGTAGGGTGATTGCTAAAAAATCTTTCGTGTTAGTGTGATTTGGATGATTAATATATTCACGGGCTGTTCCTGGTTTTGTTGGAAATGGATGGTTTGGAAATTTTCTTTTGAAAGTGCGATAAGCTCTATTAGTGCTATTTGATGATTCGGTGGATGTGGATGATGGTGCTAATGATGCGGTATAAGCTGAAGAGGGTGTAGGGGTAGGTGGGTTTGATGATTCTATTGTGGATGAAATCTGATTTATAGTGGGGTTTTCAAGGTGGAAGGGTTGTTGTTGTAGGGTGATAAAATTATCTAGTTCCTGGGAGATTTGGGGAGTATCTGGAGAATTGGATGATCGGTCTGAATGAAATGAAGAGTAGGTTGGGGTGACTTGTGAAGCATAAGAGGGTGTAGAAATGGATGGGAGTGGGTTATTTGGTGGGATTGGTTGAAAAGGGGGTTTTGAAAAAACTGAGGAGTTGGTTTGAAAATTATTGGATGGAGATGGTTCAGAGTCTGCAAATTCATCAGGGGTTTCAATATTTGGGTTATTGAGTTGTGAAATGGAGTATAAAACTGGGATATGTGAATTAGTGTCTGAATTCATGCCTGATGTTACATTATTGGTTGGGAAATCGGGTGGCGGGAAAGCAAAAAGTGGAATTATTGTAATTGGAGTGTTGAGGTTGGTTGGGTGGGAATTTGAGCGGTGTAGGGATCCAAGTTGTCGGCTCATCGTGGGCTAAAAAAATTATTATTTTGAGACTGAAAAGCGGTGGTATGGGGTTGTTCTATAATTTGTTCATATGTATTTTCATCTAGTGAATGATGTGTCATTATATGTTGAATGGGACTTTGTGATATGGTTGGTCTAAAATTTGGATTATGTGTTATTGCTAAATTTCGAAAATTTCGTGGGACTAGAGATAATGGATGGTTATTTGGTAGGGGTGGTAACTGTGGTGCGGTGGGCGTTATTTCTACATTGTTATGTTCTTCGTCATATGTGTTCTGTCTTGTTGCTATTTTTGTGTTGTATTCTTTTATTTGTGCGTCTAAAAGAATTTTGTTTATTGATGATGAAAAAATTCCAAAAAATCCTGCAAATAGTATGCGTGCTACACTTGCTTGTCTATTTACTTGTGTGTGTATAGCGCATGTATTATAGATTCCTTTCAAAAGTGAAAAAAGAAATCCTATAAAGTTAAACATTGCGCATAAAATAGTTAATTTTTTTAAGATGTAATAGGGCCATCCTAGAAAATCAAGAATTTCATTTTTGAGTGTAACAAAGCTAAAAATATTTATAGGTGAGATATCTTGTGGTCGGTATTTTTCACCGTTTAGATATATATAGTCTTTAATGTCTTTAAAATATCGGCTATAGTCTTGTGTATAAATATCTGCAAATCCTGCGGTTTCGGCAAGTTTGCGTAAGTTTTGGTCAATTGATTGTCTTTGTATAGTGTCCATTTGTGTTAATAATTCTTGGAATTGTTGTGTTCTAATGTGATGTTGGATATCGGATTTTGAATATATTCCAATTGACTGTAGGTCAATATTTGGGTTTCGAGCAATAGCTCTAATGCTTTCAGGTGAAGATTTGTTGAGTGATTGCATTAATGTGGGATATGGGGTAAGAAGGTAATATTTATCTTCATCAGGGTTCAGTTGTACTACATTCTGGCTATTTTCTGATCCACATGGGACTGCGGTATCCCAGAAGTAGGTTCGTCTTGAAAGTGTGTCAACGAAATGTACTTTATTCTTATAAAAGATAGGGATTCTTTTATAGCATCGTTTACCTTCAAAAACATACAGTGGTGATACTTTTTTGGTACAGGTATAGAACCATAAAATGTTTCCTTCATAGTCTAAAAAATTTGATCTATTTCCTGATAGTAAAAATCCTGCGTAGGGTATTTTTAATACTGCTAGTGCAAGTGATTGTAGGATTTGTGTCCTTTCTAATTCGCATAGTTGGTGAAGTGTTTCTAATTCAGAGAGTGACATTTCTTGAAAAATTCGGCTAATTGTGTAGTCTAATTTCATATCTAAGTGAATATCATAGTAGATATTACCGAAATATGTACTATTCATTAGTGATAGTTCTTGTAAACGTGTGCTTCTAGTGTCATGGGGCTTTAGATGTCCACCAGGTTGACCTTTACTTTTTTGAAAATCAACTGGTATATATGATGTTCCTTCGTTTATAGGGTGACTTGTGGCGTATGGGTCGATTTTTACTTTTCCAGTGGTCATGTCGAATCCTTTCTCGTATTCAACTAATATTTCGGAGTATTGTGTTTTGTGAAGTGGATTTCTGTATTTACATGCAAGTTCTGTTTCTTGATATATTTGAAAACGTGTCAATTTATTTTCTATATTGTGTATGTTTCTAAAATTAGAACTTTGTTTTCGTGATGGATTTACTTGTTCATATGGGATTGATTGTATAAAATATTTTTCGGGAAATTTTATCATACGAGCGTGTATTTTTGCTACTTGAAATGTTGTACATGTGTCTTCGGGGAACCAAACAATTGTTGCTTGTGTTCGTGTTGTAGGGTCACAATAGCCTTGATCGTTTTTACAGGGTAATCTAATTCCTTGATAGATCATTGTGTTGTCAGATAAATCGCGTGTGAGTTGTATTTTTTCGAGTTGTATTTTCCAATCGAAAAACATTATTTCTTGATATCCTTTATTTTTTGTGTCTGCTTTGCAGTTTGATGGGTTATTTATACCAATGTGTGGTATCCAGTGTTTATCGTGTATGTCATAAGTTAATCTTCCGTGTGCGCCGTTGTATGGGTATTTTTCATCTAGTTTTATATGTCCTTGATATCTTTCAAGTTCTGCTTGATGTACAGAATCTGCAAAAACTTGGAAATATACTAATTTTCTATCTGTGTTTTTATTTCTTGTGATATTTAGTCTGAGTAACTCGTTTTTACAATCTTCGGGGTTGAGATGTAAAAGTCGTTCGATATTACTCTGGTAGAATGATTCGTGGTCAAGTCGGTTTTTATTTCCATTTGAGACTTGTGAACAATGTACTTTCTTTTCAGAAAATGTTGCTGTGAATTTATATCTTGTGACTGTTGTTGCTCGGGCTTTTGAATAAAGTGTCGCTATTACATTTGTAGTTTCTATAGCTTGTGGTTCTGTTTCGCATTGTGATACTTGATTTATTGCATACTTGTGTAGTATATTTTCTTCACAATCGTAATGTGTTACTAATAAATCTTGGGGTCCTGTGCGGGCGGAAGGGTTTATATTCTGATTGGAGATTACTAGAAAAAAGAGTTGGAGAAAAATCAATATTTTTAGAATATACATGTGTATGATAATCCTGAGTATGGGTTATAAAATGTGATGTAACCAATTGTCTTTTTGGTATATCTGTCGTATTTGTATACTACTTCAGTTGTTATAAATGGTGGTGGTAGTGATTGAGCTGTTATATTTGGTGGGTTTAATGGGTAGGGATGTTGAGTAATGTTGTTTAGTTTAACCGTGATTTCAAATTTTAATTGTAGACTATTTTGTTCGAGTATTTGGATGTTATGATCACGAATGTCTTCGTGGATGTCTTGTCGATATTGTAGTCTATTAAGTGCCCAGTTGTGGAGTCGGTTACTTTCTGGGTGTTGTCCAAATAATGGTGGAGGTGCTGTGAATGTATTCCAGTCTAGTCTTAGAGGAATATTTGTTGATGATTGTTCTCGATATCTAGCGTCGAGGTTATTTGGGAAATTTAAGTTAAAAGGTGGTGGTGAAATCTGGCTTATTGATGGTGTTGATGGTAGTGATAATGTTTCTGGTAGTGATGAGGATGTTGTTGTATCCGTAGAAATATCTATTGGATCATTGATTAAATTTGGTTCACCTTGTGTGAATGAATGTGTTGTCCAATATGGTAGTCGTGATGTTTGGTTTGTGGGGTTAAAGGGATTTTCACGAATTTGTTCAGATGTTGGTGTTGAACCTAAGTAATCTGAGGGTAGGCTTGAGGTGCTACGTTGTGAAAGAAGCGTAGGGATTTCTGGTAATATACCAATGGGGTTTTCTGGAGTACTTTGTGATGGGGATTGAGGTATATCAAAATGAACTCGAGGAGTTTGAAAATTTCTGTTTCGTCGAGGATGTATAATTTGTCTATTTATTTCGACTGTATTTTGGTTTTGACTAGGATTTCGTATTCTACTTAATTCTTGTGGTAGTGTTGGGTATAAGTTATATGTTGGTTCGCTTAGAGGTGCTTGTCGTTGAACTGGTTCTAGTGGTTCAGATAAGCGAGCGTGTCGTTCTTCAAAGGTATATGGGTTATCTTGAAAGGAAATTCGTGTGGATGTTTGGGGGTTTTGGGTAGTTGAAGGTGGTGTTGGGTTATCTTGGGATGATGTCGGTGAAGACTGACTGAGTGATTGTTGGTTAGCAATTTTTGATGGTTTTTTATTTATTCTTTTAGTGGAAAAGTTTATGTTTATTATAGTATTCTTCTAGAAAAAGAATTAGGAGGATTGTTGCTAGGGCGAATGTGATGATTGATTTTTTTATACATTTGCACATTGTCAAGATGAGGGATGATAGAAATGTTATAAAAATTACAAATAGTAAAAAAATATCTGTTCTACTAAAAATGGTTCGTATCATTTAGATAAGTTTTGTGAATCGTACCTGTGAATATAGTCAATAGCTTTCAAAAGATGGAGGTATAGTTCAAATATGGAATAGAAAATTTAAAAAATATTGCAAAAAATGATTAAGATTATTACAAAAGATTCAAAGGTATCAAAAAGAAATATGATTAATAGTTTAAATATCGTTAAAAAGTTTATGAGAATGTTAAGAATTATGTTGACTGGTCGAGAGAAGAGCTTTTAAGAATTGGCTTCTCGATCGAATATTTTTTGGTGTTTGGGGCAATTTTCAAGTGTGGTCGAATTATTTATTGGTTTTTTGACAAGTGGGTTGAGTTTTGTGAAAAGTTGTTGGGGGCAAATTTTATTGTGATCGGGAGGTCTTCTTTTTCTTTATTTTTATTTGTCAAATGATCTGGGGTATTTTTGAGATTTTTATACTTTAGGCTAATTAAAATGGTCGTTCTTTTACGTTAGGCTAATTTAACATATTTGTTTGGGGGGTATTTGAGGTCTGAGTTGGGGAAATATTGTTGATCTTTGGTTTATTAGATAAGGGAGGGTTATGATATTATGGTGATATTTATTTTAGTTGTCAAGTTGGAATGGTTTGCTTATTTTTGACCTGGAGGTCGCAAAGTTATAGTTATAGATATGCCTGGAGTTTTAATATCTTTCGTCTAGTTGATTTGTGTTATAGTTAGAGAAGGTGACGGATTGGATGAATCCTATTGGCTAATTATGAACTAGAGTCGCTGCGTGTTTATCAGCATGTTATTTTGAAAAATGAAAGTTCAAAAGATTTCAGAGGTGCAAAGATTATGAAATATAATATTAAAGCTGTTTTTGAAATTCGACTTTCCTTAATATTTTAGATTGTGGGATGAATGTTTTATAGTTTTTACGTGGTTGGTTTCTAAGTCGTGATGACTCTCTATGTTCTGATTTGTCGATTTGTTCTTGGGGTTTTATTTTTTCTGTCAATTTTCTATTTTTTCTTTCTTTTTGAGGTATATTTTGATCTAGCTTTTTTGTATTGTTTTTTGTTGTAGTTGATTTTGTATTTTGATTTTCGAGATGAATGTCATGTTGTTCTTTTGTTTTATTCTCCGTATGTGGGTTATTTTGAATAACTTTTAAACCTGTGAAAGAATATGATTGAGTTAGTTCGCGTAGTGCGTTTTCTTTTGGGTAATAAGGTAATAGATTGTTTCGATGTTGAACAAATTCTTTTTTATCTGAGTCGGTGATTTTATATGTGACATCAGTGGGTTTGGCAATTATTTGGTATGGATCTTTACGAAGGGGTTGTAATTTTTTAGAGATTCCTTTTTGAGTGTTAAAATTGGGTATTAAAACAAATGTTCCAATTTTTAAATCGGAGGCTGGTGTAAAGCGTGAATTTATTTGTTCATTAATGTTTTGCCTTTGTAACAACTTTTTTGTTACTTTTTGGTAAATTTGATTGTGCTTTTTATCTCTATTTAAAATCCATTCGGTGTGTTTACCGGAGGCTAATTTAGGAATTTGTGGGTGATGAAAATGATCTTCATCGTGTGTGTGTAAAGGTAGGTTATAACAAATTGAGTCTTTATTCGGTTGGCAATTACTTTGTGCATTTTTATGAGAGTTTGCTGTAAACATAATTGGTTTGCGTGGCTTTTGATTAAAAACCATTTCATATGGTGACATTTCTAGAGTTGTCGTGATTTGTGAATTATATGCTAAGGGAAATAGTTTTACATCTGCTGACCATTCGGTGTATCTTGTATCATTTCCATTGATGATACATCTAAGATATTCTTGTAGTGAACGGTTCATACCTTCGACTAAGCCGTTTGTCCAAGGTGCGTGAGATGTACGTGGTTTGTGTTTGATGTTATATAAATGACATAGTGTGATGATTTCATTATTTATGAATTCCGTACCGTTGTCTGTAACTAAAATTTCTGGTAGTCCGAATTTGGCTATCCAGTGTTCATAAAGTGTTGAACGTAAGCGTAATAAGCGTTACAATGTGGTACTGGGTTAAGTGCTACATAATGTGTAAATGCGTCAACAATTACCATAATGTAGGAGTTTCCTTCGGATGATGGTGAAATTGGTCCTTTTGTATCAACTGAAATACGGTGGTTAAAGTACAAACTTTGTCCTTTAAAGTCTTGTTTTTGTGCTATTTGTTTTTGATTTGGATAAGGTTTATTTAGCTGACATACTATACAATCATTGCATAGTACTTTTATCCAAATTGGTGCATTTGGAAAATAAAAGTTTTGTATGAAATTTGAATATGTTTTCTCTGATCCAGAGTGTCCTTTAATGTTTTGTGTATGTGAGATATTAAAAGCTATGAGAATCATACTTAAAGGGAGACAGGGAACTGTAAATTCATTTAATTGGTAATCTAGAAGGTCTGTGTTTTCATTAATTGTTGTATTATTAAATTTTCGAAAATATCGGAGGAGTGTTTTATTTCCTAATATTGTTGTATCTGCCTTTACGGGTTTAGTTTTATATTTGTGGCATGATTTTAGTTGTCTAATTATTGGGTCAAGATTTTGATATTGTTTCAATGTATTAATTGTAATTTTATCTGTTGGGGGGAGAAAAATGTTTTCTATTTCTAATTTAGATAAAGGAATTGTATCAAGTGGGTCATGGAGGTCAAAAACTTGATTTATTGTGTATTTTGAATCGTTTGTTTGTGGTCCTGATAAATTTATTTTATCAGTTAGATTTTCTTTTTCAATTAACGGAAAAAAGTTTTTTTTATGCGGGTGTTGTTTTACTCTTTTTTGTTGGGTGTTATTTTTTATCCATTGTGAATATGGAATTGGTTTAAAAGTTGATGTTCCAAGTAGATCAACTTCGTAGTGGTTATTTTGGCAATCTAAATAAAGTGGGAAGTGTTGTAGATTATTTATTTGTGATTGTTCAACGTCAGTTTTTACTGCATATTTGCATTCTAGTTGGGGTGATGTTTCCTTTTCTGCAAGGTAGAGTTTTATATTTTTGGGTATTTCAACTGTAGTTTTACGTGTAAGTAATTCAGGTGGTGTATTTCGGCTTAAAGTGTCTGGTAATGCAAGATTTTTTCCTGCTGTCCAAACTATATATAAGTTTGGGAATTTCATTAGAATTAATTGAAATCTATAAACTCGGTGATTTGGATTAGATTTTTGTGTAAAGAGAAAAATGATTGGTTTGTGATCTGTGAATAGAACTGTTAGATGTTTTGATCCAAGTATCAGAAATTCATATTCTGTTAGTGTATATATTATGACTGTACATTCTCTCATTAGAGTTGAGAGTCGTAGCTCTGCTTGAGTGAATAATCGACAATTTGCTGATATAAGATTCATTTTGTTTGTGCCATTGTGTGATTGTAATAATGCTGCGCCGATGACAAAATTCGAAGCATCGCACATTGCATAGAATGGTTGATTTGGATCTGGAATTGTATTCGAAATTTGTTCAGTTAGGAGTTTTTTAATTTCTTCAAATTGTGCTTGATGTTCTGTGTTCCATTCAAAATTATTCTGTTGTCTAAGTATATTATAGAATGGTCTTAGGTATAATTGCATTTTATAGACATATTTGCTTAAAAAATTTAACATTCCAAGGAATTCTTGGATTTTCTTTTTGTTTGTTGGTGGTTGGAGCTTCTGAATAGCATCAATGCGTGATTTTAATGGAGTGATTGTTTTTCTTTCTATATTGCGTCCTAAGAATTTAACTCGTGTTAAAAAGAAGTGTGAATTATCGGGGGCGGCCTTCAGATTTTCGTTCTGAAGTATTTTGTGATAGTGTTCTAAAACATTAAACATTTCTTCTTTTGTCTGTGATTGCATAAAAACATCGTCTAAATAGGTGATTGCGTTTTTCTTGAGTATTAGTGGTCTAAAAATTTTGCTCATAAAAGCTGAAAATGCTGCTGGTCCTATGGATATTCCATAGAATAGGCGGTTGAATTCATATTGCTGATTTCCGATAACAAATTGTGTTAAGCGTCGCGATTGTTCATCTAGTGGCATTTGATTATATGCACTATTCATATCTGCGGTTGTAAAGTATTTTCCGTTTATTTTTGTTAAAATAACTTGTATTGGTTCAATAGGCCAATTGCATTTTGATTCGTCTATTAGTGAATTAAGATATCTAGCGTCTAGAACTATTTTTAATGATTCTCCTTTTGCTAGGATGATAACAGGGTTGATAAATGTGTTACCTTTTGGTTGTTCTTCTTTGTTTACCGGTGATGTAATTTTGTATTCTTCTAAAATATCGAGTAATCTGTTCACTTTATCGTGTAAATGAATTGGTACTTTACTTGCTCTTTGTTTTTTGAAAACTGCGTCAGGTTTTAATGGGAGATGTAGTGATGAACTAATTTTGCCAACATCAAATTTGGATGTTGCATAGACTGATGAATATTTTATTAGCTGTTTGGCTAACTTATCAAATTCGTCTTGTGTTATTTGTGAATGTTGGAAGTTAAACATTGTTAAAAATTTCTGTTGATTCTCTGTATAGTTATTTATGTTGAATGTAGGTTTGAAATATGGGGTTTTTGTGAAATAATCTGTATTTCTTTTTTCATTACTTATTATATTATTTATGGATAATTCTTCATTAAGAATTGTGGATTGACAAATATCTAATAATTGGAGTATATTATTTACGCGGTATGCTTTTTCGTGTACTGGTGATATCGTAGCGTTAATTTCGCAATATCCCAAAAGTCCTAAAGGTAATGTTACTTGATAGGGTGTATTATTGTATACATGTAACGAAATAATATCTGAATTCGAGTTTTTCAAATATTTTATGGATGAAATTATGATTTTGAAAAATTTATGGATAGGTTTGAATTCAAAGTCTGACATATAGAGTTGTTGTTTATTTTGTTTTTTATCATATTGGTGAACTTGTTTTATTGAAAAATTATATATGTTTCCTGATAGTGGTTTCAGGTGTTTTCTTTGTTGGTTATATATTGGATAAAATTTTGAAAAGAATGGTGGTTGTTTGTTTAATCTTTGAAAAAATGTTAGGGATGTGTCTTTTGTTTTTGTGTATTTATCTTTGATTAGTATTTTACTTTTCAAAATGTTGATTGTTGGTATATATTTAGAGATAAATGGTATTCCAATGATATTGTGTTTAATATCAGTGATATGAAATATTTGTTTAAATGGTTTATTTAAAAAATTTATTTTGCTCTATTGTTCTTGTGGGGAGAAGAAATAATTGAATTTTTCCATAGTTTACCAATGTTGATCCTTGTGCTGTTGCTAGTTTACTGGAGGTTTCATGAGGTGTTAGGTTTGGGTGTAATGGTTTTATCTCATTCCATGTGGGAATGTTTATTATGTTTGATTCTGCTCCTGAATCAATTAAAAAATCAATTTCAAGATCTGGTGGTTGAAATTCTTTGTTTCTTGGACTTTCTAAAAGAAATGGTATTGTCCAAATTTTTTCTTTGGGTTGTTCTTTTTGTATATTTTGATAGATGTGATTTGTATTCAAGCATTTTGTTTTATCATTTTCATTGGATTTATTTGTAGTGTTGATTTCGTTAGTTTCTGGTGCCGTTTGTGTGGAATGGATGGGTTCAATATAATAATTGTGAAGGAGTTCTAATTGATTTTCATATATATGTGATGAAAAAGGTTGTTCATATATAATAGGTTCGTAGTCATTCTCGACTGCTATCATATTTATGGAGATAGTGTTTTCTGTATCACTTTCTGAATCTGATGTTTCACAGTTTATTTGATTTAGTTGTAGTTCGTTATTTCCTGTGTCATCAATACCTGGGGGGTCTGATATTGTTTCTGGATTTGATTGTACTTGATTAATATGTCTTTGATGTTTAGGTGTACTACTTCTGTGGCGATTGTTAGAATTATTATAATGGTTATTATTTCTGTGTGGTGATTGGGAATAATTTCTATAACGATTATTATAACTTGAATGTCGATTTTGTGAATTATTTCGTGATCTGTTTTGATAATTATTGTTTGGTCTGTTATAGTTTGATCTGTTATATGAGTTATTCCTTGATCGATTGTTCGGGTAATTCTGGTTTCGGTTGTTTGAATAACTTCTATTTCGATTATTGGAGTAGTTTCTATTTCGATTATATGAAGAGTTTCGTGATTGATTGTTTGGATAGTAATTATTCCTTGATTGGGAATTAGATCTAGAAACAAATTGTGTTGTATTTGAATTTGATCTGGAGTAGTTATTTCGACTATTTGGTCTATTGTAATGATTTTGTGACGAATTTTGTGTATTTCTTCGTTCTGGTGATCTTCCTCTATAACTTGAGTTATATGGTGATTGGGTTCTCGTGTAATTGGTTTTGTTCGGAAGTGGATTTCCTGAACTGTTGTTGCTGTATACATTTTTGTTTGGTAAATTTTGGTCTTTCTTCATGTATTGATAGAATGATTTATTTGGTTCTTTATATTTTTGAGGTTTGTTTTGATTGTCCTGTTGTTTTTGTCTACATTCAGAAATACTATGTCCGTATCGTCGGCAATAATTACACCATTTTTTGAAAGATGGTTTGCCTTTAAAGTTTGGGTGTTTTTCATAAATATTGAGTATTTCAGTGATTTTTTCAACGAGGTCTGTATCTGATTCCTGTATATTGTTGATATTTGTGGTATTTGTTTCAATTCGGTTAATATATTGTAATTTCAGATTTTCTGTTTCTTCAAGTTTCATTGTGATTTCCGCTTGCTCTAGTTTGTCTACTAGTTTTCGAAAATCTAAATCGGGCTCTCAAATAGAGGAGGGATGGGATGCTCTCTTTTTTATTGCTATTTTCCTTAATTGAGGTGTTAAGGTCATCATTAAGATTTCTGTCATTTTTGTGTTTTTATAGTCGTGTGTATTTAATGAATATGCTTTTCGAACTAGTGTTTCGATACGTACTGCTAATTGTTTGATGGTTTCATTTGGTAATCTGCGTATTTCATTACATTAGACTCTTTGTTGTTGTTTGTTTCTTTCGGAGTCAAACATTTTAGAAAATTCTTGTGTAAATCTTTTCCAATTTGATTTTGTTTCTATAGGCAATACTGAAAACCATTTTTGGGCTGCGCCGTCTAAGGTTGTCTGTATCAACGCTGTGCGTCGATGTATCCAATTTTGATGTAGTGGCGTATTAATTGGTTCAGGTCCTATATTTAAAATTAAATTTGCTGTTACTGCATTTAAATAATCTTCTACAGAATATTCAGGGTCTGTTCCTGTGAATACCATTAATGGTTTGTTTGATGTTATTGATGATCCACCCATAAGGTATGGATTCATTGTCATTTGTAATGATTCTGCGGCATTTGGCATTTGTGAAAAATTTGAAAGTTGATTTTTTGTTATTTCGTGTTGTTGAAGGTAATATGGAAGTGGTATTTCATTTTGCATTTGTGTTGGTTGATACGAGTGTGTAATCATTGGGTTTTGTGGCTGAATTGGTTGAAAAGATTGTGTATTAATTGGGTTTTGCATTTGTATTGGTTGTTGATTTTGTGTATCTGTCGGGTGTGGAGAAAAAATTCTATGATATGTATACGGTTTTTGCACTCCTTGTCCACGATATTCTTGAGTGTATGGTGCAAATATATCTGGTTGTAAATAATCATCATCAGAGGATAGATAATCCGTTTGATGAGATGCTTGTTTTTTATTTTTATTGTGTTGAAAGAATGGGTAATTTTCACTACGATCCTGTGGAGGATGTGAATTAGTTTGAAAATTTACTGAGTTGGTTGTTGCCATTGGGTTATCCCAATATCGAGATCTTATCTGATTGTTATTATTTTTTCGTGGGGGATAGTTTTTTTTTGATGAATGTGCGTAATTATAATTGCGTTCCGCAAAAGTGTTTCTTGTGAACGTTCTACGTGTTTTTGACGGTATTGTCATGGATCTATATGTTTGATAATCCATTTGTGAATATTTTGGAGCAACCGAAGGTTTAACGGTTGACTGTAAGATTACTTGTGCTAGTGAAGTATTTGTATTTCTTGGTGCTGTTAAATTTGGACGTATTGGTGAAATACTTTGTTGTGTAGTTGTTGTTTGGACAATTTGTTCATTTATGAAGTGTGATGGTGTTTGAATATCTTGTTGAGTGAGGTTCCTAGTTCCATTAAGGTTTTCATTGTGTATGACAGTCGAATTTAAACTGTTATTTCGCGTATCGGGTAAAAATGTATTGTAGTTTAATGGTGTTGCATCAATGGATAATGGTATTACCCTTACATAATCTCTTACATAAGAGATTGTACTTATTGCCTGACTTGAGATTGATTGTGGGATAAATATGAATGCATAATGACACCATTCGGGGTCCCAAACGTAGTCTGATTGTTCTGTGATGGCGGTATCATCGTTTGAATTTTGGGGTCTGAAATTTTTTCTTGCTTGTGAAATTAAATCTATATTATGTGTGAAATAATCTATTATAAACCATGCCAAAATTTTTGTAAGTCATGTTTTGTATGTTGTGAAACTTCATCTTTAGTGAAATTTTCTTTAATTATATGTAGAAAAGTTGAAAATAGTGTGATTTCATGTCGTACCTTTATATGTTTGGATGTCTCATTCGGTGAGATATGCGGGATTGGGTTTTCGTTTTCTAATATTGAAATATAACTATATATTATTGCAAAAACTTCATTAGTAAATATGGAGTTTGCTCTTTGTGAGTTATGATATTGTATGCTTTTTATATATTCTGAGAATACTTTTGAAAATTCTAAATCAAGATCGTCTGTTTGAATTACATATTTGCGGTGATTCGGGTTTGGTGAGCTGAATTCTATGGTGTAGATTCCGTATTGTTGTGTTAAGTTACATATATCTTTCAGATAGTGATCAATAATCTGTCTTTTTATTTTTACATCTGGGAACTCTGTTTTACATGGGCTTATTCCGGGTTCAAACAAATTTAGGAGGAAATTCTTGCAAAGATCATGTTGTCCTCAATTATCGGGTGCATCTACTAAGAAGGGGTAGATATCGTCATCGTCTGGACTATCTTCACTTGGAGTGTGTGTTTGGCTCATTTTTTCGTTTAATGACTGTTAATAGGTAATTATCGATGTGTCTAATTGGTTGATTTCATTTATACAAGTGTACTGGTTTGTGTTTATATTGCTTTTTTATTCTTCTTTTTCCTCTTTTTGATGAATTTGAAGTTGTTTCTGAGTCGGAAAAATATAATTGATCGTGAATAGGACAATTTTTATCAATGGATTCTTTTAATTTATAAAGTTCGTCTAAATTGCTGACTTCTGATTCTGAGAATGCGTTTCTATTTTTGGAAAATCTTTTTCGTGTTATTTGTCTTTGTTTAGTTATTATTTTCCGTTTTAGTGTTTGTCGTTTTGTTCTGATATATCCAACTGTTTGTGTGTGTGGTGTGATTACAAGGTCGTATTTTTTGTTATCTATTTCACAGTTGTGCAAAACGATTGTTTGTTTGTTTCCTAGATTTTTAATTGACATAAGGTTTAGGATGACGGATGCAAAAAGTGGTTAGATGATTTCTATTTTCTTAAATTGTTAGTCCTTACGATTTTTTGGTTAGCTTAACCTGGGTCTATTTGTTCAGGGTTGGAGAGAAAAGTATATAGATTCCGAAGAATGATTTTTTAATTTCTCGTGGCTAGTATAAGCTAAGGTGTTAACTTACTTAATCTTACTTAGGGGTAGTGATTGTGTTCAAGGGTTGGAGAATAGTAAATCGATCCACAAGGTTCAGGTATAATTAGAACGCGAGTAGTTCGTTAGATACTATTTTAAACTTACTAAGTCTAAGATTTATCCTGGGTCTGGTAAGAGCAGGGTTCAAGTGAAGGATGAATAACCGAAGTTCTTCACTGTTTATCCTAATTTGAATGATTAGTTTTGTTCAAAAATTTCTATTAGTCTTGGGTTTTTTGAAAGGGTTGGATAGTGAATCGACGTTTGAGGTCGTTAGACACTAGCTAAGTGGGTGGGGGAGAACAAATTTGTTCTTTTTGATCCAAGGATAGGCCTTGATGATCAAGTTTTTTAAATTTAATTAAATAGAAAATTAATTAAGATCCAAGGATAAGCCTTGATGATCTGATTTTAAAATTAAGTGAATTTTAGTTTAAAATGGTTTAAATTTATTTAAGAAAAGATTTAGTGTTTTAATGATATTAGTGAGCTTATGATTGCTGTTATGTTTTAGGTGATGAAGCTGGGACAACTGATGATTTTATGATTACTAACAGTTTATTGTCATGCTACTAATTTTTGTTTTGATTTTCAATAAATATTTTCCAAACATGTTTTATAGAATACTGCAGAATTTTAGAAAAACGATCTGAGATTTTTTTATCAATCGTTATTGTATATTAATATTTTTGTTTAGCGCCTGAAATGAATATGAAGATTGACTTCAAGATTTAAGTTTGCAAATGAAAATCTAAATTCATTGCTAATAAGATTCTAAATATAAAAGCTTGTGTTGGCTTTTGCCGTACTATCATATAACTATTTGGTAAGTTTCTACTTTGTCGTATGTCGTCTCTGGTTCGAGGTCTTCTTCCAATTCCGGGTAGTTCTATTATCGTTCGGAATATTGGCTCTGATCTATTGAGTCGTAGAGACATTTCGATTAAATTATCGTCGTGTAACATTTTAAAAATGTTTTGTCTAAATTCTAATCTATTTTTGGTTAATTCTAAGCTATTAAGGTCTTGTTCGAGACTTATGGTCGCACCAGATGAGTTATAACCGATGGTCTTAACTCATAGAGTAATTTCGGATAGGGTACACCGTCTGCTCGTCACGCTATCTTATTTTCGGCCGTATAGATTCGTGCAACTTCTTAGTCTAATACCGATCCTAATCTTACTCTTATACTATTCTAGTCTCAGGTTGTTTAACTAGTCTCTGCTAGGCTCAATAGATCTAGGGTATACTGGTTTATTGCGGCTGCTGAAGTTCTCTTGGAGAGGCAACTAATTTCTAAGTTAAATTCAAATCTCTCTGGTGCTGAAATTACAAGTAATTTCAGCACTTACAAATAAGTGGGTTGTTAGTTAGATGGATCATGATTGGTTAATATTAAATACTTTACAGTGGTAAAATATCTAATTTATCCAATCATAAAATGTAGTTTAGATCAGGTTCCACTTGACTACGCGATAAACCAGTTCGCTGCTAGCCGAACACAGGGGTCTTTCCATCTGTTGCTAAGAGTTTTGTAGTTTAATTCAAAAGATGAAATTATCTTTCTCCACTCGTAAATATGCGTATTGTTTTAGGCATATAAGACAGAAAGAAAGAATAAATTTCTCCAAAATAAATAAACATAAAATCAGAGCATCAAAACATCAAAAACCGAGAATTGGAGAGGACAGACAACGGGATCCAAGAATCCACTGCGCCTGCCCCTACTAAATTTCAAAGTAAAAATTATATCATCGAGTTAAGATTGTTAGGGGTTGGAAATATTTGAGATTATATTGCCAAGTTGAGATTACTATAGGCGTTGGAAATATTTTGGCTCTTTTCCAGTTTCCCCCCCCCCCTTTCAAATTCAATTTTGAAAAGTCTATTTAACGTAGTCACAATGCAATGAAATTTGGCGTAGTGAACAAATCGACAATTCTGAACAGATTTGTTCTTCATACTTTACAGCGTAACATCACGCATTTAGCCGTAATAACACGTAAAACAAATATAAAACTCGTTATTTTGAAAGGGGGGGGAACTGGAAAAGAGCCAATATTTTAGAACAATATTACGCTTTTGGGTTAAATTGTTTTCTTCAGCATGTATTTTCTCTTCTAGAGAATATAAGTTCTTTTTTAGAACTTATTCAAATTTGGTTTTACTGAAGTTTCACTGTTGTGATGTTTTTTTTCCTGAGAGCTTACTGTTCTTACTGTTGTTACTGTTGTGTTTTGGCTCTGTTTCAAAGTTATTGGCTGAATTGTCTTTGGCTGAATTGTCTGCATAATTTTGGCTGAATTGTCTGAATTTCAAATCGGCTGAATTGTCTGTGGCCGAATTGTCTGGACGCGCCTTTAACGACCTAACTTTGGTAATTATAATCAATTATAAATAACCGTTAAAAAATCATCACAATAATCCGTTATAATCGATTACTTACGCCTAAACTTGGACGCGGGCACCCTTCTAATAAGATGAGTTTTTTTTAGAAATCAATATAAGTCTTAAGATTATAATTAAATATTGTTGGCACTTAAGTTTGGCAATAAAAAGATCGTGTCATTTAAAAGACTGGGAAAATACATGCTAAAATAAATATTTTAATGAATTTGATAGTTCATTAAAATGCATAGCACCGTTTCGAGTTGTCACCAGTAGGCTTGCGGCTTGTTTTAGAGACCCCAAGAAAACAATTAGTTCGTCAGTATCAGAAGATCATCCTTGCCAAAAAACATATACGACAACACGATAAAATAAAGACTATACTATACACAGGTCTTTTACTCGAAATTGTTAGGCTAAGCAAAAAACTGCAAAAAATGGAAGCTAGGGATTCTTCATTTTACTTAGAAAAAGGTTTCAAACTTCAGAAAAAATTGAAAAATTTACGAACGTTATCTGATTGAGTTATGTATTAGCTGGTGTGCTCATAGAGTAATTTCAGATAAGGTACACCGTCTGCTCGTCACGCTATCTTATTTTCGGCCGGATAGATTCGTGCAACTTCTTTGTCTAATACCGATCTTAATCTTTTTCTTTTATCTCCTAGTCTCAATAGATCTAGTGTACACCGGTTTACGCGAGTTAGTTCCAAAATGAGAAAAACTGTATTCTAAGTTTAATTCAAATTGCTCTGGTGTTGAAACTACAAGTAGTTTCAACACTTTACAAATAAATAGGTTGTTAGTTTTATGGAATTTGATTGGTTAGTATTTAATATTTTATAAAGATAAAATATCATAATATTAACCAATTATAAATACTAGTTTAGATCCGATTCCACCCATCCGGGGTTTAGAGAGTTTTAGCTTTGGTTCTCTTATATTCATCTGCGATGGAGGATGGATGAAGTTCGTTTATATGTCGCGAGTATCATTTCTATTCCGTTCTTGTATAAGAAAGCTCCAGGAAGCTGGAATCGTAGACATCAGTGTGTCATTCAACAATGACTGTGACCGCCAATTGTTGCTATTGTCTCTGGAAGTCAATCTGATTCCAGAATGTTTTGTTATGGTCGTGTGTTCTTATTTTGTTGAGAATTGTGTTTCGGTCTCGTTTGGGAGTGGCGAGAAGTTTGAGCTTGGATGCAATGCCTGGTGACTTGGATCTGTACTTATATTTGAACATCGAGATGGCCATTGTTCGGTTGCAATGGATTTCCTTTGCTGCGATGCCAAGTCGTACTTTAAATCCATTGAGTGTAGTGACTGTAGGCAGCATGTCAGGTGGGCTTTGCCATTCCGTAGTTGGAGTGTGACTGGGTTGTCAGATTCCTTGATGCTCGTCTTTGGGATGTTTGTAATCTACATACTGCATTATATCATTTATTTATATAAATCTTTGTTAGTCCTATTTTTTAGTTATGATCTTTATATTAGTTTTTATCATAAAAACGTTATTATTTAGTTCGGTTATTTTTAAGAGCTACTCACACTTGAGTAACTCTCGTCAAAAATAGTGTCTTGTGTGTCACAAAGCGTGGTTGTAGCGCGGTGGGTGAGGCCGGCTATAGAGCATGCTCAGGACGTCCTCTTCTGGTGGGTTAGGCCAGAAGTGAGGGTATAATTTTGTGGTCTCTTTTTGGAGGGTCCTGTGTTAGTTCAACTTTTCATGCTATTTCTTATTTCCAGTGTTTTCTTTTGTTGTCTTGGTTTTGTCTTCTTTTCAAAAATCAAATTGTTTGTTTTGGTTTGGTCTTTCGATTTTTTAGTGTTTTTTTCTTTTATGTTCGGACTTAAAAGTAGTCTTTAGAAGAATAATTTATCCGGTTCTTAAGCTGGTGTTATTCCAGTTGGGGTACCGTGGGTTTTCTTTTCTTAGTCATGCTGTTAGGTTGTGGTTTATGGTGTTTAGTAAGCTTGCGTTGGTTAGTTTGGATTATTTTATAATTCCTTTCCAACCGGGTTAAAGGAAAATTTGAAACGTGTGAAATTTGTTAAAGTTGTTATCAGTGTAAGTTGAAACTCAAATTTATTATTTTAAACAATTCTTTGTGGGTGAGCAGTGCAAATTTGGATAGAATATGTAGGCAAGAGTATATAAAGAAGCCTTTAGAAAGGTTAGTACTGCTATTCTGCAATTTATGAACAATTTGTATTAATTTACTACTTTTGAAATTAGAAATTTTTTTGCTTGATTTGGGGGTTGAAATGATTATTTTATTTTCAGTTTATGAATATTTACTGCTTTGGGGAAAAGAATGTATAAATTATTTTACTGCTTTGTACGGGTTAATTTAATTGCTTCAATTATTGTTAATAAAAATGAATGATTTTGAAAAAGAGTTTCTGTTTTTTATTTTGCGTTTTTATTTGTAGATGATCGATGATTGTGCCTATAAAGAAAAAGAGAAAACATTGCATAATAATGGTTGGTGTTGTTTTAAATTTATTAGTTAAATATCGAAATCATATTACCCTAATCGTCGGTGAAGAAGCCATGGGGAAAAACATCGTGGATGATATAATATGAGGTTAGTAGATTAGCTAACAAACGAATGATGTGTTTAGTTTGCAAAAGTGGCCAAAGCAATTCCAGTGCTTTGATGATTTTACGTTCTTCAGTAAGAGGTGATTGTTCATACGGTGTGTTTTGTATTAGGTTATATAATTTGTGATTGTAGCGAGTGTTAAATATGAATTCTAGGATGGGAACTTCGACGGGCTGAAGGAATTCATCAGGGACAATGAGTGGGCGGGACTCGTCTACGTTGATTATGTTGTTTAGTGGGCAGAAGATATACATCTGGGTGATGGGGTCATAATTTTGGAGGGTGACTTGTAGGTTAGTGTCTTTAATACAATAGGTGAAGTTAAGAAAAAATGGTGATGTGTATTTTGAGTTGATGTATTGAAATCTATGGTGAGGTTGTCGTGCTGGTGTAATGTGAGTGTAATGACTTTGAATAAAATTATAATAGGTGTACGTATGTGTTTGCTTAGTTCGTAACATGACTTCGTGTGAACAGTGCAAATCACGTTCTTTGGGTGTGAGGAAATGAAAGGTTAGTGAAAAAAGATTGAATTTGTTAAAGTATGATTCATAAGCAGTTGTATTGCGTAGTGCTGCAGAGATGAATTTGTCATATTTTTTATTTAAGATGTTGAGGGTGAAGGTGTATGAGGTTTTAATGAAAAACTTTTCAGTTAATTGAGGATTAGTGTATGGGTCGCCAAGTAGACAAATGTCTTCATTTGGTCGGATGATATTGTGGTCGTAATAATCGATGGGGTAGTAATTTGCTTTTGGTGCAGTGAAATTTGTTAGTGATTCTCTGTATCCTAGTTGCGTGAATTGATGTGGGGTTAGTGCTGTTGTTAGGAGGTAGAGTAGGGTGCTGCTTACTTCATTATTATGAGGGTTGTTATATAGTGGTAATGTTAGTGGATTAGTAAAGTGGTAATAAGATGTCCATGAGAGTGTGGGATATAAGACATGCTCGTTGACATAGTTGGGTTTTTGATCGTTGGGGTCGGAATGGAAATATGTATATTGTGGGAAAAAGGGTAGGCATATTTGTAGGAATTCTTTTGTATTAGTTTGAAGTGGATAATTTATACATGAAGTGGATGTTCCTGGGTTAGATGGGAATGGGGTATTTGGGTTTTTTATTTGAAGGTTCGGTATGAGCGGTTGGTACTAGAGGATGGGGTTGATGGAGAAGTGGAACTTTGGGAGGACGTGTAAGTTGAAGAGGGGGTTGGAGTTGATTGGTTAGGTGATGTTAGTGAACGTGAAAGCCGGTGAATAGTTAGAGTCTGAGGGTGTTGCATTTGTTGTTGTAGTGTTATGAAATTATCTAGTTCATGTGAAATTTGTGGGTGATCTTGGACGTTGTTATCTGATGATTCACTGGTTAGAAGGGAATATTTGGGTGTGACATGTGAAATGGGAGAAGAAAAGGAAAGAGGTTCAATTTTCACTTGGGAATGGATAGGTTGAAAGGGAGGTTGGGAAAATAACGATGGGCTGGGTTCGGGTTTGCAAATTCGTCGGGTTGTTGAATTGGGAGATGGTATTATATACTGTTGTGTCTGATTCCATGCTGGGTGAAAAATTAGGATGAGGTGACTGAGGTGGGGGGAAAGCAAAAAGTAGGATGATGGGGAGGTTGTTCTGAAGGTTGGCTGGATGGGAAATTGAACGATGGAGGGATCCGATTTGGCGGCTCATCGTGGGCTAAAAAGATGGTTGTTCTGAGAACGAAATTTAGTAGTGTGTGGTTGTTCTATAATTTGTTCGTATAAGTCATCTATATGTGGTTGTTGTGTTATTATATGTTGGATTGGGCTTTGTGGATAATTTGATCTTGAAGTTATGAGATCTGATAGGGCAAAATTTCTAAAATTTCGTGGTACTAATGATAAGGAGTGGTTATGGTTGAGTCTTTGTAATTGGGGTGCTGTGGGCGTTGTATTTGTGTTGTTTCGCGATTTTTCATGTGTTTGGTGTTGTTGATAACTTTGTATTATATTCTTTAATTTGGGCGTCTAAAAGTATTTTATTGATTGATATTGAAAATATTCCAAAAAATCCTGCAAAAAGTATGCGTGCTACGCTTGCCCGTTTTTTTAACTTGTTTGTGTTTTGCGCATACATTGTAGATTCCTTTTGGGAGAGTGGAACTTTGGGAGGACGGGTAAGTTGAAGAGGGGGTTGGAGTTGATTGGTTAGGTGATGTTAGTGAACGTGAAAGCCGGTGAATAGTTAGAGTCTGAGGGTGTTGCATTTGTTGTTGTAGTGTTATGAAATTATCTAGTTCATGTGAAATTTGTGGGTGATCTTGGTCGTTGTTATCTGATGATTCACTGGTTAGAAGGGAATATTTGGGTGTGACATGTGAAATGGGAGAAGAAAAGGAAAGAGGTTCAATTTTCACTTGGGAATGGATAGGTTGAAAGGGAGGTTGGGAAAATAACGATGGGCTGGGTTCGGGTTTGCAAATTCGTCGGGTTGTTGAATTGGGAGATGGTATTATATACTGTTGTGTTGGAATTAGTGTCTGATTCCATGCTGGGTGAAAAGTTAGGATGAGGTGACTGAGGTGGGGGGAAAGCAAAAAGTAGGATGATGGGGAGGTTGTTCTGAAGGTTGGCTGGATGGGAAATTGAACGATGGAGGGATCCGATTTGGCGGCTCATCGTGGGCTAAAAAGATGGTTGTTCTGAGAACGAAATTTAGTAGTGTGTGGTTGTTCTATAATTTGTTCGTATAAGTCATCTATATGTGGTTGTTGTGTTATTATATGTTGGATTGGGCTTTGTGGATAATTTGATCTTGAAGTTATGAGATCTGATAGGGCAAAATTTCTAAAATTTCGTGGTACTAATGATAAGGAGTGGTTATGGTTGAGTCTTTGTAATTGGGGTGCTGTGGGCGTTGTATTTGTGTTGTTTCGCGATTTTTCATGTGTTTGGTGTTGTTGATAACTTTGTATTATATTCTTTAATTTGGGCGTCTAAAAGTATTTTATTGATTGATATTGAAAATATTCCAAAAAATCCTGCAAAAAGTATGCGTGCTACGCTTGCCCGTTTTTTTAACTTGTTTGTGTTTTGCGCATACATTGTAGATTCCTTTTGGGAGAGTGGAACTTTGGGAGGACGGGTAAGTTGAAGAGGGGGTTGGAGTTGATTGGTTAGGTGATGTTAGTGAACGTGAAAGCCGGTGAATAGTTAGAGTCTGAGGGTGTTGCATTTGTTGTTGTAGTGTTATGAAATTATCTAGTTCATGTGAAATTTGTGGGTGATTTTGGGAGAGAGAAAAAAATCCAAGAAAATTAAACATTGTTTATAAAATATTCAATCTTTCTAAGATGTAGTAGGGCCATCCTAGAAAGGCATGAAGTTCGTTCTTCAAATTTACAAAACTAAGGATCTTTATTGGTGATATATCTTGTGGTCTGTATTTTTCGCCATTTGAATAAATGTTATCTTTCAAGTCTTTAAAATATCCGCTATAATCTTGTGCGTATATATCTGAAAAGCCTGCTGTTTCTGCAAGTTTGCGTAGATTTTGATCTATGGATTGTCGTTTGGTTGTGTCCAATTTTGTAAATAATTCTTGAAACTGTTGTGTTCGAATGTGATGTTGAATGTCTGATTTAGAGTAAATACCGATTGATTTTAAATCGATATTTCGGTTTCTGGCAATAGCTCTAATACTTTCTGGTGAAAATTTTTTGAGTGGTTGCATGTGTAGGGTATGGTGTGAGAGGATAGTATTTATCTTCGTCAGGGTTTAGTTGTACTACATTGTGGCTGTTTTCTGATCCACATTGGACTGCTTTATCCCAAAAATAAGTTCTGCTGGAAAGAGCATTAACAAAATGTACTTTATTTTTGTAGAATAATTGGATTCTTTCATAGCATCTTTTGTCTGCGAATACATACAAAGGTGATACTTTTTTGGTACAGGTGTAATACCATAATATATTTTCTTCGTAGTCAACAAAATTTGATCTGTTTCCTGACAATAAATATCCTGCATAAAGGAATTTTAGTACTGCTAGTGCAAGTGATTGTAAAGTTTGTGTACGTTCGAGTTCGCATAATTGATGGAGTGTTTCAAGTTCTGTTAAAAACATTTCTTGAAAAATTCTGCTTATTGTGTAATTTAATTTCATGTCTAAGTGTATGCCACAGTGGATTGCGCCAAAATGAGTGTGGTTCATTAGTGATAGTTCCTGTAAGCGTGTACTGTCTGTCTTGTGGTCTTAGTTTTCCACGGATTCTTCCTGTATTCTTTTGAAATTTTACTGGGACGTATGAGTTTTCGTCTGTGGCTGAGTGAGATGTAGCCATTTAATGTAATATTAATTTTCCTGTATTCATGTCGAAACCGTCTTCGTATTCGACAAGAATTTTTCAATATTGAGTTTTGTAAAGTGGTTTGGTGTATTTACATGCTAGTTCCGTTTTTGGTTATATTTGGAAACGTGTTAATTTTTTCTCTATATTATTAATGTTTCTAAAATTGAAATGACTATGTCCGAGTTAATCAGGGCTTACATCTTTAAACGGGATTGATTCAATAAAATATTTTTGATGAAATTTTTTCATTCTAGCGTTTATTTTTGCTACTTGAAATGTTGTACCACTGTCTTCAGGGAACCAAACGATTGTTGCTTGTGTGCGCGTAGTAAGATCGCAATATCCTTGGTCGTTTTTACAAGGGAGTCTAATTTTTTGATAAATAATAGTGTCATCTTTTAATTCACGTGTCAGTTGTACTTTTTCAAGTTGTATTTTCCAATCAAAAAACATTATTTCTTGGTATCCTTTATTTTTGTATCTGCTTTACAATTTGAGGGATTGTTTATTCCAATGTGTGGTATCCAATTTTTATCATGGAGATCATATGTTAATCTTCCATGTGCTCCGTGAAAGGGCTATTTGGTATCTAGTGTTATATGACCTTGGTATCTTTCAAGTTCGGCTTGGTGTGCTGAGTCTGGAAAAACTTGAAATTTTACTAGTTTTCTGTTTGTGCCTTTGTTTGATGTGATCTTTAGTCTTTTAATTCATTTTTGCAATATTCAGGGCTGAGGTGCAATAGTCTTTCGATTTTACTCTGATAGAAATATTCATGGTCTAGTCTGTTTTTATTTCCGTTGGAAACTTGTGAACAATATACTTTCTTTTCAGAAAATGTTGCTGTGAATTTATATCCTATTAGTGTTGTGGCTCTGGCTTTTGAGTAAAGTGTTGCTATTACATTTGTTGTTTCGATTGATTGTGGTTCGGATTTACATTGAGTGACCTGGTTTATTGCACATTTTCTTCACAGTCATAATGTGTGACTAGTAAATCCTGGGGTCTTGTTCGGGGTGAAGGATTGTTGGAATCAGGTTTTGAAAAATTGAAAGAGAAAAATGTTTGGAAAATGATTATCTTTAAAATTTACATGTGTATGATAGTCCTGAATATGGATTATAAAATGTGACGTATCCTATTGATTTTTTTTTGTGTATCGATCGTGTTTGTAGATTAGTTCTGTGGTTATAAACGGGGGAGGTAAAGATTGAGCTGTTATATTTGGAGGTGCTAGAGGTAGGGGATGATGCACTATATTGTTTAGTTTTACTGTGATTTCGTATTTTAATGTTAAGTTGTCTTGTCTAAGTATTTGTATATTGTGGTCTTGAATATCTTTGTGAAAGTCTTGTCGATATTTTAATCTATTTAGTGCCGAGTTGTTTAATCTGTGGCTTTCGTGATGTTGTCCAAATAATGGAGGGGACGCTACGAATGTATTCCAATCTAATCGTAGTTGTATGTTATTCATTGAATTTTCTCTATATCTTGCGTCAAGATTTGTAGGAAAATTTGAAGGAAAAGGTGTTTGTGAAATTGGAGTTAAAGAAAGGGTTGAAGGAAGTGAAAGAGTTTCAGGTAGTGACAAAGATGTGTCAGATGAAACGTCTATTGGGCCATTTAGTAAATTTGATTCGCATTGAGGAAAAACATGTGTCACCCAATAAGGGAGTGTTTCTGTAGTGGCTGGGGGATTGAAAGGGTTTTCTCTGATTTGTTCAGATGTAGGGGTTGAACCTAAATATTCTGATGGGATATTTGATGTGTTTTGTTGTGATGGAGTCTATGGGGTAGTTTGAATTGTACTGCTAGAAAGGTTTATAGGATTTGTTGTGGGTGAATGAGGTATGTTGAATTGAACTCTGGTGTTTTGTGAATTTCTATTTCGTCTTTGATGAATAATTTGTCGATTTATTTCTAGTGTGTTTTGATTTTGACTTGGATGTCTTGCTCTTTTAAAATCTTGATGGAGAGGAGGGTATATACTTCATACTGGTTCGTATTGTGGTTCGCTTAAAGGTGCTTGGCGATGTACTGGTTCTAATGGTTCGGACAATCGTGCGTGTCTTTCTTCAAATGTATATGGATTGTCTTGAAAAGAGATGCGTGTTGATGATTGAGGGTTATTTCTTTGAATGTTTGTTGGTGTTGTTGGAGGTTCTAGGGAAGATATTTTGTGTTTACTATAATATTCTTCAATAAAAAGGATTAAAAGTATCGTTGCTAATGCGAAGGTTACGATAGCCTTTTTTATGCTTTACATACTGTCATTATTAGGGATGTCAAAAATGTGAGAAATAATATAAAATTGAGGAAAACATTTGTTCTACTAAATAGATGTTTGAACATTTAGATGATTATTTGAAATATCGTACCTGAAGAGATGGTCAAGGATTTTGGAGAGGTTTATGTAGGTTTGGGCTAGGGAATAAAAAATGATGAAAAAGTTGCAAAAAGTTATCAGGGTGAGGATGAATAGTTCGAAAATGTTGAATCTGAAATTTATAAAAGATTTGAAAAAGTTGAAGATTATTGAAAAAAGTTTTGAATTATGAGACGAATTTTATGAACTGTTTGAGAAACTAGAATTGTTTTTTGTTTTTTGAGGCTAAGTTCAAGTGTGGTCGGATTATTTATTGATTTTTTGACAAGTGGGTTGGGTTTCAGCAATTTTTGAGAAAGGAAAGTTTGGAGCGCTCCTGAGTGTCTTCTTGGTTTTGTTGTTATTTATTGGATGATTGGGGGGTATCTGAGAGATATTCGTACTTTAGGCCAAATGATCATGTTCATTTTGTTCCTTAGGCTAATTTAATATTTTTGCCTGAGGTATTTTTGAGTCTAAGTTGTTACAATTTTGTTGATCTTGGTGTTGCTTGATAGGGAAGGGTTGAAACTTTGAAACTTTGTTTATTTCAGGTGTCAATGTTTAGTGGTTTGCTTATCTTGACGTGGAGATCTTTGAGTTATAGTTAGAGATTAGCTTGAGGGTGGTTGTTTGTCGGCTAATGAATTCGTGTTAAAACGAGGTGATGATTCGGAAAAGCTTCTAATTGGCTGAATTTGAGCTAGTTTGTTCAAATGCTTTTCAGCATGAATTTTGAGAAAATTGTTTGGTCCTGAAAATATCTTCTAAAAGTGAAAAATTTTAATGAAATTAAAGTGGTTTTTTGAAATTCAACTTTGTTTAATGTTTTCGATTGTGGGATGAATGTTTTATAATATGTTCGTAGTGATTTCGAAGTCGTGATGATTGTCTATGAGGAGATTTTTCTTATTGATCTTGTGGTTTGATTTTTTTTTCTAGTTTCTGATTTTTTCTTTCTTTTTCAGGTTTATCTGCGTTTTTTGATATTTTTTTGGGAATTTATTTTTCTTTTTTATCTAACTGTTTTTGTATAACTTGTGTATTAGTGTTTTGAATGTGATTTCGTTCTGAACTATTTGGATGACTTTAGGTCCTGTAAAAGAGTATAATTGAGTAAGTTCTCGGAGTGCTTACTCTTTTGGGTAAAAAGGTAAAAGATTGTTTCGATGTTGAACGGTTTCTTTTTTGTTCGAGTCTGTAAGTTTGTATGTTACCTCTGTGGGTTTATCAATTATTTGATACGGTCCTCTTCGGAATGGCTGTAATTTTTTAGAGATTCCTTTTTGCATTGTAAAGTTTGGAATTAAAACATATGTTCCGATTTCCTATTTTGTAGCTGGAGTAAATCGAGAATTTATTTGGGAATTCATGTTTTGTCTTTTTAACAATTTTTTTGTTAATTTTTGGTAAATTTCGTTGTGTTTTTTATCTTTGTTTAAATCCATTCGGTGTGTGTTCCGGAAGCTAATTTTAAAATTTGTGGATGATGAAAATGATCTTCATCATGTGTCTAGTGGTAAATTGTAAGATATTGATTCTTTAGTTGGTTTGCAATAGCATTGTGCATTTTTTGAGGAATGTACTGTGAACATTATTGGTTTCCGTGGTTTCTGGTTGAAAACCATTTCATAGGGTGATAGTCCTAAGGTTGTTGTGATTTGTGAACTATATGATAGTGGGAATAATTTTACATCTGATGACCATTCAGTATAATGAGTGTCATTTCCGTTAATGATCTTCTTAGATATTCTTGTAATGAACGTTTCATGCCTTTGACTAGTCCATTAGTCTAAGGTGCTTGAGATGTACGTGGTTTGTGCTTAATTTTATATAAGTGGCATAGTGTTATGTTTTCGTTGTTTATAAATTCAGTGCCATTGTCTGTAACAATGATTTCGGGTAATCCGAATTTTGCTATCCAGTGTTCATAAAGTGTTGTGTATGCATAAAAAGCATTACAATGGGTTACTGGGTTAAGTGCTACGTAGTGCGTGAATGCGTCTACTAATATCATTGTATATGAGTTTCCTTCTGAGGATGGTGATATTGGTCCTTTAGTATCGAAAGAGATTCTGTGATTAAAATATAAACCACTAAGCAAAGTGGTTTTCTTGTTTTTCTGCAATTTGTTTTTGATTCGGGTATGCTTTGTTTAATTGACATGTTATGCAATCGTTGCATAATACTTTTATCCAAATCTGTGCATTTGGGAAATGAAAATTTTTTTTGTAAAATTTGAATATGTTTTTTCTGCTCCTGGGTGTCCTTTAGTGTGTAAGGAGTGAGAGGTATGAAAAGCTATAAGCATCATACTTAATGGTAAGCAGGGTACTTTTATATCAGATGTTTGATATTCTAGGATATCCGTGTTTTCATTGATTGAGGTGTCGTTAAATTTTCTGAAGTATCCAAGAAGTGTTTTATTTCCTAATATGGTTGTATCGGCTTTCAGTGGCTTAGTTTTATATTTGTGCCAAGATTTTAATTGTCTAATGGCTGGGTCAAGGTTTTGATGTTTTTGTAATAATTCTAGTGTAACGTTTTCTGTTATTGGTAGAAAACTGTTTTAAATTTCCAATTTTGATAGAGGTATTGTATCGAGTGGGCCATGAAGGTTAAAAACATGGTTAAATGTAGATTTTGAATCAATATTTGTTGGACCTGATAGTTGTTGGGTGAAAAGAGTTTTTATCTCTTCGAATCGCTTCTGATGTTCTGTTGTCCATTCGAAATTATTTTTCTGTCTAAGGATGTTGTAGAAAGGTCTTAAGTATAGCTGCATTTTATATACGTATTTACTTAAGAAGTTTAGCATTCCAAGAATTTCTTGTATTTTTTTTCTGATTTGAAGGTGGTTGAAGTTTTTGTATTGCATCTATACGAGATTTTATTGGAGTTATAATGTTGGAGCTGCTTTCATGTTTTCTGGCAGTAGTATTTGATGATATTTTTCTGAGACAGTAAACATTTCGTCTTTGTTTTGTGATTGCATAAAAACATCGTCTAAATATGTAATGGCATTTTTTTTGAGTATTACGGATATGAAAATTTTACTCATAAATGCTGAAAATGCTGCTGGTCTTATGGAAATTCCATAGAATAATCTGTTGAATTCGTATTGTTGATTTCCAATAACGAATTGTGTTAATCATCATGATTATTCATCTAGTGGTATTTGATTATATGCACTATTCATATGTGCTGTTGTGAAGTATTTGCCGTTTATTTTAGTGAGAATTACTTGAATTGGTTCATTAGGCCAATTACATTCAGATTCATCAAGGAGTGAATTTAATATCTTGCATCTAGAACGATTTTTAATGATTCTCCTTTCGCTAAGATGATAACGGGGTTTATGAATGTGTTACTTTTTGACTGTTCTTCTTTGTTTACTGGAGAAATGATTTCATATTGTTCTAGTATTTCAAGTAGTCTGTTAACTTTATCTTGCTAGTGGATTGGTACTTTACTTGCTCGTTGTTTTTTGAAAACTGCATCAGATTTTAGGGGTAGATATAATGGTAAATTTATCTTTTCTACCTCAAATTTTGATGTTGCGTTATTTTTTGGATACTTTAAAAATAGGTCAGCTATTTGATCGAATTCGTTTTGTGTTATCTGAGAGTGTTGAAAGTTAAACATCGTTAAAAATTTTTGCTTTTCTGTCGTGTATTTTGAAATTTGAAATGTTGGTTTAAAATAGAGTGTTTTTGTGAAATAATCTGTATTGCGTTTTTCATTGCGTAAAACATTCTTAACTGACAATTCTTCATCAAGAATGGTTGATTGGCATATGTCTAATAGTTGTAAAACATTATTTACTCTATACGCTGTTTCTTTTGTGGGAGAAATTGTCGCGTTAGTTTCGCAATAATCTGAGAGTCCTAGTGGTAAGGTTATTTTATATGGGGAATTATTATATATATATATGTAAAGAAATTTTATCAGAGTTCAAGGTCAGACATAAAGAGATGTTGTTTGTTTTGCTCTTTATCATATTGGTGAATTTGTTTGATCGAAAAGGTATACATGTTTCCTGATAGTGTTTTCAGGTATTTTTTTTCCTGATCATATATGGGGTAAAATTTGGAGAAAAATGGTGGTTGTTTGTTTATTCTATGAAAAAATGTCAAAGAGGTGTTTTTCATCCTCGTGTATTAGTCTTTTATTTGAATTTTTTATTTAAGATATTTATTGATGGTATATACTTACTAATAAATGGTATCCCAATGATATTGTGTTTTATATCCGTGATATGGAATGTTTGTTCAAATGGTTTGCTCTGAGTAGTTTTGTTCCAATGTTCGAGTGGGAACAAGGAAGAATTGTATTTTTCCATAGTTTGTTAAGGTTGATCCTTGTGCGGTTGCTAGTCTACTTGTTGTTTTGAAGGGTATCAGTTGTGGATGTAGAATTTTGATTTCGTTCCAAGTGGGAATGTTTAAAATACTTGATTCTGCTCCAGAATTAATTAAAAAATCTATTTCAAGGTCTCGTGTTTGCAACTGTTTTGATTTTGGACTTTCTAAAAGAAGTGGAATTGTCCATTCTTTTTCTTTTTGTAAACGTGTTTCTATAGTTATGTTTTGATAAATGTTATTTGTGCTTGAACGTTCTGTGGATTTTTCTTCTTTTATTTCTTCAACTGTTTTTTCTATTTTTTCTTTTGTTGTGCTGTTTGATATTGGTCATGTATAATAGTTCAAAAGAAATTGGTCAAGATTTTGATATATGTGAGAATATATCGGTTGTTCATATCTAATAGGCTGATAGTCATTTTCAACGTTTATCATGATGATTGAAATTTTGTTTTCTGTATCACTTTCGCTGTCTGAGAATTCGCAATTGATGTTGATTAATTGCAATTCTGTGGTTTCGTTATTGTCAATACCAGGAGGGTCTGGATGAGTTTCTTCAGTTGATTGTACTTGATTTATTTGTCTCTGATGTTTATGTGTATTACTTCTATAATTTTGTTGTCAATTTTGATAAAGTGTGTTATTCCTATGTGGTGATTGAGAGCAGTTTCTTTGTCTGTTGTTATAGCTTGAGCTTCTGTTCTGTGAATTATTGCGTGATCTATTTTGATAACTACTATATTTTGATCTGTTGTTTGAATAATCGCGTGATCGGTTATTTTGATATCTAGGGTTTCGATTGTTTGAATAGCTTCTATTCCGATCGTTAGAATAATTTCTTTACCGATTGTATGAAGAGTTTCTAGATCTGTTATTTGAATAATTTCGAGTTCTAGAATTTGAATGAGATCTGTGTTGATTCGAATTTGATCTTGAATAGTTATTTTGATATTGACTAATTCGACTATGTGATCGACCATACCTATTTTGTGAGAAATTCTGTATATCTACTAGTTTCTAAAAATCTAAATCAGGTTCTTGGATTGAGGCAGGATGTGATGCTCTCTTTTTTTATTGCTACTTTTCTTAATTGAGGTGTTAAAGTCATCATTAGGATTTCTGTCATCTTTGTGTTTTTATAATTATAAGTATTGTATGAATATGCTTTTCTGACTAGTGTTTCTATTCTTACTGCCAGTTGTTTTATTATTTCTTAGGGTAATCTACGAATTTCATTGCATAAAACTCTTTGATGTTGTTTGTTTCTTTCGGAGTCAAATACTTTTGAGAATTCTTGTGCGAATCTTTTCCAATCTGACTTTATTTCTATAGGTAAAACTGAAAACCTTTTTTGAACTGCGTTGTCAAGGGTAGTCTGGAATAAAGCTGCGCGTCTATGTATTCAATTTTGAAGTGGCGTGTTTACTGGTTCAGGTCCTATATTTAAAACTAAGTTTGCTGCGACTGCGTTTAAATAATCTTCTACAGAGTATTCAGGGTCTGTGCCTGTGAATACCATTAGTAGTTTATTTGATGTTTTTGATGATCCACCCACTAGGTATGGATTCATAGTCATTTGTAGAGATTCTGCGGCATGTGGCATTTGAGAAAAATTTGTTAGTTGGCTTTTTGTTATTTGTGTTGTTGTAAATAATATGGTAATGGAATTTGGTTTTTCATCTGGGTTGGTTGGTATGAATGTGTATTTATTGGATTTTGTTATTGAAAATTATGATTGCAAGGTGTTGGGTTAGTTCTAGGGTGTTCTATTTGTTCAATTCGTGTGTATGGTTCAAAAATATCAGGTTGATCAATGCTGTAAGAACGAGGTCTTGGATTTGAGGAAAATCGTTGATGGTTCTGATTATAGTGTTCATCATCGTCTGATGGAAAATAATTTTGTGCGTAATGATTAGGTTGATTTTTAGTATGGTATTTATTTGCATTATGTTTCCGTTGTTGAAAAAATGGGTAGTTTCTATGTTGTTCTTGGGAGGATCGTGGTTGATCATGAAAGTTTACTGAGTTTAAGATTGGTTGTGGTACATTTTGATTTTGTGTAAAGATTTGAGTATTTGTTTTTGTTTTTGTCGTTTTTGGTCTGTTAACATAGTTGTAATTGTGTTCTGCAAAATTATTTCTGTGTTGTTTGTATGATGGCTTTGTTACGGGTCGAAACGTTTGGTAATCCATCTGTGAATACTTTTGTGCAACAGAGGGTTTTACTGTGGATTGTATAATTGTTTGTTGTAACGTTGGATTTTTTTAGATTTGAAGTTGTAAAATTTGGTTGAATGTGGTGAGATACTTCGTTGTGCTTCTGTTGTTGTTATTGTTTCAACAGTTTCTTCGTTTACAAAATGTGATGGGGTTTGTACATCTTGTTGTGTAAGATCTCTTGTTCCGTTTAGATTATCATTATTTATGAATGTGGAATTTAAACTAATATTTTCTGTTCTTTCTGGTAAGAATGAATTGCAGTTTAAAGGTGTTGCAACAACAGTAAGTGGATATACTCTAACATAATCTTAATCAATAAAAATAGTGCTAATTGCTTGGCTTGATATATCTGTTCGTATCTTAATAAATAATTTTTTATAAGACCATCTAGGATCCCATACATAATCTGATTGTTCTGCTAGTACGGTTTCATCATCTGTACTTTGTGATTGAAAATTTTTTCTTGCTTGTTCGATAAAATCAATATTGTGACCAAATTAATCAATTATGAAACATGCTAAGATTTTTTGTAAATCGTGTTTATGATTTTGTGTTATTTGATCATTTGTTAGGTTTAATAAAAGTTTGAAAATATGTGTATTTCCTGTCTTACAACTGAATGTCGAGATGTTTGAGTAGGTAAATCGCTTTGGAGTTCATCTAATTATAATATAGATATATAGCTATAGATAAGTGAGAATACGTCATTGCTGTTGCATGTTTTTGATGTATTTTGTGAAAACTTTTGAGAATTCTATCTCTACAGCGTCAGTTTGAATGAGGTATCTGTTATGAGATGCCTTTCGTAGCATGATTTCTATTGTGTAGATTTCAAAGTGTAATATGAGACTTTATATACCTTTGATATAGTGATCGAGAAGTTGTCTTTTTGTTTTTACATCTGGAAATTCTTTTGTGCATGGACTTTCTCCTTTTGCAAATAAGTTTTTGTTCGCGATGTCCAGATAGTGGTGATATTAAAAAATGGGAGTACTGAGTTTTCTGAGTTATTTTTATTTTGAATCATTTTTGGGTTGTATTACTGTTAATGTGTAGTGTTCAATGTGTCTTATTGGTTGATTCCAATTGTACAAACGTATTGGTTTGTTTGTGTAGAAATTTTTTTTTTTCGTTTGCTTTTTACTGATGATTGTGATGTGGTTTCTGAATCTTTGAAATAAAATTGATCGTCTATTTGGTGATTTTTGTTTATTGAGTCTTTTAAATTATGAAGTTTGTGTATTGTGGTTGATTCTGACTCTGAGACTGCGTTTCTTCGTTTTGAGAATCTTTTTCTAATATTTTGTTTTTGTATGTTTATGATTTGTTTTCTGAGTGTTTGTCTTTTTGTTCTTATTTATCCTACTGATTGTCTGTGTGGTGTGATTACGAGGTCACATTTCTCGTCGTTAATTAAACAATTGTGTATTATGATTGTTTTTTTGTTTCCTAAATTTTCTCTTGACATAAGGTTTAGGATGATGGATGCACAATCTGGATTAATGATTCTAACGCCTTAAACTGTTTGTTCTTTCAATTTTTTGTGGTTAGCTTAACTTGGGTCGTTTATTTGGGTTGGGAAGAAAGCGTATATCGATTCCGAAGAATGATTCGTACTTTCTGGTGGCTAATTCTAAGGTAAGATTTGACTTACTTAATCTTACTTAGGGGTTATGATTTGTGATCAATGGTTGGAGAATAGTAAATCGATCCACAAGGTTCAGGTACAATTAGAACGCAAGTAGTTCGTTAGATACTAATTTTTGACTTACTAAGTTTAAGTGTTTTAGCCTGGGTCATCTAAGAGGATTGGGATCAAGTGAAGGATAAGTAACCGAAGTTCTTAACTGTTTAGCTTAACTAAAATGGTTAGTTTTATGAAAAATTTCTGTTAATTCTGGGTCTTTGATAAAGGTTGGATAGTGAATCGACGTTTGAGGTCGTTAGACAGGAGTAAAAGTGGAGGGGAAGAACAAAATTTTCAATTTGATCCAAGGATAGGCCTTGATGATCAGATATTTAAATAATTTAGAAATTTAAAATTTAAGATAAAATTTTTATTTATAGATCCAATGGAAGCCTTGATGATCTGTTACTTAAATGAAAGTGAAAGTAAGGACAAGCCTTGATAGTTTACAATTAGAGCGTTAAGGTTAGGTGTTAGTTTTGATTATTGTTAATTTTTGAAATCCGCTGTTATGTTTTAGATGATGAAGCTGGAACGATATGATGAATTATAATTCTAACAATTTATGATTTATACTAACTCTTTTTTTGCATTTTATTTATTAAAACTTTTTTCAAGATGTTATTTAGTTTACAGCTGATTTAAGGAAAAATACAAGTGTTGTTTTATCAGTCGTTTTTGAACAATTAGTAGGTTTAGCGCCATGAAAGGTTATTTGAAAATATTTTTCATTTCAAATATGTCAATTTACTGCTGGTAGTACTCTGAATACAAAAGTTTGATCTCGTTTTTGCCGTACTATCATGAAATCAATTGGTACTTTTCTTCCTAATCGTATGTCGTTTCTTGTTCGACGTGTTCTTCCAATACCGGGTAGTTCTAGTATTGTTCGGAATATTGGATCTGATCTATTGAGGCGTAGAGACACATCTACCAAGTTTTTGTCATATAACATTTTTGAAATGTTGTATTTGTCTACTTCTAATCTAATTTTTGTCTATGTCTGGGTTAGTTAAGGTCTGTTCGAGACTTTTGGTCGCACCAGCTGAGTTATGTATAATTTACTGTACTCATAAAGTAATTTCAGATAAGGTACACCGTCTGCTCGTCACGCTATTTTATTTTTGGCCGGATAGATTCGTGCAACTTCTTAGTCTAACACCGATCTTAATCTTACTCTTATATCTCCTAGTCTCAATAGATCTAGTGTACACCGGTTTACGCGAGTTAGTTCCAGAATGAGAACAACTGTATTCTAAGTTTAATTCAAATTGCTCTGGTTTCAATACTTTACAAATAAATAGGTTGTTAGTTTATGGAATATGATTGGTTAGTATTTAATATTTTATAAAGATAAAATATCATAATATTAACCAATTATAAATACTATTTTAGATCCGGTTCCATGATATAGCTTTATTATTTTTTCGTTTTTCTTCATTTGCTTCCTCTTTTTAGTTGCGCCAAAATAATTTTAAGAACTCTTGACGTTTTTAACTCTTTGAATTTTTTCCGGCTTAAACATTTTCTGCTCAGAATTTTTGCTTTGTTACCGTTCGTTAAATTTTCTTCCGATTCTAATTTAACTTTCTATTTTCTCAGGATCGGAAAGTTTTTAAGCAATTAAGTGCGAAGCTTAATTCATTTTGATAGATCTAGTTTTTTGACATTTCTGAATTTTTCGACAATTTTAACTTAACGGCTTTCTTGTATTGCATCGCAAGTAGTGCGAAGCTCCGTTTCGCCTCTGTGCGTTGTTTGATCTTTTTCAGCTTACTTGGAAAACTTCTGAAGGTTCTCTAACCTGACAAGCTGTGTTATATATAATTTTCGTAATATTTATCATTTTCAGAGTTCTAGAAGGAAACCGGTTATCCGAGAGAGACGCAGCCGAAGACTTTGGCACCAATGGATCGATCATTTGTGGTGGCTCTTCTCTCCTCGTATCCTGTCTAGCTGCTGTCAGTGTCATCACGAAAGCCCTTCTCGACAATGATGTTTTCGGAGAACAGCTGTCTCAATCATACCTCAAAAATACACTTCAGCTAGTAACGAGGGACGTCTTATTCATTCTTGTCACCCTCAATATGACCATCACATGCATTTTCTTCATAATTCGTAATAACAATTTCAGACAAACTCTTTTCTCTATTTTTTCACCCGCAGTCGACGAAAATGCAAGGAATGATCAGGAGCCAGTTAGAAGCCGCAACAAAGGTCGTAAAATTCAGAAACGAGAGCAGGAAGATTTGTACGACGCCCGAAATATCTTTCAAATTATGGCCCGCAAAATCATTCAAGCAAGGTACGGATGTAACGAACATATGAATTCGGGCGAAACAAACAAAAAAACTAGCGCAGTTTATCGCGTCACGTGGACTAAAGGCGACACAGCTAATGTTCAAATTGTGAAAATTCCGAAGGATGAAACTCGAATTCAAGAGGCGAATATTGCAACCGGTTTGGTCAAGGAAGCGTATTTGACAGAGGATCAAATCATGCTTTTTGCCTGGTCTCTCAGAAAACCGCCAACTCCTGAAAACGAGAACGAGTAAATGCTTCAAAATAGATTTATCGCAAAAAAATATATTTTGTTTTTATAATTGATCGCTATAAAACCAAAAAGACTTGTCTATGTCAATCACTCTAAAATTCAAAACTTTGCAGCTGTTACTTTTTTTGCAATGAAATATAATGTCAAGGAAAGCCAAACTAATTCGGCAAAACTATTTGAAGTTGACTGCTAGCGAGCTCAATTAATTGGGTAAATATAATTTTAAAGCGAATAAAGCAAAATAAACTAAGTTGTCTGGACTGGACACTTAGTCATCTGTCCAAAATATTGACAGCTATGAGTTGAGGAACGAGGAGCGTTTAGGAAAAACAACTAAAAATCCGTCGCTTCTTTAAGAATAATAGTTTTCAAGGCAATTGTCTAAAACTGACCAGAGTTAATAAAATTATTTCAGTTACTTATAGACTCCATTAAATCATTTATACGACTACCTGCAAAGAGACACTTGACTATGGTACAGGATTGGTTTTTGTTTTGGGCGATTTTATGCCTCAAATATCGTTCAAAGTGATTTAAATGTGGCTAGCTTTAAATTTCTTTGAAGTGCTATTTTTATTCCGAAAAGATAATTCAAAGAATTACCTGCAGTGCCTAGAACAAAACTGGTCTGATTACTGCCGTTATTTGTTAGGGTGGCAATTCTTTAGTAGATACCATAGGGGGTGATTTTTAAGTAGCTCATTATTCAAAGAGATATTCATTATTCAAAAGTATATTCGGTGAAAATTGATGCGGCAACTGACTACGCTGTAAAACTCCTTAAAACGCTCTAAAATTTCTTATACAGTCTGTGAAATAATTTGATTCCATTACATTTGTATCAACTATAAACGTCCTTATATTTGACTCAAAATTTTTTTTTTCATTAAAATTTTTTTTTCAATGCGACTCAAAGCGATTTTAATGTATGAAACTGCTTAAATGCATGCTTTCTAGGAATTTTTATGACTAGCGTCTTATTTGTGTGGAGGTCACCCCGGGGCAGGCAGCTGCTGCTTGAGACCAAAACTTATTCATACGATTAACCACTTAAAGTGCTGGCACCTCATCCAATAAATTATTCAAATATCTATACTTTTGCTGCTTACTTGCTGTTTTCGAAGTACACAGTTTGTTCAAAAAAATCTGTTTTTATGACCATTCAACGCAATTTGTATCAGACAGATGCAAATCAGCAATTTGTATTGGGTTGCTGATTTGACAAAGACAGAAAAAAAAGAAAAAACTAATTGCTTAACTAGCGCTAACCAAACCCGAAAATGTTTTTTTTGCATGATCGCTTTTTTGCCTTTTCGTTTTGCTTTTCAAAATTTGCAACTTATTGTTCAAACTTTTGTTACAGAGGCAAAACGGAGTGAAACAAAATGATTGATTATAATTACCAGCTAATGAAAAATTTGTTACACCCAAAAAGATTACAACAATAGCAAAAAAGGACGAAAACTTTCCTGTTACAAAATTACCTGCACCATTAGAAACTTTACAAAGAGCTTTTAAATGCTAAAAAAGAATCAAGTTTTTCTGCCGAACCTAGGCCGGCAAAAATTAGCAGAAACGAAAGACTTCACAAAAAAAGGGTCCCGACTGGAATCGAACTTCTACGTTTTCCCGTCTCAAACATGGGCGTTACCACTACACCAAATTAAATTCACAGAACAAACTCTTCTTGAATTTACAAATAAAATAACTTAAAAAACTTTTAATGAACAACATAGATAAAAAATAGCAAAAATAGGCAAAAAATGTTGGAAATCAATTACATGTCCCAAACTGATTTACACTGAAACAATTTTCAATTTCAATACAAAATTCCCAAATTTTAGGCAAATTTAGTGCTGCGACAACTTAGCCGAAAAAAGCAGACAAGCATTTTCTGACAAAGTATTTTTGATGAGCGGACAATTTTTCTCTTACAAAAACACAGCTCCTGACCGGATTCAAATCACTGACTTTTGTCAATACAGGCAAGTGTGTTAACTCTTCGCCACAAGCGCAAACTAACGCCTCTGACGTTTGATTCTAAATTCAAAAATGAATTTTCAGCTGTGGTTTAATTGCTAATGTTCTGAGCGATAAAAACTTGTCAATTTTGGACTAATTTTTGGAAAAACTCCAGTTTATTCACCTTTTTAAGAATTCATTTTTAATGCAAAGCATAAAAGAAAAGTTTTTCAGAAGGGAGATTTTTACTCCCTCAAGTTCGTGTCAACTTATACCTAATACTTTTCTGTGATTTAGTGGTAATTTTCTCAAAAAAGAACAAAAAAACTTCTTCTCATCAGTCAGCGCGTACGCGGCAGATTTGAGTAAAGGCATTTGTTGATTTAACTTCGTAGAATGAGGGTTTTTGAAGGGTTTTTGGAAAAATCCCTTCATTAAACAAAACTAAACCTTTCAAAACTTGTAGTTTATCAAGAAGAATGGCAAAAAATAATCGCAACTTTCATTTATGTCTTCTTTGTTTTTTGTTTCGAATTTAAAAAAAAACGGAATATTTACGCTTGGAGTGATTTTATTTTATTCAGGCAATTTTCGATTTTAAAATTAAGCGTTTTTGACGAACATTTTTAAATGTTTTTTATTTTTTGTTCATGAAGTTATGTGGGTTTGAAAATAGTAAATTTGTTCAACTTGAGATAATCAACGCGCGATATTTTGAGTTTTTATACGACGCATAAATTAAATTGAGGTAGGCCATTTGGTCTAAAGGATATTTTTGTGGTTAATTTGAGTTATCTGAGCTCACTATAAATGAACGCTACGTTTGATTCGAGTATTCATGTGGTACTCAATGATAGCGCTTTTTATTGTTTTGATACGAAAGTAACGGAACATATGTGCTCGGGGTGGGTTTTTTCTTCAGACAAGTTTCGACGTTTTAACTAGCCATTTTTGACGGAACTTTTTTATATCATTCAAAAGGTATTGTTGTCCTAAGCTTAAATTTGAAAAGATATTTCACATAAAACCAACATAAAATGTCATCACATAACAGGACCTCTCAAAGAAACAGCATGAAATCATACTCCCACTCCTGGCCTAACCCACCAGAGAAGGACATCCTGAGCATGCTTATAGCCGGCCTAACCCACCGCGCTACACCCACGCTTTGTGACCACACTTCAATTTTTAATAAGAGGTACTCAAGGGTGAGTAACTCTTCAAAATAACTGAACTAAAATAAAACGCTTTTGTGAAAACAACTGACTAAGATCATAATTAAAAACCAAATTAACAAAAATTTATAAAATGTAAATTATACTATGCAGTATATAGATCATACACAACAACAAAGACGAACATTCAAAGACTAGACGATCCCATCACATTCAAACAAAAGAATGGCTAAACACAACCGACATGCCGTCCACAATCACGACTCAAAGGATTTAGAGTACGACTTGACTTTGCAGAAAAAGATCGTACAAGGCATCCCTTCCAAACACGATTTTCACGCCATTCCCAGACGAGGCTGCACACAGAACAGTTCTCTATTAATACAGAAGAATCTGACATAGCAAACCATTTTGAAATCGGAATGATTTCATTGGGGATCACAGTCGTTGTCGAATGACAAAATAACAATTTCCTATCCCTGATTCCAACGTCCTGGAACGTTCTTCTTCAAGAGGAACCGGATAAGAAAATGATGTTTGCCAAATACCAACGTTCATCATCCATCCTTCAATTACAGAAAGAAAGATAAATCTAGAAACTCTGTAAACCCCGGATGGGTGGAACCTGATCTAAACTACATTTTATTATTGGATAAATTAGATATTTTATCACTATAAAATAATTAATATTAACCAATCATATTCGATCTAGCTAACAACCCACTTATTTGTAAATGCTGAAATTACGCGTAATTTCAGCACCAGAGAGATTTGAATTTAACTTAGAAATTAGTTACCTCTCCAAGAGAACTTCAGCAGTCGCAATAAGCCAGTATACTCTAGATCAATTGAGCCTAGCAGAGACTAGTTAAACACCCTGAGACTAGTAGATATAAGAGTAAGATTAGAATCGGTATTAGACTAAGAAATTGCACGAATCTATCCGGCCGAAAAGAAGATAGCGTGACGAGCAGACGGTGTACCCTATCCGAAATTATTCTATGAGTTAACCATTTGGACATAACTCATCTGGTGCTACCTTAAGTCTCGAATAGCTTAGAATTAACCAAAAATAGATTAGAAAATAGACAAAACATTTTCAAAATGTTACACGACAATAACTTAATTGAAATGTCTCTACGACTCAATAGATCAGAGCCGCTATTCCGCACAATACGAGAACTACCCGGTATTGGAAAAAGACTTCGGTCAAGAGACGACATACGACTACATAAAAATTTACCATTTAGTTTCATGGTCGTACGGCAAAAGCCAACACAAACTTTTATATTCAGAATCGTATTAGCAATGAATTTAGATTTTCATTTGCAAACATAAAATCCTTGAAGGAAATCTTCATTGATTATTTTAGGCGCTAGATAAAATTACTATTGTACAATAACGATTGATAAAAACATCTCAAATTGTTCCCTCCAATTCTGCAGTAATATATAAAACATATTTGAAAAATATTTATTGAAAACAAATTAAAAATTAGTAGCATGACAATAAATTGTTAGTATATATAAACCATCCTGTTGTTCCAGCTTCATCACTTAAACATAACAGCAATCATAAATCAACTAATATCATCAAAAACTAAAACTTTTTTTACCAAATAAATTCAAATTATTTTAAACTTAGTTTTATTTAATCTTAAAACTAGATCATCAAGGCTTTCCTTGGATCTAAATCAATTTTCTATTTTATAAATTTTAAATTCTGATCATCAAGTCTTATCCTTGGATCAAAAGAACAATTTTGTTATCCCCCACCCTTTTATCAAGTGTTTAACGACCTCAAACGTTGATTCACTACCCAACCTTTCCAAAAGACCCAGGACTAATAGAAATTTTTTAATCACACTAACCATTCAAATTAGGCTAAACAGTGAAGAACTTCGGTTATTCATCGTTCACTTGAACCCTCCTCTTACCTGACCCAGGATAAATCTTAAACTTAGTAAGTTTAAAATAGTATCTAACGAACTACTTGCGTTCTAATTGTACCTGAACCTTGTGGATCGATTTACTATTCTCCAACCCTTGAACACAATCATTACCCCTAAGTAAGATTAAGTAAGTTAACACCTTAACTTAGGCTAGCCACGAGAAAGTAAAAATCAATCTTCGGAATCGATATATTTTTCTCTCCAACCCCGAACAAAAAGACCCAGGTTAAGCTAACCAAAAAATTGTAAGGACTAACAGTCTAGGAAAATTAAAATCACTAATAACTTCTTGCATCCTTCATCCTAAACCTTATGTCATTAAAAAAATTAGGAAATAAACAAACAATCGTACTACACAATTGTGAAATAGACAACCAAAAATACGATCTTGTAATATTCCCGCATACACAAACAGTTGGATACACTCGAACAAAACGACAAACAATCAAAAGAAAAATTATAACAAACAAAGACAGATAACACGAAAAAGATTTTCAAAAAATAGAAATGCATTCTCCGGATCAGAAGCCAGTAGCCTAGACGCACTCTACAAATTAAAAGAATCAGTAAATAAAAATTGCCCAATCCATGATTAGTTATATTTTTCCGATTCAGAAACATTTTCAAACTCATCAAAAAGAGGAAAAAGAAGAATAAAAAAGATATATAAACACAAACCAGTACATCTATACAATTGGACTCAACCAATCAGACATATTGATAATTATATATTAACAGTCATTAAACGAAAAAATGAGCAACACTCAAAGTGACGAAATTCCAGACGAAGAAGCAGTTTTTCCTTTTGTTATAAATTCACTCAATGATAGAGGACAAACACAATTTTGCAAAAATTTACTCGTAAATTTGTTTGAACCAGGAATCAGTCCATGCAAATCAGAATTCCCAGATGTAAAAATCAAAAGACAAGTTATAGAACATTATTTGAAAGACATGTAGCCTAACACAACAATATGGAATCTACACCATAGAAATCAGCACACCAAGAACACTTCATGGTAAATACGTTATTCAAACAGACGATATTGATTTAGAATTTTCAAAAGTATTCACAGAATATATCAAAACCATACAATATCAAAATTCACAGAGAGCAAACTCAATATTCACCAACGAAATTTTTTGCAATAATATAAGGTTATATATCTCTATTAGAAAAAACAGAAGCTCAAAGTACATCACCAGTCCAAACATCAAAACATGCAAAAGTAAGAAACAAAATCGTCACATTTTCAACATTTTTAAACGCAATCCGTGAAAGTTTTACCAATAATGATGTCTCACAAAATACCAAACATGATTTAAAAAAAAATTCTAGCATGGTTTACAATTGATTATTTTACACATAATATCGACCTAATTGAACAAGCAAGAAAAACCTTTAGACCCCAAGGTACCAATGACGACACTGTCATTTCAGAACAATCAGATTACGTTTGGGACCATGAATGGTCTCATCCAGCATTTTTAAATTTTCCAGTGGATATCTCAAGTCAAGCAATAAGTACAATATCTTTTCAGAAAGATTGTGTGAAAGTAACACCACTAACGATTGACGCAACACCTTTGAATTATAATACATTTTTACCCGATACACGAAATAACAGCTTAAATTCGACAGTTATACATAATGAAAACCGCAATGGAACTAGAATGTTTACACAGCAAGATATTCAAACACCATCACACTTCACAAACGAAGAAGTAGTTCAAAAAATAGTAACAACTACACAACAGAGTATCTCACCAATACGTCCAAACCTGACAACACCGAAAAATATAAATACAACATTACCACAAGTAACCTTGCAATCGACCGTTAAACCTTCGGTTGCTCCAAAATATTCACATATGGACTATCAGATGTATAGACCAATGACAAAACCTATAATTATGTACATCAGTCAAAAACAAATCAACCCCCCGAAAAAATATGCAAATTCTAAACCACGTATGTTGTCATTATTGGAATCTTCCAAAAACATCAGTAAATTTTCCAGATAATCCACAACCTTCACAGGATCATAGTGAAAAAACTACCCATTTTTTCAACAAAATAGGAATAAACAACAAACACCTTATTACACAAATTACTTATCATCTGATGATGATTATTATTATCAACCAGACATTTTTGCACAATATACACAAGAATATTGCACACAAAGATTGCGACTATCTCAACCATCCCAAAATCTGAAGATTTACCCACAAAATTCAGCAAATATGCAGAATCATCAACCAATGCATATACAAAACCCAATTAACGCACAATCTTTTCAACCTATACAACCACAAAACCCAATGACTATGCATTCTTAACAACCAACTCAAAGTCAAAATCAAATACCACTACCATATTAACTCAAGCAACATGAAATAACAAATAATCAACTTACAAATTTCTCACAAATACCAAACGCCGCAGAGTCACTCCAAATGACAATGAATCCATATTTAATGGGAGGATCGTCAATAACATCCAATAAACCATTAATGGTTTTCACAGGAACAGACCCTGAATACTTAGTAGAAGATTACCTTAATGCAGTCACAGCAAATTTAATTTTAAATATAGGACCCGAACCAATTAATACGCCACTCCATCAAAATTGGATACATAGACGCACAGAGTTCATACAAACAACACTAGATGGCGCAGCCCAAAAAAGGTTTTCAGTACTACCTACAGACATAAAATCAGATTGAAAAAGATTCACACAAGAATTTTCAAAAACATTTGATTCTGAAAGAAACAAACAACATCAAAGAGTTTTATGCAACGAAATTCGCAGATTACCAAATGAAACAATTAAACAATTAGCAGTTCGAATCGAAACACTAGTTCGAAAAGCATATTCACTCAATACACATGATTACAAAAACACAAAAATGACAGAAATTTTAATGATGACCTTAACACCTCAATTAAGGGAATAGCTATAAAAAAGAGAGCATCTCATCCTTCCTCAATTCGAGAACCAGATTTAGATTTTAGAAAATTAGTAGATAAACTAGAACAAGCAGAAATCACAAGGAAACTTGAAGAAACAGAAAACCTAAAACTACAGTAAGTTAATCGGATCGAAACAAATTTTACACATATAAATAACATACAAGGATCAGATACAGACCTGATTGAAAAAATCACTGAAATATTGAACATCTATGAAAGGAACCCAATTTTTAAAGGCAAACCATCTTCCAAAAATGGTGTAGTTATTGCCAACGATACGGACACAGTATTGCCGAATGTAGACAAAAACAACAAGACAATCAGAATAAACCTCAAAAACACAAAGAACCAAATAAGTCATTCTATCAAAATATGAAGAAAGATCAAAACCTACCAAACAAAAAAATATACAGTAACAATAGCTCTGGAAAACCACTTCCAGGCAACTCAAATTTTTCGAGAAATCAATCACCATATAACTCCAGTTATAGAGGTAGATCGCCAGAACAAAGAATTTCACGAAATTTCTCACAAAATAGATATAGTCGATCGAATAGTCAAAACAACCAAAATAGAAACAACTATTCACGATCTAATTCAAACACAACAGATATTATTTCTGCAGTTCCTATTCAAACCCAAGAAATAGACACTATTCCAACAATAGATCACGAAATTCATCATACAACAGAAACAAAAATTATTCAAACAATAGGAATAGAAGTTATTCGAACAATCGAAATCAGAACTATCCAAACAACAGATCAAGGAATAACTCATATAATAGATCAAATAATCAAAGATCAAATGATAACTATCATAACAGGTCACGAAATAATTCACAAAATCGAAGCTCAAGCTACAGCAATAGATACAGAAACTATTCCCAGTCACCCTATAGGAATAATAATCGTTACCCCGATTCTAAACATCGATACAGAAGTAACACTCCAAAGCATCAAAGACACATCAACCAAGTGCAAACAAATGAAGAAACAACTTCAGACCCCCCAGGTTTTGATAACAGAGAAAACAATGAATTACGATTAAATCACATTAATTGAGAAACAACAGATACTGAAAGTGATACAGATAATACCACCTCAGTAAATATGATAACAGTCGAAAACGACTATGAACCTATCATATATGAACAATTCTTTACTTCACACATATACGAAACCCAATTGGAATTTCTTCATAATTATTACATTGGACCCATTAATAATAATACACAAACTACACAAGAAGTAAACGAAATTAACTCTGTAATTAAACCTGATAAAAAAGACGAAACACAATGCTCAAACACAAAACATTTTTATCAACATATACAAAAAGAACAACCGAGAGAAAAAATTTGGACAATCCCATTTCTCTTAGAGACCCCAAGAAGTAAAGAATTTCAACCACCAGATCTTGAAATTAATTTTTTATTCGACTCAGGAGCAGAATCAAATATTATTAATATTCCCACATGGAATGAAATCAAAACACTGCATCCAAATTTAACACCTCCTGAAACATCTAGTAAATTAGCGACAGCACAAGGTTCAACATTAGTAAATTATGGAAAAATCTAACTATTCCTTGTTCCCACAAGAACAATGGAACAAAACAAGATTTTGAACAAGCCATTCAAACAAACATTTCATATTTCTGATATTAGACACAATATCATTGGCATACCGTTTATAACTAAATATATACCCACAACAAACATCTTAAATAGTAAAATCCATATCAAAGATAAATATACAAAAACAAAAAACACAGCCTTGACATTCTTTCAAAGATTGAACAAACAACCACCATTTTTCTCAAAATTTTACCCCATTTATAATCAAGAACGGAAACACTTGAAACCACTATCAGGAAATGTGTATAATTTTGCAATAAAACAAGTTCATCAATATGACAAAAGTCGAAACAAACAACAACTTTTTATGTCAGATTTCGAATTTAAACCCATTCACAAAATTTTCAAAATTACTATCTCATCCATAAAACACTTGAAAAACACAAATTCCGATATTATTTCACTCCACGTGTATAAAAATACACCATATCAAATAACATTACCATTAGGACTATAAGGATATTGTGAAACAAATGCTACAACTTCACCCATATATGAAGTAGCATATCGAGTAAATAATATATTATAACTATTAGATATTTGTCAATCAACAATTCTTGACGAAGAATTATCCATAAATAATATAATAAGTAATGAAAAAAGAAACACTGATTACTTCACATAAACACCATATTTTAAGCCAACATTTAATATACGAAAGAACAACTAAAAATTTTATCCATGTTTAATTTTCAACATTCACAAATAACCCAAGATGAATTTGACAAAATAGCTTAACAACTGATAAAGTATTCAACAGTCTACGCAACATCAAAATTCGACGTAGGAAAAATCAGTTCATCACTACACTTTTCATTAAAACTTGACGCAGTTTTCAAAAAACAAAGAGCAAGTAAAGTACTGATTCACTTACACGATAAGGTATATAGATTATTTGATATTTTGGAACAATACGAAATTATATCACCAGTAAATAAAAGAACAACAACCAAAAGGTAATACCTTCATCAACCCTGTTATCATTCTAGCAAAAGGTGAATCACTAAAAATAGTTTCAGACGCTAGATACCTCAATTCCTTAATTGACGAATCAAAATGTAACTGGCCCATTGAACCAATACAAGTTATCTAAACAAAGATAAATGGTAAGTACTTCGCAACCGCAGATATGAACAGTGCTTACAATCAAATGCCACTAGATGAACAATCACGGTGATTAACACAATTTGTTATTGGAAATCAACAATACGAATTTAATCTTTTATTCTATGGAATATCCACAGGACCAGCATCTTTTTCAGCTTTCATGAGTAAAATTGTTAGACCACTAATACTCAAGAAAATTGCAATCACATATTTAGATGATGTTTTCATGCAATCACAAGTTAAGACGAAATGTTTACAGTTTTGGAACAATATCATAAAATATTTCAGAACGCAAATCTGAAGGCAGCCCCCGATAAATCATATTTTTTCTTAACACGCGTTAAATTTTTAGGACATAATATTGAACGAAACACTATCACTCCATTAAAATCACGCATTGATGCAATTCAAAAACTTCAACCACCTACAAATAAAAAGAAAATCCAAGAGTTCCTTGGAATGTTGAATTTTTTAAGTAAAAATGTTTACAAAATACAATTATACTTAGGACCTTTTTGGAACATCCTCAGACAACAAAATAATTTTGAATGGACCAATGAACACTAAACACGATATGAAGAAATTAAAAAACTTTTGACAGAACAAATTTCAAACACAATTCCAGATCCAAACCCACCATTCTATGCAATGTGCGATGCTTCAAACTTTGGCATCGGCGCAGCATTACTACAATCACATATTGGAACAAATAAAATGAATCTCATATCAACCAATTCACGATTATTCACACAAGCTGAACTCCGACTCTCTATTCTAATGAGAGAATGTACAGCTATAATTTACACACTTACAGAATACGAATTTCTGATACTTGGATCAAAACACCCAACAATTTTTTTTACAGATCATAAACCAATTATATTTCTTTTCACATAAAAGTAGAGTTTGTTTCAATTAATTTTAATGAAATTCCCAAACTTACATATAGTTTGGACAGCAGGAAAAAATCTTGCATTACCAGATACATTAAGTAGAAATACGCCACCTGAACTACTTACACGAAAAACTACAGTTGAAATACCAAAAAATGTTAAATTTTATCTCGCAAAAGATGAAACATCACCCCGATTAGAATGCAAGTACGCAGTAAAAACTGACATTGATCAATCACAAATAAACAATCTACAACGTTTTCCACTCTACTTAGATTGCCAAAATAATCACTATGAAGTTGATTTACTAGGAACATCTACCTTTAAACCAATTTCATACTCACAATGGATAAAAAATAATAGTCAACAAAAGAAAATAAAACAACAAACGCATAAAAAAGATTTTTTCCATTAATTGAAAAAGAAAATTTGATCGATAAAATAAATTTATCAGGACCACAAACAAATGAATTAAAATACATAATAAATCAAGTTTTTAACCTCCATGACCCACTTGACACAATTCCCCTATCAAAACTAGAAATTGATAATAATTTTCTTCCACCAACAGAAAAAATTACACTTGAACTTTTAAAGCAATATCAAAATTTTGACCCAGTAATTAGACAACTAGAATCATGGCACAAATATAAAACAAAACCAGCAAAAGCTGATACCACAGTTTTAGGAAACAAAACTCTCCTCCGATATTTCCGAAAATTTAATGACACAACAATCAATGAAAATACAGATCTTTTAGAATATCAATTAGATGATTCTAAAGTTCCCTGTCTTCCTTTAAGTATGATACTGATAGCATTTAACATCTCCCACACACAAAGTACAAAAGAACACTCAGGATCAGAAAAGACATACTCGAACTTCAAACAAAATTTTTATTTTCCAAATGCCCCAATTTGAATAAAAGTATTACGCAATGATTGTATAATATGTCAATTGAACAAACCTTATCCAAATCAAAAACAATTAGCACAGAAATAAGATTTCAAAGGACAAAGTTTATATTTCAACCATAGAATTTCATTTGACACAAAAAGACCAATTTCATTATCTTCTGAAGGAAATTTCTACATTATGGTCATTGTTGACGCATTCACGCACTATGTAGCACTCAACCCAGTACCACACTGTAATGCTTATTATGCTTACACAACACTTTATGAACACTGGATAGCTACATTCGGATTACCCGAAATCCTAGTTACAGACAACGGTACAGATTTTATTAATAATGAAATTAACACACCATGCCACTTATACAACATTAAACATAAACCACGTACATCTCATGCACATTGGACAAACGGATTAGTTGAAGGTATGAACCGTTCATTACAAGAATATCTTAGATGTATCAGTAATGGAAACGATACACGAAACACAGAATGGTCAGCAGATGTAAAATTTTCCCCCTTATCATAAATTTCACAAATAACGACAACTTTAGGAATGTCACCATATGAAAAGGTTTTTAATCAAAAACCAAGAAAAATAAATATGTTCACAGCAAATGCTCATAAAAATAATTTTCACAATTTTATTTTATTAATTTTATTAATTTCACATAATTTTCATAATTTTCACAAAAAATTTCACAAATAACGACAACTTTAGGAATGTCACCATATGAAAAGGTTTTTAATCAAAAACCAAATATGTTCACAGCAAATTCTCATAAAAACACACAAGTTCATTGCAAACCTAATAAAGATTCAATATGCTATAATCTACCATTACACACAAATGATGAAGATCATTTTCATCCACCACAGTTTCTCAAATTAGCCTCCGGCACACACACCGAATGGATTTTAAATAGAGATAAAAAACAAAATGAAATCTACCAAAAAGTAACAAAGAAAGTGTTACAAAGGCAAAACATTAACAGCCAAATTATTTCACGTTTTATGCGAGCCACAGATTTAAAAAATGGAACATTTGTCTTAATATCTAATTTTAATACACAAAACGGAATATCCAAAAAATTACAACCACTTCGAAAAGGACCATACCAAATAATTGCCAAACCCACTGAAGTAACATACAAACTCACAGACTCAACCAAAAAATAAATTGATCAACATCGAAACAATTTATTACCTTACTACCCAAAAGAATACGCATTACGCGAATTAACTCAATTACATTCTTTTACAGGTTTAAAAGTTATTCAAAACAATACTCATACAGAACAAGAAACAAATGTACATGACGACGACGTTCATCATAAACAAAATCGACAACAAAACACAACTTATAAGAACACACAAACACCAGACCAAAACTTATCTCAATAAGAAAGAAAAAACAGGAAAAATATAGAAAAAATTTTACCACAAGAACAAATAGAAAAATCAGAATTAGTAAAATCATCACGACTTAGAAATCAACCACGCAAAAATTACAAAACATTCATCCCACAATCTAAAATATTAAAGAAAGTTGAATTTCAAAAACAACTTTGTTTTTAAAATGAATAATTTGTACACCTCTCACTCATTTTGAACTTTCATATTTTCAAGATAACATGCTGAAACATAAGTCACAAATCTAGTTCAAATTCAGCCAATAGGATTCACTCAAATCCGTCACCTTCAATATCTTTAACACAAAACTAATAGCTGATAGATATTAATCTCCAGGCATATCTATAACTATAACTTTACAACCTCCAGGTCAAAAATAAGCAACTTGCTAAAACTTGACAAGTAAAATAAATACCACCATAATATTACAACCCTCCCCTATCTAATATTGCAAAGATCAACAATATTGTCCCAACTCAGACCTCAAAAAACCCCCAACTAAAAACGGCAAATTAGCCTAAAGTAAAAAAGGACCATATTCATTTGGCCTAAAGTACAAATATTTCAAAAATACCCCAGATTACCCAACAAATAAAAACAAAGCAAAGAAGACCTCCCGAGCACCATAAAATTAGCCTCCAACAATTTTTCACAAAACTCAACCCACTTGTCAAAAAATCCCCTTGTCAAAAAAAGTTCCCCAACCCACTTGTCAAAAAAAGTTCAAAAAATACTCAACGAACGAATCAATTCTTAAATGTTTCTCTCTTTAACAGTCGATACCTTAAAAAATATAATCATAAACCTTTTCATAAAATTTTTCATTCTATTTAAACTTTTGCTAATATTTTTTATTGAAACTTTTGAAGCCCTAATAATTCTTTTAATAATTTTTTGCAATACTTTTTTTAATTTTCTACTCCCTATTTGAAATATATCACCAACTTTCCCAAATCATTGACCACATTCACAGGTACCATAATTCAAAGTCTATTTAAATGATGTGAACAATTTTTAGTAGAACAGACATTTTTTTACTATTTGTAATTTTCCTCACATTTTTATCATCCCTAATTATGACAATGTGGAAATGCGTAAAAAAAGCAATAGTCACATTCGCCTTAGCAATAATCCTTTTAATTCTTTTCATCGAAGAATATTACAATAAACATAAATCTTCCCACTAGGAAACAGATTAATCGAACACATTTCCAAAATTGCTAACCAACCACCACCAGGACAGTCTTCACCGACTTCTTCCCAAAAAAACCCAATCATATCTACAACTACCCAAAAGCCCCAAACATCCACACAAATTTCTTTTCAAGATAACCATTACACTTTCGAAGAATGACACGCCCGCTTATCCGAACCACTAGAACCGGTTCAGCGACACGCATCCCTAAGTGAACCAACAAATAATTTGTACCCCACCTTACAACAAGACTTAAATTGAATAAAAAAATTTTAGTCAAAATCAAAATACAGCTGAAATAAATAGACAAATTATACATCCAAGACGAAATAGAAATTTTCAAACTCCCAGAGTTACTTTTAACATACCTCAATCCCCAACACCATCAAACTCAGAAGTCTCTAGTATTCCATTACCAGACACTCCTACGCTCACTTCACAACAAAATACACCAACTCTCCCTTCTGACTATCTAGGTTCAACACCAACATCCGAACAAATCCGTGAAAATCCTTTTAACCCCCCCAACACCACCGAACGACTACCATATGGACAACACAGTCTTACTCACATGGAGAACCAAACTTAGTTAATGAACCAATAGATATTTCCTCAGATACAACATTATCATCCCTGCCAGAAACATTGTCACTCCCCTCGACACCATCAACAAGTCAAAAATCATTTTTCCCCCTAAATTTTCCAAATAACCTCGACGCTCGATACAGAGAACAATCAACGAATATACCCCTACGATTAGATTTAAACACATTTGTAGCACAGCACCTCCCCCATTATTCGGACAACATCACGAGAGCCACCGACTCCACAGTTGGGATCTCAATAGATTACAATATAGACAAGTTATCCACGAAGATATCCGACAACATAACGTTCAAATATTCCAACAAAACAGTCTTCAATTAAAGTTTGAAATAACAGTCAAAATAAATAATATTGTAGAACACCCCTATCCATTAAGTCCACCAAATATAACAGCTCAATCGCTACCGCCACCATTTATAACAACTGAAGTAATATATAAATACGACAGTTATACAAAAAACACAATCGGATACATAACATTTTATAACCCATACTCCGGATTATCATACACATGTATATTCTAAAAATATTAACATTTCAACACATCCTTTTTCTAATATTTTCCGACCAAAACACAAATCCATCTCTTCGCACAGGACCTCAAGATTTATTAGTAACACACTATGATTGTGAAGAAAATGAACAAAAAACACTACACAAATATGCAATAAATCAAGTAACACAATGCGAAACAGAACCACCAGCTATAGAAACTACAAATGTCATAGCAACATTGTATTCAAAAGCCCGAGCAACAACAGTCACAGGATATAAATTTACAGCAATATTTTCCGTAAAGAAAGTACATTGTTCGCAAGTTTCAAACGGAAGTAAAAACCGACATGATCACGAATCATTTTACCAGAGTAACATAGAAAGACTTTTACATCTAAATTCCGACGATTGTAAAAACGAATTAATCAGACTAAATCTAACAAGAAAACAAAATACAGACAAAAAATTAAAAAATTTTCAAGTCTCTGCCGATTCTGTACATCAAGCAGAACTTGAACGATACCAAAGACATATTCAATTAGACGAAAAATACCCATATAATGGCGCACACGGACGATTAACTTATGATACACACGATAATTACCGGATACCACACATTGGAATAAATAATCCCTCAAACTGCAAAGCAGATACAAAAAACAAAGGGTATCAAGAAGTAATGTTTTTTGATTGGAAAATACAACTTGAAAAAATACAACTTACACGAGGTTTAACTGATAACACCATGATCTATCAAGGAGTTAGATTACCTTGTAAAAATGATCAAGGTTATTGTGACCCTACAACAAGAACCAAGCAACAATTGTTTGGTTTCCCGAAGATACATGCACAACATTTCAAGTAGCAAAAATACACGCACGATTGATAAAATTTCATGAAAAATATTTTATTGAATCAATTCCATATGAACAAGTATACCCGTCTAGCAAACAAAGCAATGATTTCAAAACATTCATGATATAGAAAATAAATTGACACGTTTTCAAATCTATCACGAAACAGAATTTGCAGGTAAATATAGCAATCCACTTTATAAAACACAATATTCTAAAATACTTGTCGAATACGAAAAAAAATTAGACATGACCACTGGTAAAATAAAATTTGACCCTTATGCAACAAGTCACCCTATTACTGAAGGCATATTATACGTCCCAGTGAACTTTTATAAGAGCACAGTCACCCTGGTGGAAAGCTAAAACCATACGATAGTAAAAGCACACGTTTACAAGAATTATCACTAATGAATAGCACCTACTTTGGTACTATTCATTATGATATTCACTTAGATATGAAATTAGACCACACAATTAGTAGAATTTTGCAAGAAGTGTCACTTTCTGAATTAGAAACAATTCATCAACTATGCGAATTAGAAAGAACACAAATCTTACAATCACTCGCATTAGCAGTTTTAAAAACACCTTACGCAGGATACTTATTATCAGGAAATAGATCAAATTTTCTTGATTATGAAGAAAACATTTTATGGTTTTATACTTGCACCAAAAAAAGATCCCCATTATATGTTTTTGAAGATAAACGTTGTTATAAAAGAATCCCCATATTCTACAAAAATAAAGTACATTTTGTTGATAAACTTTCAAAACAAACATATTTTTGGGATACCGCAGTTCCATGTGGATCAGAAAATAGCCACAATGTCGTACAATTAAACCCTGACGAAGATAAATACTATCTACTTACACCGTATCCTACATTGATGCAACCACTCAAAAAGTTTTCACCCGAAAGCATCTGAGCTTTCGCTCGTAACCTAATTATTGATTTACAATCAATTGGAATCTATTCTAAATCTGATATACAACATCACATTAAAACACAACAATTTATTAACACAAATGGACACAATACAACGACAATCAATCGACCAGAACTTAAGAAAACTTGCCGAAACCGCAAGCTTTGCAGACATTTATACACAAGACTACAGCGGATATTTTAAGGATATTAAGGATTACATATATTTAAACGGTGAAAAATACAGACCACAAGATAATTCACCCATAAATATTTTCAGTTTTGTCACCCTAAATAACGAAATTCTAGCTTTTCTAGGATGGCCCTATTACGTCTTAGAAAAATTAACTATCTTATACGCCATGTTTAATTTTATAGGATTTCTTTTCTCACTCTTAAAAGGAATCTATAACACATGCGCTATACGCACACAAGTAAACAGACAAGCAAGTGTAGCACGTAAACTATTTGCAGGATTTTTTGGAATTTTTTCATCATCAATAAACAAAATACTTCTAGATGCACAAATAAAAGAATATAACACAAAAATATCCAGAAGACAAAACACTTACGACGAAGAACACAATAATATAGAGATAACACCTACCGCACCACAGTTGCCACCCCTACCACAAAACCATTCATTATCATTAGTTCCCCGAAACTTTCGAAACTTAGCAATCACAAATAACCCAAATTTTAGATCAAGTACAGCACAAAGCCCTATCCAACACATAACGACAAATCATTCACCAAATGATAATACATATGAACAAATTATTGAACAACCCCATACCACCACTTTTCGGTCTCAACATAATCATTTTTTAGCCCACGATGAGCCGACAAATTGGATCCCACCATCGCTCAAATTCCCACCCAGCCAACCTCCAAACCCAAATCCCAAGTATCCTACTTTTTGTTTTCCCGCCATCCGATTCTCCAGTTATTAATATACCATCAAGCATGAATTCTAATACTAACTCAGATATTTCAGTTTTTCATACCATCTCACAATTTAACAACTCCCATATAGAAACTCCCAACGAATTTGCAGACTCCGAACCATCTCCCTCTACCCATACCCAGACCAACTCTTCAGCTTTTTCAAACCCCCCTTTCTACCCATTCAAACCAGCCAACCACTCCCGTCCCTTTCCACTCCTTCTTACGCTTCCCAAGTAACCTCAACCTATTCTCCATTCAATTCCGACAGATCGCATAATAACTCCCCAGATAACATTCAAATTTCCGAAGAACTTCACAATTTTATTACACTACAACAACAATTAACATAACCCCACACTCTTACGATACATCAGCTATCATCTACAGTAACGTCATCAAATCCACCAACTCCTACACCCTCTTCAGCTTACACTCCATCATTAGCTCAATCATCCACATCCACCGAAACACCTACCAGCACTAACCGAGCTTACCGCACTTTTAAAAGAAAATTCCCAAATCACCCATTTACAACCAAACTCGGAACAGCCAAAAAATATATCAACCAACCCGATCATACAAACACGAAAAATTTTCTTCAAATAACCCTACCCTCATTTCCACAATATACCTTAAATACTTCTACCACTACTAATGAATCACGAAATTTTGTTGATGAGTACGTTTTAATGGCAACACTTCATTGGACAGCTTACTATAACTATACTAATCCCCTTTATCTACCACTCACTAATACTAATGAAAATATCGAGAAAAAAATATATATACTATATAGACTCACCACATCATTAACACCTCGACAATTTACTTACGTTGGATATAAAAAATTATTAAAAACATTCACTGCATCCCGAGCTAACGATTTTTTAATAGAATACTTCGATCATAATATCATCCGTCCTAACCAAGTCAATTTTTAGACGAAGACCGCTTTGCAAACCCACAACTAACCGAAAGTTTTTTTATTAAAACACCATACTTATTTACACTTAATATTTTTGATAAAAAGCAAGATCATATAATTTTAGAAGCACTAGTTGACATACAAGCATATGAAAGCTTCTATGATAAATTTCAGTTATTTTCACTAACCTTCCACTTTCTTTCACCACAGGAACGCGATTTGCACTGTTCCCACGATATAATGTTACGCACTAAGCAAACGCACACTTACACATATTATCGTTTTATACCAAACCATATTGATTTACACACACCATCACGACAACCCCACCATCGTTTTCAGTTTATTAACTCGAAATACACATCACCATTCTTTCTTAATTTAACATATTACATTAAAAATACTAACCTCCACGGCATCCTCCGCAACTACGACCCAGTTACCCAAATGTATATATTCTGCCTCATCACGAAGACCTTTAATGATGAAGAATCCAGACCCTTCATTATCCAGTATGAATTCATACAACCTATTGAAATACCCATACTAGAATTTATTCATAACACTAAATATAATCATAAAATTTACCATCTAATCCAAAACACACCTTATGAGTTCGCAGTAGGCACAGAAGAACTAAACACCATCAACGCACTTCAATTGCTTTGGCCACTGCTAAAACTAAAAATGTCATTCGCATACTAGCCAAATTATTAACAACATCAGATTCAATTCACGACATCTTCCCACATGGTTTTTTCCAAGATGAATAAGGTAAGTATGAATTGAAATAACTTTAACTAATACATTTAAAATTGTCCTAACCATTTTCTATCAATGTTTATTTCATTCTTTTAGTCTCCACACCACAATCATCTACAAAACAGAAAAAAGACAAATAAAAATACAAATTTGTTAAATCATATTAAAACTCCTTAATCTTTCGCACTAAATAATGTAAAAAAGTTCATACCTAATGTAGTAATTTCATTTATAAATTATTTCCCCAAAAAGCAGTAAAATTAAATACGATGAAAATTTATAATTTTAAAATTCCCCAAAAGCAGTAAAGTTCAATTTCAATGCAATAAATTTATAAAATGAGAAAGCAGTACTAACCTTTTCATATTTTCATTCATTCGCACAGGAATTCTATCCAAACTCGCACAGCTCGCCCACGAAGAAATTCTTTAAATAATGATTTTGTGTTTCAAATTTTCACTAACAACAACTCTAACAAGCATTAACAAATTTCAAACTTTTCTTTAACCCGGTTGGAAAGGAATTTTATACTAAACCAAACTAACCAACGCAGCTTAATAAACACCACAAATCATAAAATAACAGCATGACTAAGAAAAGAAAACCAACGGTACCCAAATCGGATTAACCCAGCTTAAAATTGAATAATTTATTTTTTTGAAGAATATTATAAGGTCTAAGAAATAATAAAACACAAAAAAGTCGTAATACAAACCCAAACCAAAAACATTTTGATTTTTTGAAAAAAGGACACAACCAAAGTAACATAAGAAAGACCAGAAAAAACCAACATAAAATATTATCACATAACAGGACCTCTCAAAGAAACAGCATGAAATCATACTCCCACTCCTGGCCTAACCCACCAGAGAAGGACATCCTGAGCATGCTTATAGCCGGCCTAACCCACCGCGCTACACCCACGCTTTGTGACCACACTTCAATTTTTAATAAGAGGTACTCAAGGGTGAGTAACGTTTCAAAATAGCTGAACTAAAATAAAACGCTTTTGTGAAAACAACTAACTAAGATCATAATTAAAAACCAAATTAACAAAAATTTATAAAATGTAAATTATACTATGCAGTATATAGATCATACACAACAACAAAGACGAACATTCAAAGACTAGACGAATTTAATCACATTCAAACAAAAGAATGTCTAAACACAACCAACATGCCGTCCACAATCACGACTCAAAGGATTTAGAGTACGACTTGACTTCGCAGAAAATGATCGTACAAGACATCCCTTCCAAACACGATTTTCACGCCATTCCCAGACGAGGCTGCACACAGAACAGTTCTCTACTAATACAGAAGAATCTGACATAGCAAACCATTTTGAAATCGGAATGATTTCATTGGGGATCAGAGTCGTTGTCGAATGACAAAATAACCATTTCCTATCCCTGATTCCAACGTCCTGGAACGTTCTTCTTCAAGAGGAACCGGATAAGAAAATGATGTTCGCCCAATACCAACGTTCATCATCCATCCTTCAATTACAGAAAGAGAGATAAATCTAAAAACTCTGTAAACCCCGGATGGGTGGAACTTGATCTAAAATACATTTTGTTATTGGATAAATTAGATATTTTATCACTATAAAATATTTAATTTTAACCAATCATATTCCATCTAACTAGCAACCCACTTATTTGTAAGTGCTGAAATTACTTGTAATTTCAGCACCAGAGAGATTTGAATTTAACTTAGAAATTAGTTACCTCTCCAAGAGAACTTCAGCAGTCGCAATAAGCCAGTATACTCTAGATCTATTGAGCCTAGCAGAGACTAGTTAAACACCCTGAGACTAGTAGATATAAGAGTAAGATTAGGATCGGTGTTAGACTAAGAAATTGCACGAATCTATCCGGCCGAAAATAAGATAGCGTGACGAGCAGACGATGTACCCTATGCGAAATTACTCTATGAGTTAACCATTAGGACATAACTCATTGGGACAATTAACGCGCGATATAATTCGCGCTATTAACGCTTAAGCGGAGATTTAATCCGTCTTATAAATCGTTCCAAATTGGTTGAACGAAGCTTATTTGCCATAATTGGTTTGTTACAAGGAGCGAATACTATCCTTTTGTACTTTATATGGCGTGTGGGGTGATGATTTCATAAAAAATTTCAAATTTTAGAAAAAAAAAATTTTCATTTTGTTTTATTTCATTTAATTTTTTTATATTATTACTGCTGCTCCATAAACCTTAAAAGTCAGTTGGAACATTCAGGGCTTCGCCCTGATACGAGCAATCTTGTTTCATTTTTTGTCGGCTCCGAAATTTTTGAAAACATATCAGTGATTAAGGAGATGTTGAGTTTGGCATTAACAAGCCTACATTGAAATGATAATTGCTTGAAAATATATGTGATTTTTCCAAACTAGCTTACTTTTGTTCCGTTCTGTTTTTCAAAATGTTAGATGCATCAGTTCTTGCCAGGGTTTTTCTAACGAGACATAAATTAAAGAATAATAGTTTCTCTCCATTTTTTTCCACATGCCATTATGCCATTATAAAAGATTTGAAATCACGATAACATTAGCATTCGACTGCATGCAATGTACGCTAATTAACGTGCATTTTAATTTTTTTTCTGCATACAATTCGAGACAAATCATTCAAAATTGAATGGGAACTTAATGAAAGTCAACATTTTGAACTTAAGGCCGATATTGTATCAATCAGTGCGTCATTATGCAATTTGCCCCAAAAATGTTTTATCAAACTCAATTCGATTCAGTTATCTAGTAAGCTCTGGAAAAAATGAAAAATAATCCAAAAAGTTGAATTTTACATAGTAGAATTGAGCGCGTCTCATGATATTCGATTGAATGTTCCGACTTTTGAGGAATCTGACTGAGTTTTTGTGCTCGTCTGTTTTTTTTCTCCAGGTAATTTTTGACTTTTAACTAGCCATCTTTGACATTTTTCTTTATTCTATGTTATTTGAAAAGTTTTGTTCTCTGGAGCTCAAACTTACAATGATATTTTATTTGTGACCATTTTTCATAAAGTTCGGCTAATTTAGGATAATTATTACGCGATATATGCCTGCGAAAGAATAATTCGCTCCAAATTTTTAACAGAAACTGAACTGTTTCATCATTCAATGCTTCGCCCTGATCCGCAAGCAGTTTTTTTTTATTTCTGCAAATTGCTTAATTGACTTCTGTTATATCAACATGCTGCTACTGGTGCATAGACATTTGTGTCCAAGACATTTGTGTCCTTGACAAAACAGTCCGAAATGATAAAATTGTACCAGACATTTATGTCCCAGACAAAATTGTCCGAAATTGTTTTGCGAAATTAATTTCTTTGATTTGACCTTGTGATCTTTAATGCTTTGTTCTTTTGAGGTTGTTTGATCGTTCTTTAAGTAGATTTTATGCGTACCAATTAACCATAGAACAGTCAAAATGAGACAGAACTTTCAAAAAAATTTTGAAATTTAAAAGCGCATTTGGCCGAGTGATGAAGTCATAAGTCTCAAGGGCAAAAGGTTTGAAGTTCAAATCTCGGGCTCGACAAAAAATTTTCGTAATTTAGTCAATATTTGAAATTAAAAAACCCAAAAATGGGTAAACTAGGGCAAAGTTGAAATGGGTTGACTTGATTGAGCCAAAAGGGAAGAGGGTGGGAAAAGCTTGATTACATTGATCATTTTGTCGTTTTCAAATCGGGTCTAGCTCAATTTTGAAATTTTCTGGGAAAAAGTTCAACTTAGAAAAATTTATTGAAAATTATTGCTTCGCAATATCAACTTTGGAAAATAAATTGACTTTAAATTATAGTTTGATGTTGCTGCTGCACCCTTTTAGGAAACTCAGAAGTTTACTTGGGTCGTAGGCCGCAACCATTTCTGAAAGATTTTTGTCAAGTTTGACATAAAGAGGTTTTTTATAACGTGACACTCTTTGCAGGAGGAAACGCTCGCCGCTGTGTGTCACTTTCAGCAACTCTGGCAGTTCAAAATCAGTTAGGGATTGGGGTTCCTGCATTCTGGGCCGTTTTTCCTGTTTGACTCTATTAATTGTCCTCTGGTTGGCAGAATAGCTCGGGATTACTGCTGCAGTCTCTCTGTTGATGTCTCTTTGTACGGAAAGAATTGTTTGACGGGGTGGCTCATCTGACACAACTGCTCTTGTTTTGAGAGCTGTCCTGAATTTTCGTTTTTCAATATCGGCTGGATCGGGAAAATGACTGTGTTCATTTATGATAGTGACGTTATCTTGGAAAGTGCGCACACGGCCATTGCATTTCGATAAAACACATCGCCACGAAATTGAGGTGTCTGTTAGAATTCGATGTTTGAAGTATGCGTATGCATCATAAACTAGCATTTCGTTGTTTTTATTTGTCATAAGAATTTCCATTGTCAACACGAACTCGAGAGCAATAACAATGAAATTATGATCTCTCGTGTCTACGTTTGGCAACATTATCAATCAAGCAATAATTGTGTAGGTATGTGTAAATGATTTGAGTCCTGTGTTAATTTCATCTCTAATTTGCTAGGCGAAGTAATTTCTGGTCTAAGTGCTCAGTTGCGTGGCCTTATCAATTTAATCCTTCCTATTGAGAGCTTATCAAATTAATCCGGTCATTAACTAGTGTGGCAATAGCCTGGACAATTTTGGGACAATTTTGTCTGGGAACCAAATGTCTTGGACACTTTTTGCATTTTGGACTGTTTTTGCCGGGACATAAATGTCTGGGACACAAATGTCCTGACACGGCTGCTACTATATAAAACACCAACTATTTATTTAGAAACAATTTTTAAACGGTTTGCAAATTTTTTTGGAGAATATACCCTTGTTAAAGTTTGTTGGGCTACGTGAGGGGCTGACTTGAATCTAATTTTGTATGTGATCGACTGGGTATTTTTGGCGTAATTTCTGATTAACTAAGAAAAGCCAAAATTACCTATTTTTGGGGTAAAATTTTGGGCCCGAATTTCGCCAAACAAATTGCACCATATTAATTCTGCTAAAATTTGAAGCAAGTTTTGTCTTCATAAGGTTTCACCTAAACTCCACCCAATTTGAGAAAACGCGTTTTAAATTCAAGTTTAACGCGTTTTGTCCAATTAATTTAAATAAGCACTGTAATACTCTCACAATTGAACATAAAATTAAACAAAATTTTTGAAAATGGATCTCGAAACTCGAACTTATTTTCATGAACCAAATTGTTCACGGCTTTGATTTCGTACAAGCCTTATGTTTAGCATTCGCCCTAACAGATATACATTTCCCCAAGCAAAAGTTCGAAGCAAAATAAACTTTTGGGAAAACAACTATTTTTCTTCCGGCGAGAACTAGACTGCCAATGTTAAACTTTATGAATTACTAACTGATTTTAACAAAATGGAAGTTTAAAAATGCCAGCTAATTACTCCAGTACCTGTTTTTGTTCTGACCAGGGGCGGATCTAGGATTTTCACCAGGGGGGGGTGGATTTTCAAAAAAAATTCGAAATTTTTGTCCACCTTTTTTTTAGGTCGACCAAAATTGATAATTGATTTTGTGAGCTCTCCCAAATCACTACAAAGACCCTGTTTTGACCGAAATTTCTGCGCCGCAGGCAAAATTTTGAAAAAAAAACAGGCCAAAAAAGACGTTTTTAGGCACTTTTTGGAAAATTTTTACCAAAAAATCGCGTTTTTACGATTATTTAAGCCTGAGTCTTTTTTCGCTCATAAAACATGAAACAATTTTCAAATAGTTTTTTCATCGAATAACATCAAACCGTTTTTTCCTCATAACATCAAACAATTTTTTATCACAATTAGAAAATCAAGATTTAGAACCACATTTCTAGAAAAACTTTGAAAAAATAAGTTCAATTGGGTAAATGATTGGGTAAATTGTAAGCCAATTTAAATAATTGAAATTGAAGATTCAAATTTTTCGAAAACTCATTTTTAAAAAACTCATGCAAATTTTTTACTGAGGGGGGGGGGTTTCTAAGGTAGATCACTTAGAGAATGTACGGTTGATCTACCTTTCACAATGCATGTTTAAATTTGATTCCTTGATTGTTCAGCTAATCTCGTTCCTAAAAAAAACGCAAATCTCAAACTTATTTTTTTTCGATATAAATCTCGAGATTTGAACATCGTCACAAGCAACAATTAATTTTTGACAATTTACAAGGTAGTCGGGGGCTGACAAATACTTTTTTCTGTAGCTCGCAAGCGATGATGATTCTAGTTTTTAATGTCCGTCTTTTGCTAAAATTGAAACAATTTTCTAGAAACGTTTTGATTCAATTCATGATAGTAATTAGTACATTTTCATTATCGCAATAGCACCAAAATTTGAAAAAAAAAATACACAACAATTTCAACCAATGGGATAATTCGATTGACGATTCTACAAACTATTAGTTATTGAAGGTTACTCTATACGCATGTGTTTTCTTCGACGGCGCAGACATTCGCAGAGTTTTGAGCATTTATCGAAACCTGCCCGTTATTCAAATTTACGGGCAGCATCAGAACATTGGAGCTGGTTTTCTTCGAGTGGCAAAATTTCTCTCCATTGCTTTCGGGAATCTCTTTTTCGTTCGGTTTTTCACCCGAAAGATTATTCATACTGACCGAGTTTCTCAGCAGCTGTCTCGGAAAAATAGACCCCCGCTTGGTTGCGGGTGGCAAATTGAGATCATTCTCGTTCAAGCTCGATATTTGCGGATTCAAGGCAAGGTTGCATTGTCTGTTTATGTTTTTGAACCTGCAGCACAAAATCAGATAGTAGGGGGTTCGAAACTCCTGGTTGAGAAGTCCATATATGATAGGGTTTAAACACGAATTGCTGTATCCTAACCAGAGCAGAACCGAGTCTACCCAAGGAGGCAAATCCACTTCCATGAAAGGACGAAGAAGACTTATGACAAAAAATGGGATCCAGCAGAAACAGAAAGCTCCCATGATGAAGCCAAGAGTCCTTGCAGCTTTCGTTTCATTGTTGAAGTTGTTCTTATGAGCAGCCAGTGTCCTTTTCATGTAGTTCCTCGACTGAGTCAAAGTGGAGATACTTGAACTACTAAATCGGTTATTTTGACTTGAACACGCAGTTGTGTTTGAAATTTTTTTCTGGGGCGTTTCAGATCGGAAAGACGGAGATTCAGTTCCAGCTCGTCGATATTGCGACTGATCGTTCCTGGTCACTTTTGTGCTTCTTGTAACCGAAGGGGAATATGGACTGCAGTTGCGTTTAGTGCTTCGGCTAATTTCACTTGCCTTTTTAAACAGCTGCAAGTAGACGAAACACATTACTGAGAGAGGCAAGTAAAACGCAGTGAAAGTTGAATAAACTGTGTATAATTTATTCTGGCTGACCAGGCATTGTTTCGTTTCCAGAACGTCCTCGTGGCCGAAAAAGATCAAAGGTGGCAAAGGAATCATGATAGCTATGGTCCAAGCTATGGTGATTAGAACTGCCATGAACTTGTAGGTGCGGAACCTCTCGTAGGAAAATGGGCGGGAAATTGCAAGGTACCTGTCAATGCTAATCATGCACAAGTGCACTATCGAAGCAGTGCATGAAATCTGGTCGACCGAAATCCAGGCATTGCAAAGAATCTGAGAGTTGAAGCTCCAGTATTTCTGAAACAACAGTATCAACTTCAACCAGTTTGCTTCTAAAGTTGTCAGATATGAAAATTTACTGCTCGTTCTTCAAGTATTTTTGAGAAATAATGAAAACAACAAGTGATATATAAAAGGTTGATTAAATATTCCGTCAGTTGAAAAACAATGAGCCAATTGTAGCGGTTTTAAAAAGAGAAGGTTGGGATTCGAACTTAAAACCATCATCATTCAAAATTCCTTTTTAAATATTGTTTTAGGGGCACCAATATACTTTGACTCTATCAGGGGTGGGGACACGGTCAAATAAACTGCATTTTTGGTGAGAAAACCTTTCAGAAAAGTCGAGCAAGGATGTTTTTGACTTTAAAAAAATTGCCTGCCGCAGATAAATTTCTGACAGTAAGATATCTTTAGCTGTTTTCTAAAGCTCGAAAAATTTATTTGGTCGACCAAAAAACAACAACAAAATATTCGAACACCTCCCTTGCGTTGATTTTACATCTACCCCTTTTTACAAAAACTTAGCATTGGACGTTCAGCTCTGATTTATACTCGTTTTAGTTCGGACATTTTTTGTTCAGATGCTCACGTCTTTCGGACAATTTTTTCAGCCGATTGAAGGGTTTTCACGGAAAACTCGATAAAAATCAATTGTAGTTCCTATTAAAGCCTTATCAGTCGTAATTCAGATTTCACAAAAAAGTTGTTTCAGTGTTAAAAAACCAAATTAAGGGCTAAGCGGATGCAATTTACCATTATTTTTTAAACTATATCCCCCCTTTGGTACCTACTAACGAATTGTCACCCCTATTATGAACTAATTCAACGGTTAAGCATATGCGAATTTTCTACCAAGTAACGAATCTCCCCCTCCCCTTTTGCAAAATGTGGAAAAGGGTAGAAGAGATCAATTTACCCTTCATTAATAGGACAAACTACAAACTTATAGTAGGTCCTACAAATTTATAAAGCATGAATGGTTCATTAGTTTATTTTAAAAGCATAAACTATATGCGAGTCATTCAAGTCGATTTCAAAATTTGAAAAAAAATCGAAACTGATTTTTTTTTTCAACGGAATTTTCATATGTTTTTTAGATCATGTTGTGCTATTTGGACATTAAACGGATGCCCTTGTTTGAATAAGAAAACGATGAAAATTTGCAAGTTGGACAATTTGTTCTGCAATTACTGAACTACTTCATTAACTATCTAGATATGTTAGACTCTGCTTGTGTCGTTTTTTTATATTTCTTTTGACATTTTTCGGTATAAGGAAATTGATAGAGTAATTCATTTCCTGGGTTTCAGTTTTGCCAGCGAATGAAATGTCTTATTCTCGTTATTTGGTAAGTAAATGGCGATCAAATTTCTTGTGCCTTTTTACCCTTCACTAAGTATCCTTCACTTACGTAGTTCAGTATCTCTTAGATTAAACAGAATCTAGTTCAGTGGGGATTGAACAGAATCTTGCAAGTCGCGCCGTTGTCAATCGGGGACCAAAATGCATGATCGTGACGAGATTTGAGTCCTGAAAGTCTAGTCAAACCAAATTGGTCGCAAAACTCTGACCATAAAGTGCCAGGGAAGGCCACGAAGGCGACGGGCCAACAAACAGTAATCAAGACTACCATTCCAACTAGGCAAAAATTAATATTTTTACTCAACATAACAACAGTCTGTCACTGTTTTTATGCCTTTGCTGCATAATTCAGATGCGGCTTACGTTATTCTGATGTGACCTGAACTTCAGCTTCAAGATATGGCGGTTTTTACATCGAGTGGTTTGTTGAACATCCACCACAATCCCGATACATAAAATATAAAGTCACGGCAAAGCACGAAAGTGCACAAATATCACCACGAAAATGAAAGCTCGGAAAGAAATATACACATGACAAATAAAAGTCCGATAAACAGTATTCAACGTTAAAATTTTTTACAGTGTTAATTTAAATTATCTGATAAATTCGAATAAAAATTTAAACGCGTTTTTCTCAATTTGGTTTTATTTTAGAAAAAAATGATGAAAACAAATTTTGATTGGAAATTTAGCAGAATTAATATGGTGCAAAATTAGTTTGCAAAGTTCGGACCCTAAATTTTAACCAAAATCTGATCATTTCTAGCTAGTTTTCAGTTAATCAAAAGTTATGCTGAAATTACGAAGTCAATTGCAGACACAATTGTTTCAAAGTGAACTTCTTTTTTAGATCGACAAAACGTAAGAAGGGTATATTCTTCTAATTTTTGTATAACAAAGTTTATTTTCCTTTCGTAGCCAAAAAGTGTCATTTACACTATGTTTTATTTTTCTTATGTTAAATTTTTAGCCCCAAACTTTGCAAAGTATTTTTTCATTATATTGATTTTGCAAAAATTCTAATCAAAAAGCTCATCATAGTTTTTTGTTTGAAGTGACTTTTATTTGATGAAAACTCGTTTGAAGTTTATAATTTTGTTCGTTTTGTCCGGAGGAATTAAATCAGCATTGTAGTCATAAACAGTTAATGCAACACGCTTTGTAAATTCTGAAGCAAGAAAAAACAGACATTCTTAAATGCAGTTGTTCAATCTAAACGATATTTTGTGTTATTGAAACTCATATAATTTAACCCGCGAAAAAAAATCAGCCTGCCGGAAACGAAATGCGAAAAATTTACAAAATATCATTAATTCTGTCGCAAAACGGTCTCAACAGATTTTTTTTTGTGTCGAGAAAAATTGGATATGAAACGTGGATTATATGGCAACCAATAATTTTTGTAAAACGTAGTCCACACAGTTACAAACAGCAGCCCCCCTTTCCCTCAGAACTTCGACCCCTTCACTTCCGTACTGTTTAAGCTCTCCCATGTTTGATTGACCCGACCTAAAATTTTTCCTCAGGCCTCGTCGAATAAAATTTTGAGGCATCGTAGACTAAATTTAAGGAAACCGCCCACGGTTTAAGCTACAGCTTCCAAAAAGTGCTCAAAATTTTCTTTTTGCTTAATGCGGTGCCGAAATTTTAACTTTATAGGGTCTTTTTGAAGTTTCTGGAGATCTCAACGAATCGGACTGGGCAATATAGAATTTTCAACAAAACGTTCAATGAAAACCGCGCCCTCATGTAATTTCTTTGATCCACATCCCCGTTTTAGCAGATAAACTATCAAATTTAAAAAAAAAAACAATATTTTGTGAACTTTTGGTCACATTAAATAGTTGTCTTAAAAATCAAGTCTTTTTTTGGAATTTATTTGCTGCATTGTAAGCTTGAGTAAGTTAGAATTATATTTATCCTTTGTTGGAAAATATATGTTTGCTGGGGGTGTTTTTTCATCAACAAGTTTACTTTTATCTAGCAATTTTAGACGGATTTTTTATTATTTGAAAAATGTTGTTGTCCTTGGCTCAAATTTAAACAGTGTGATTGTTTTTTGTAAAGGTTTGGGGGCTAAAGAGAATGCCAATTTTGCCGTTTTGGGAAAATTAACGCGCGATAAATTTCGTGCTCTTAACGCGTAAGTGGAGATTTTATACTTATTAGAAATCGTTTCAAATTGGATTGAGGCATTCTTTTTGGTATATTTATTTCTTTGCTATATGCCAAATATACCACTTTTTACTTAACATAGCGTGTTTGACCTTTTTTTGTTTTTTTTTTGAAAACTTCATGATTTATTTCATTTTTAATTACCCTCAAGAAATCAAAACGCAGTCCGAACATTCAGGGAGTTGCCCTGATACGAGCAGTTTTCTTATCAGTCATGTCGAAGATAGTCCATTTGTATTATCTCCCCATATTCCAGACTGTGTTATTTTAATGAGCAAAGCTCTTTTTTGCGACTCAAGGCCAATTTTTTGCGTCTAGAACTTTCTCATGGTACCACTATTGCAGCCGAAATTGGTCAGGCTGTAGTAGACCTGCAGCTAGAGGTCAAGTGAGAGCTTGTCCTCACACACTATCATTGCCATGGAATGTGATCGAATACGCGATCTGACGGTTTCAAAGTAAACGCCTTACGACTACACTAAAAGCCTCTACCATTTATCTTTTATATTCTTTTATGATTTTATATTAACAAACAAACATCAACAAAATGCTACACAAATATCTTTAATAATGATATCGTTTATAGACTATTTCACATCTCTGATTCTTTTTTTTTCGTTTTTTAAAACCGAACTATCTTCAAAAAACAGAGAAATTATTTATTTGTTTCGTAAGATAGCCGCGTTGAAAAAAAAACAAAAAAAATCAGATCTATTAATTTTTTATATGCAGTGCCTTCGGGGTATCCAATTTAGCATGCAAAAAAAAACATCAAAAAGAATTGAAAAAAAAAACACACTCTTCGCCTGTGTTAGTTGAGTACAAAAAATTACGTAGGTTCGCCTTTTGAAAAGAGTTACTTCGCCAATTGATAATATTTAATTGTTTTGTGCGCAGTTTGATACAACGATGGCGATAGTAGCCAGACGAAACAGGAAATTTCGCTATTAAATGTTTCCTCAATTAAGTTGTGATGTTAAATTGGAGTCTCATTCGCCGATGTCCGGCAAATAAGACGACAGCTGCTGAGACGACAACTGCTTTTGGTGGGACTTTAAGGCGACGCTACACACAAATTCTCCGGTTAAGATTCTGAGAAAAAAAATTTCTTAAATTCGTGATGTTGAATTTACACGTTTCAACTCTCATTTGTCGTAATAATGTCGTTTCGTCGTAGTGTCTCGTCGTCTTATCTGTCTAGCACCTCATTTGCCAAATTAGTCCTCATTTCCTTCCATTTGGCGATTTTCAGACAGGAAGAAGCAAACTATTTGACTTATTCATGTATAAAAAGTCAGACTTTTTTCTGCTTACTTAAGCTTCGTAAGCTGTAGTGTTAGCAAGTATATGTTATCAAAAGGTATTAAGTAATCCAACTAAGCAATTAAAACTGAGTAATTTTCAAGTAAAGCCAGTTAATTTGGTTTTACCAGCTTTTCCACAGCCCTAAAGGATTCATAACAACCCCAAGGTGCCATAAACAACGGGTCTTCAAGGACAAAATAATATGAACGCATTCAATAAGTTTGGACTATTCAAAGTCAAAGGTTACATTGGAAAATTTTTCGTCAAACTCATGAAAATGTATGGCTTAAAAGGTTGAAATCATACTTAGATGACACCATTGGAAAAAAGAAATGAATGGAACGTTGTATAGAACGTTGTATAAGAAAGTACTGAAAAAAATTCTGACTAGGTGCATATTTTTTTCGAATTTTGAAGATAACAGAGAATATATACGCTTATAACTTTTATTCTGCACCAATTTTAGCGATCAAGTTACCAGTTTTTAACGAATTTTTTCTTATGTCTAGAAAATTTTGAAAAGATTTACTTGAGGTCGAACAAAAATTACTATTTTACGCGCAAGTGTTTGTGTTTTGTTGAAAATTGACAATCTGAGCAAACTCGATAAACGATTGCGGGCTTGAAAATCATATAAAATGTTGAAAGCTTAATGCGAATTAGTCATGCCAAAAAAACTATTGCGCAATCAAAAAAATCGAAAATGAATTAAAAGTAAGCTATTTGTCTCCTTAATTCCCTGTACGATTAAATTTTTTGGGAGCGTATAGAACGTTGTATACTAAGAACGTATTAAATTTTAGCAAGAATTCTATATTCATTTATTCAAATTCAAAATTATATTAGAATCTAGCTACAATTAAGTTCAACTTGTTCCAAAGGCGAAAAAATATATTCCTGATAGTCGAAAACTTGCGGTGAATGATATTGATTACGACAAAATGAGACTAAAATAACAAACTCACCTAAAAATGTTTCAAACTTATTATTACACTTACAAAGGAAATGTCTTGTAATCCGGTATTAGACTTTTTTCCCGTAAACAACTTTTCTTATAAAACTTTCATCTTGCTTTAATATTGAATGCTAAGTACTTCCGTTGCTAATTTAAAAATCAAATATCAGGTATTGATAGAAAAAACATCTACTCGCCTGTGTGCCTGAATAATACTCTAGTCTCTTTTTAACTTACCATTTTTCTTTTTTTTAAAGACTTTTTGAATTTTTTCAAAAACTACTCTCCCTGCTCTTAGAAATTGGAATCAACCAAAACAAAAGAATGAGGGAAGCTTTTTTGCATAATTTCTATTCCCAAACTTTTTGACACAAAAAGTTATGGACCTCTGAACATCCAAAAATTTGATTTCTTGACGGTATTTTGAGAGTTTTGACTTTTCTGGGGATTCATCCTCCCAAATCTAAATTTTTGGGTAAAATTTAATTCACCGGTTGCTTAAATTTGGTCTGAATATGCAGCTATGCACAAATGTTTTTCCACATAAGACTGAATTTCTCGAGAATTCGAGAATTCAAATTTTTCGGTTATTGTCAATTTTTGAAAACTTTTTGACTTCTCTCAAAATTAATCCTGCCAATTCTGGTATCAAGGGTTAAGTTTGAGCAGCCAGTTTTTGAAAGCCTACTTTTTTAATTGGCTACACCCATTTTTCTAGAAAGCACTAATTAACTTCAAAAAATTCAACGTTTTGAAACTTTTAATTGGAAACTTTTTGATTTTTCTCGAAAAATACCCTGCCAAATTTCGGGTCAATTGCTCAATCGAAAAACTCATTTTCTGGGAATCTTCTCTGTTCCAGCGGCTTCGACAAAACAAAAATTATGAATCTCGGAATTTTTCAACTTTTGACCGTTGTTAAGAAACTTTTTGACGAAAAAATTTTGACTTTTCATAAAAAATATCCTATCAAATGTGAGATAAAAGCTTCGATCGAAGGAACCGATTGCAAAAAAATTTCTACAGAAGCAGCGACTCCTTAACTTTCAGAGAAAGTTCGTTTTAAGACAAAATTTCTATGTCTTGAAGTTTTTTCAGTCTTCTCACTTATTTTAGAATAGAAACAACCACGATTTTGACAAAGTCCAATTTTTGAAGTTACCCATTTCATACCGCATCAGTAAAACCAATTCGGAAAGAATCAAACACGTACTTCCAGCTTTAGTTGGGCCTTTAGTTAAATTTTATCGAGTAAATTTTGGTTGACTTTGTTTTTTCAACAATTTTTTTTTTCGACTTCTTATTTTTTAATGTTTATGTTGTATCACAACAGATGCGTAGCTACGCTCTGCCTTTGTGTGAATGTTTGTCTGCAATCGTATCAAAAACACTGATTTTGGCTAATTATATCGGACCAATTTACAGTTTCAGACAATTTCGAATAATTATATCGCGCCAACTTACAGTTTACTATTAACGCGTAAAGTTAATTGCCCTAGGCAAAATGAAATGAGACGAGGTAATTATTCCAAAATAGTTTCATGAAAAATCATGACGTCAAAAATGGGAGATTCTGTTAAATTTTTGGTTTTCGTATTCGTAACAAAAGAAAAGCAAAAAGAGCTAAGACACAGCAGAAGACAAAGTTGGTACTTGCTACCCAAAAATTCAAATTGAACTGAATTACTTTTTATTGATATTTACTTCCAAAGAAGAGTAATTCGGATTTGATAGTACCAAACTTTAGAACAAAATTAATTATACTGCAGCTGAAACAAAATTTTCGGTGACTGGCACGACCAAAAAAAATGATTAAGACCAAAAAAAGAAAAAGTTGCGATTAGCGCAACCATAGCAAAAGTGACTTCCACGACCGTTGCTTTTATCTTATTTATAATTTTTTACACGATTTTTGAAATAAGCGACGGAATATTTGTGCTGACAGTGGTTTTTGTTTTCTCCAAGCAAATTAAGATTTTTTAACTAGCAATTTTTGGCAACTTTTTCAACTCAATTAAATAGTACCTTAAGCTCAAATTACAAAAATTTCACGTGTGATTTTTTTTTGTAAAATTATAGGGGTTTATAGATTGGCAATTCGGCCCATTTGGGACAATTAACGTGCGATGTTTTCCGTTCTATTAACGCTTGAGCAGAGCTCTAATCTGTTTCTAGAAATTGTTCCAAATTAATTTGAGGCATGCTAGTTGGTCTTATTTATTATTTATTACTTTGATAAATGCAAAATATCAATTTTTACTTCATATAGCGTCATGAAAATTTTCATTTTTTTAAATCGAGAGTTTCATCAATTTTTTTAAATGCGAACACTACTCCATATACCTTAAAAGGCAATCAGAACATTCAGGGCTTTGCCCTGACACGATCGGTTTTTGTTCCGACTTTCGATACGAAAGTAACGGAATATTTGTGCTCGGGGTGGGTTTTTTTTTCTTCAGACAAATTTCGACTTTTTAACTAGCCACTTTTGACGGAATTTTTTTATATCATTCAAAAGGTATTGTTGTCCTGAGCTTAAATTTAAAATGATATTTCACCTGTGATCATTTTTCGTAAAGTTATGAGGGTTTAAAGATTGCCATTTTGACCAATTTGTGACAATTAACGCGCGATATAGTTCGCGCTATTAACGCGTAAGCGGAGGTTTAATCCGGCTTATAAGTCGTTCCAAATTAGTTGAACGAAGCTTATTTGCCATAATTGATTTGTTACAAGGAACGAAATCTATCTTTTTGTACTTTATATGGCGTATGGGGGGATGATTTTCATTTAAAAAATTTCAAATTTTAGAAAAAAAAATTTTCGTTTTTTTATTACATTTAATTTTTTAATTCTATTACTGCTCCACAAACCTTAAAAGGCAGTCGGAACATTCAGGGCTTCGCCCTGATACGAGCAGTCTTGTTTCTCTTTACTATTCAATTTTTGCGAGCTATTTATTTTCAATTTATTTTCAGATTATATTGTGTCATTTTTTTATTTATTTAAAATTGTGATATCAACCTTAAAATCCAGCAACTTTGATCTCTAATTGCCACTTCTCGGAATGTTGCTTGATCTCATGAGTAACTTTCATGTCCGATTTTGTCTAGACTGTCGCGATTTTACCGCCAGTTTCCTGGTTGTCGCTACTTTATGTCCAGACTATCATGACTCATCTTCATTTTTTACCATGAGTTTCCAGACTTTATCACGACAACTTTCAAGACTATTGCAACTGAAACTCTACATAGTCGAGGGCTTCGGCCCGGGTTTTAATAGACGTGGAACTAAACCCTAGAAAATTGTTCGACTTTCCGTTTGAAAATTTAGTTTAAAATTCAGCTTGAAAGGTTCACAGGCTCTCTTCGAACTCTAGCTCTAATTAAACGTCTTTTACATGGTAATGCTGGTGGTTTGAACCGTCAATAGCATCTAATATGCATATGGCGTGTGAATAATTGAATTATCCGATTCTAATTTGATCTCAAGTTTAAAACGCGTTTGAAGGGAGAGGAATTACGAATTTTCAAGTTATTAGATTACTTTTGCGACACTTCAAAGTGATTTCCAAGCGAAGACTCCCGTGAAAGTGGGATTAAATTAGGAACTTAATTTCCAACAAAATAGGAAAAATTATCAATCAGATGTTTTCCGATATTTTAAGACGGAATATTAAGAATATTAATCAAAACTCTGAATAAAATTCAGCAATTTTCATCAATGATATCAAAAAAACTCGGCCGAGGCCAGAAGCGGTCATTTTGGCGATTTATCAAAAATTCATTAAGTTTTGACTAGAAATGTTTGTAAAATAAAACACTTAAGGAGAACTTTTGGAAAATTTTGGCAACCAGAATTGAAAGAAGCGTTGCTCCTCCACATGGCTAGCTACTGACTTTAGGGGACTGCTAGCTTAATAAGAAACCTTCAAAAAATTAACAAAAACGTTTCCATTTTTCCTACCATTTTGGGAAAATAGCCCAAAAGGGCTCAAAGCTTACAGCGTCGAAAAAACAAGGAGGGTTCGAGATTTCTTGACTAGCCTTCCTGCCGTCTCTTTTATTTTAAGTCTTTCTGATGTCGTTTTTTGTTGAATTGTTCGTTGACGTGGCTGAAAGATTATGTTCTAGAAAGCCTAGAAATTTTTGCACTGTTTGGTAAGGCAATGAATTGCCTTTCCGACGCTCCTTATTAAGGTTTCATCGCCAATGATTACTAAATTGACTTGAAATGGTATTTAAATATCAGACTGTTTGTTCACAATGGCGCTCACAAATTTTTCAGCTCATTATAGCCATCTACTGCTGTGACATTTTGTTATGACCTATCCGACCCGAAATTTTTATGTTTTTCTTGCGGTTTGGAAAATGTTACGACGGTTCATCCACAAGGAAAAGGACCAACATACAAACTATTCAGCTGCTCACGGAGAACCACTATTTTGCTCCTGTTTAAGACCTACTTGCGTTTTTTTTTGTTATTTTTTGGGCTGGGTAATGTTATCTCACTCTTAAGCAACCAATCACAGATCACAGTGGGTTTTGATTTAACAATACTTCAACTAAAAGGCGAAAACCATAACCACTTCCCCTTCGTTTTCAGATCGAATTGAAAGGTTTAAAATAAAAGGTGGAAAAGTTGTTTGAATATGTATGAGAGAAAATAAAAGAAACACATTTTCCAATATTTTCTATAAATATGTTGGGAATTGTGACCTTGAAGATCAGTTTAGATAATACTAATGGATCAAAAATATTTGAAAAACTCATTAGAAGCAATTCTCCTCCCCTACCTTAAAAATCGGTCTAAGAACGAAATACTAGGACTAATTTGTCTAAAAACTGGGATAACCTTTCAGAAATTAGGACCAAAAGTGTGACAAAATAATTCATGCCCTGGAGGCTCATGCCCAGATTGAACATGGATTGAAAGCCCAATCTATTCCGTATTTTCCTTCATTTCTCAAGAAAAACAAGTGCCAGCGGAGCAATTGTTGAAGTTTTCCCATAAAGAAAAATTTGTGTTGTTAGCATGAAACTTAAATATCACAGAAAAAAAAACATATTTAACAGACTAATTAACTATTTTGATGTTAACCCTGAAGTTGTACAATCTATGTACACTAACTAGGAATTTAAAAAAATCAGAAAGATAATGTGCATAATTAAAATGTCTGTTCTAAAAATATATCGAACAGTGGAATGATCGACCGATGTTCGATTCGTAACATAGTAGGCAGGTATCTAATTATTACCTAAAACAAAATGAACAACTCACATCTTTCCCCAACGGGAAAAAAATAAAATTTACAGTTAACTAAAACTAAACTCTATATAACCCATTTCCCCCTTCAAATTAGAGTGAACAAAATTTATAAACTGCACAAACAAAATGAACAGCTCACAACATAAACATTTGAAAAAGTTTCAATGAACAAAAGGAAACCGACAAAAACACCAACATGTTTTTTTTTTAAAATTTCAAAGTTAGAATTTCAAGAAAATATGCCCATGGAACTCTTTACGTTGAACACTTTTTCAAGAAAATATGCCCATGAATGCTTTACGTTGAACACTTTTTTCATAAATCAAATTCGTGAAAACTAGATCAAAAATTAATTTTTTATTCCGCTGGAAATCTGAAAACTGAAACCCACTTTCGAAACTAGGAGTCGTTCAAGTTTTTCGAAAGTAGAAGTCTTTCATGGACTCAACACGACTTTTATGAGTGTCTTTACTACGCCACTGACACTTAGAAAAAAATTTTGTTTGGTGCAAATTTTGGTAAATAGTAAGCAGTATAGCCTGGACAAATGCATGCGGGAATTTGAATCAGCTCTAAGAAACTGTTTTAGCCTGTGGGATAATTTTAAACACAATCTCCATTTTATAGTTAATTGGCCGGCCAAAAGTTCAAGCAATGAAAAACTCAACTTTTCACATCTTATGAAAATGATCAAAGGCTTCGAAAAAATTTAAAAAATAATGCACAAACAAGAAGAAAGGGGCACGTTTCAGCCGCCAAAAATTTCTCTCTCTTAAAATTAGTGACCTATTTTGCCGCCCTTAAGTTTTGTCAATGAAAGTTGGAAAAAATGTGAGAGGGGCGAACCGCGTGTAGACTGTTGTATTTACGTAATTTGATTTGTCAAGAAAATTTTTCATATGAAACATTTTTTTTTGGAGATTCACCGGGGTTTAAAAATTGCAAACTTGTTTATTGTGCTGGTTTATTTTGCAAACTTGATTAACGCTGGTTTTTTCTTAACTTGTTTTAGGTAGCGGTTGATTAAAATTTCAGAAATCATACAATATTGAACTCGGGCAAAACTGATCTCAAAGACAATGAAAATTTTAACAATATTTTAAGTTATTTAGAAAAAATTAACTGTTTTTATGCAAAAGCATTAACTCATACAGTTTAAAAGGCAGTCAGAAACTTCAGCGCTGTTAATTTATTTCTATATTTAGCCTTGCAATTTCTGATAATCTTTTTTCTCTTCTCAATAAAAAAAATCAAACCGTAAATGCGATAAAATTGCTGTACAAACATATTGGTATTAAATCATTTAACTCATTAATTATCCAACTCTTCTCAGAAACATTGTCCATGTAATTTGGCGGCTTTTCTTCGCAATTTTTTCCCCTAAAATTTCAGTTATAAAGTCCCTTATAAGCCGTAAAATGTATGAATTATGAAATTTTGGCAGACTATTGAGTTTTCTACAGAAACCGAATTTGAAATTGATTTAGTTTGACCAAAAAAACTTTCACCAAATTTAATTCCGCTAAAAGGCCACGGGCGTGCCCAAAATTAGCATTTCTAAATTTCGGAGAATAATTAAGACGTATATAAAAACATGTTAAGCAGATGAGAAAGAATTGATAACTTTTATCGATAATTGGAAAAATTGATGAACGGATGTGGAGAGGGCTCAGAAATCGAGTATGAAGAAAAATCAGAATAGACGAGGAAAGCAGACTGCATCAATTTTTGTATCGAAAAATTGGGATTTTGAGGCAATTGAGGATATGAAACACTGGTGAGTAATGAAAGGAGGTTCAATAATCCGATGTACCAAGAAACTGAACTCGCATATGCATTAATTAGTCTATGCGACCGGTTAGCGTCCTTATTTCCGTGGCAATCAGCATTTGTTCCAAGTCATTTCAGATGGGGGTGTGGCCGATCACTAATTTTGTGCGCAAGAAATGCATGGCTTTTTTTGCTTCAATTTAGTCTGGAGTTCCAATGCTTTGATTTTTAGACGCTATTGCTTGTATGCAGAAGCGGATTTACGTGGTGCCCTTTTTGTAGTATTTTGAGATATATATTTTGGCTAATGTACCTTAAAAGTTTTGTAAAGGCGGCTTTGGCACCAATATTTACTAATTTTGAGGGGGGAGCACGCGCCGAAAAAAACGCGATTTTTTTATCAACATTTTTTGTAACCTGTTTTTTTTTAAATTTTTTTTTCGGCACAGAAAATTTGGCCAAAACAGGGCCTTTTTAGTGTTTTGGGGAGAGCTCAGAAAATCAATCAATTTGGTTGATCTGAAAGAAAATGTCGACAAAATTTTCGAAAATTTTTAAATTAAAATCCGCCCCCCCCCCCCCCCTTGAGAAAATTCTAGATCCGCCGGCATGGAAATTAAGCAATTGACATCAAAAAATTGGAAACATGAATTTGCATACAAATTTTTATGTTGGCAAAACTAGACCTAATGCTTGTAATTATTTCATTTAATCGTGGGCAGCGTTTTAGAAAATCGGACAGACCTTTTTTCCACCATAGCTTGCTAAAAATCTTACGCATCGAGCTGCATACTCAATTTGCAATGTCCATTCAAATGTTTCACGTCCCTTCAATTCTTACGTGAACAGAAAAGTCGCCCTCCTTCCTTGATGATGGAAAAAAGCATCAGAATTGGATTATCTAGTGAAACAATGGATTCTGCATTTGCAGCGTTCAAGATGATCAAAGAGTCGCAGACTAAAAAAAAACAATTGTCTTCAGAATCTCTGGTTCAAGATTGCTTACATTTTGAATTCCGGAGAAAAGCGGTGGAACATTTACGCCAGTTTATTTGATTATTGTGACACAAAAGACGCCAGATAAAAATCAGATTAGCTATCAGATAAACCAACAGATGAACCAGATCATAGGCTACTTTTCAAATAGAGCCAAATGCTTCCATTTTCCCCAGTGCATATAGCTTTTTCTTGTTTTTAAATTTGTTCTGAAAATGGAGAATTAAAATTTTTTCGCAATCTTTCAATACAGTAATGTCAATCAGAAAAAAAGTTTTATGAGTTAATGCGAGCAGCTATAGTGAAAAGGAAGGAGCTTGAGTTTCAAATTTCACTTTAAAGTCTATGAAATAGTTTTTTAAACTGCTTTAAAAATTATGAAAATCCCGCACGCTCTATGCGTACAAAATACAAATTGATGCAATTAGAGTCGATTAATGTATTGATAAGACCGAAAGGCTCGCCTCAATTGAATTTGAAAACATTTTTGGTCCGGATTAAGTCACCCATTACAAGCTGATAGCACGGAATATCTCACGCGTTTATTGTACCGAATGTGGCCAAGTTTCCAATTTTCAAACCCTCAAATTTTTCCACATATTGTCTCTATAAAAGTTCAAAATTGTCTAGTTTAAGTTTGAGAAAAAATCCAAACAAAAAATAATCCATCCGACGCAGCTTTGATACAGATTTTGTATCAGTTTTAAATCTAAGTAAGAGCATAATGTTCTTAGAATTGCAGTTTTTGGCTCTCTCTACCATCAAAATTAGTATATTGGCGCCTAGGGCAACTAAAGAAAACTTTTAAGGTTGGTCAGCCGTAAATAGCTGTTGTGAAATAAATTGAAGGTGAGAATTTAGGAAAATTTTAGTAAACAGAACTCTGAGGGGGAAGTCGGCTGTACTGCTGCGACCCTCGTCCACGGTACGGTTCTGGAAGCTCGTATTTTATTATCTGTTATCAAAAAAACTCTGCCTTCAAATTTATAAAATTGATTTGTAAGATACCGAGAACATTTTTTTAAAAATGGGAGTCAGCAAATTTTATATTTCTTACCACTTTTTTGCTCCGACCGGCGAAGGTCAGGAGGAACTTGAGATTAATTTTTTTTTCATAAAAAAATCAAGTACTGAAAGAAAAGTTAATGTGGATTGACTGATATATGTTGAAAATGAAACTTGATGTTTTTTTGGTTGTCACATCAAGCTGTTTTTTTCTCATTTTTTGCTTGAAATGAATTTTTTTTGAAAGTCAAAAATTATGAAGAGACAAAAACGATCACTTTGATATTGCAGTTAAAGCAAATGAAAACTATTTACTGAAAACTTAGTTTCACCCTTTTGGCATTTAATTTTCCCAAAACATCCCTGTTCCTTCAAAACACACCGTCTCACATTTTTTTGAAAATTGTTTCGAATAATAACCATTCAGCATAACGAAAAAATGCCAAAGCAATCACTTTTTTGTTTTCACTGGATGCTTCCAAGACAAGTTACACTAAATTATCGAAGATAAAACCCCAGGACAAAAATCTAACCGATAAATTTTCCCATAACCGATAAAAATTCCCAATTTGGAACGATTTAAAGACGGATTAACTCTCCGCTTACGCGTTAATAGCGCGAAATATATCGCGCGTTAATTGTCCCAAATTGGCCAAAATGACAATCTTTAAACCCCCATAACTTTACGAAAAATGATCGCAGAAGATATATCTTTTAAAATTTGAGCTCAGGACAACAATACCTTTTGAATGATATAAAAAAAATTCCGTCAAAAATGGCTAGTTAAAAAGTCAAAATTTGTCTGAAGAAAAAAAAACCCACCCGAGCACAAATATTCCGTTACTTTCGTATCGAAAGTCGGAACAAAATCATCTACAAGTGATACACTCGCCAATATCTCTTTTTAACTACCCATTCTTCTCTAGTACCTATACACCCAGCAATATTACAACGAATTACAAATTACAATCTTTTAGTCTGACAAAATTAAGGCCAGGGGAGTTTACTAAAAATTACGTGTCTGTACAAACAGTCTTATACAAAACAGTCCAATACAAAACAGTCCGGAGAAGTATGAAAATGAACGAAAAAATAGTCCGAAAAACAGTCCCAAACAATAATTGTTTTAACAAGCCGGCTGGCCGGGAATTGTCCTTCGTTCAACAAACATAATGAACAAAACAGTGACCGCTGCAGTCGCGCCAACGTGTTGCGAGCTTGCCAACAGAGGGTAGAACTTAATACACAATTTAGAGCCAATTATCGCCGCGAAGCGGCGACGCGCGCCCACCGGCGACCTTAAGCCGGACTGTTTTGTATTGGACTGTTTTTTTCCTCCATTACATGATTTTTCGGACTATTTTGTATTGGACTGTTTTGTATGGGACTGTTTTGTATATGCACCAAAATTGTGAAAATTGTCATGTACTTTAAATGGCGTGTGGGGGGATGATTTTCATGAAAAGTTTCAAATTTAAAAAAAATTTTTTTTTAAATTTTAATACATTTAATTTTTTTTAATGTTATTACTGCTCCATAAAACCTTAAAAGGCAGTCGGAACATTCAGGGCTTCGCCCTGATACGAGCAGTCTTGTTTTTATTTTAGTGAGAAAATCTTTTGTTCATCATTAATAATTGCATTGATTAATTATATAAAAAAATTAATGGCCTAAAGTTTTTCAGATTGCCATTAATCAATAATCTGTTCCGAGTTTGAAAAAAACTGAACAAATTGAGTCAAGTATGTGTTCTAAAAAACCTGCGCTGGAACATGTTTTTGCGAGGAACCCGTTTTTTTGTTACAATTTCTACAAGAAAAGTAATCAATTGACACTTTTTTAAAACTTTTTACTAGTTTATGATCGTCCTTTACATCTGGATTTTATTGGAGAGAATTGAACAGCGTAAAAATCTAAGCGTTAAGCTTAATTCCCAACGGATAAGACGCCGGTCGAAAAAAGTTACCTTCTATTGAGTATTAAAACTCATGGTGTAAAGTTCAAAACCTGGTCCTAATTAAACCACGCTTAAATATCCTGAGTTTTTTTACATGTATAGCACACTGATAATTTAGAGCTCCCGTTCTCTCCAACAATTAGACCCCAAGGGGGCAATTCTAAGTCATTTTCCTCATTCCCACGACAGCTCTTAGTTATCCCGGCGGCGCAATTAGCAGACAACTGATGTCACGACTGTCTTTTGTCAACATCAGGCTCTTCATCTTCAAAAACGATTACCTCCGCTTGATTGGCCATGAAAGTGGATGACCCAAATTTATGGCCCAATCCAATTACCTAATTTATAACTTCTTTTCAAACCGACTGGATTGTTGAAAATGCGGAAGAAATGTCCTTATTTATCAAGGATAACTTTCTTTTCAAACCGATTGGATTGTTAAAAATGCGCATAAAATGTCCTAATTTATATCAAGCATGACTTCTTGGATCGCCCAATAGACCAAGTTAAGATCCCCCTTGCTCAGCGTTCAATTTGCTAAGCGCTTCGTTCTATTCTGATTGGCTGAAAATTCGAACTCAGAAACAAGTTAAAATCCTTCCGCTGTGCGGCTTGGGGGGGGGGGGGGGGCGTGTTAACTTGGCTTAATTTTTTTTTTCAAATTATTGGAATGTTAAAAATGCAGAAACCTTATTTAATTTATCAGATTTTTTATTTGCGTTCTGGTTTTCATGTCAAATCGATTATTTTTTTTAATGGATGTACAAAATGGCCTCAGTCATTATTTTGGTTCACGGTCGATTAATTCAAATAATGATAGCTTTCAGCGCATGCTTCAAGAATGAACAAGGAGTGAATTGATTCAGTTGATGAATTTGAGAGGGAGTTGGTTTTCAAGTTCATTTTGCTGACAAGGCTGATGCGGGTCATAAAAGGGGCACCAGTTTAATGAGAGCCGTAAAAATGGAAGCGACGTGACAAAATGAATTGAGCTATAAATCTTTCTGGGGCAATAAAATGTTGTTTTGTTTTGAGCGAAACTGGTTTTTATGTCTGGTTACGCAATCAAACCGGACAATAATTCAGATACGCAACCTGGGCTCGCAATTTGATGACAGGCATCTGAGAGGATGCTGTTTTCTTTGAAAACACAATCTTTATTGTTTGCAGACGAGCAAAAGGTAAAAAGACAAATGTATTTGAGATAAGAGGGAGATTTATAGCAAAATAATTTTTACAATTGAGTACTGCATTTGATTAAATCCAATCCAACCAAGTTTTTTCCCAAACTAGAAGCAAAAAAATGTATATTTGCGCAATTTTCCATCCATTTCAGACATTAAAAAAACTGATAGCCATAAAAATTTGAGTTAACTGTACACGTATTGCACAGTTTGAAAGATATGATGCTATGATTTCGAAAATAATAAAAAAAAATTACACAAGGTTACTTCAGACACCTTAAAGAGCAGTCGTATTTTGCAGGCTTTCACCCTGATACGAGCAGTCTTGAATACAGCGCAGTAAGAAATTAAAAAGACCTCAATTTTTTTTCTAAATATTCATTGCGTAAGAATTCACTGATTATACTCAGCAATGATTATCCTTGGCACAACTATAAGCCTATGAT